>NC_047022.1:43760532-44130606 GCF_902652985.1 Pecten maximus | reverse complement strand
TAGGGGAGGAGTACCTGGATGGAAGTGTTCCTGGGGGTTTAATTTAGGAGGAGGCTGGAGTACCTGGATGGAAGTGTTCCTGGGGGTTTAATTTAGGAGGAGGCTGGAGTACCTGGATGGAAGTGTTCCTGGGGGTTTAATTTAGGAGGAGGCTGGAGTACCTGGATGGAAGTGTTCCTGGGGGTTTAATTTAGGAGGAGGCTGGAGTACCTGGATGGAAGTGTTCCCGGGGGTTTAATTTAGGAGGAGGCTGGAGTACCTGGATGGAAGTGTTCCCGGGGGTTTAATTTAGGAGGAGGCTGGAGTACCTGGATGGAAGTGTTCCTGGGGTTTAATTTAGGAGGCTGGAGTACCCAAGGAAAACTCACTTGGTGGGACAGGTGACCCTGTACCTTTTCATGTTAAAATCCAAACCCAGGTGGCCTAGGGGGAAGTCGAGTGTGTTATCACTATCCCAGCTCACCACCCATTTCTCCATTGTCAGGCGTACACATGAAGTGATGACTAGTAGAGAGACCTACATTGTATTAGTAATATCTGGTGTTTGTGAAAATTAAATCACAGGTAATATCTGATATCTAAATAAAAACTTAAACCTGGAAGCTGTTAGAACTGAAAAGAGTATTCCAGGATAAAACGGTGAATTAGAATACGCAACATTGTGTAAAAAATACCCTGAACATAAACTTCTTGTTCAAAATAGTATTGAGTTATCTGTGGTGACACAGTTCAAATTAGTATTGAGTTATCTGTGGTGACACAGTTCAAATTGGTATCGAGTTATCTGTGGTGACACAGTTCAAATTAGTATTGAGTTATCTGTGGTGACACAGTTCAAATTAGTATTGAGTTATCTGTGGTGACACAGTTCAAATTACTATTGAGTTATCTGTGGTGACACAGTTCAAATTAGTATTGAGTTATCTGTGGTGACAAAGTTCAAATTAGTATTGAGTTATCTGTGGTGACACAGTTCAAATTACTATTGAGTTATCTGTGGTGACACAGTTCAAATTAGTATTGAGTTATCTGTGGTGACACAGTTCAAATTAGTATTGAGTTATCTGTGGTGACACAGTTCAAATTACTATTGAGTTATCTGTGGTGACACAGTTCAAATTAGTATTGAGTTATCTGTGGTGACACAGTTCAAATTAGTATTGAGTTATCTGTGGTGACACAGTTCAAAATAGTATTGAGTTATCTGTGGTGAGACAGTCACCATTTATTAATATTCTAGATTAGTGTGATAAGTAATTTTAAAGGCTATTGTAAGAATAGATTTTGTTTTGTCTGCATGTTAAATATCTGTAGGTTTTAGTCCAGATAATCTTCTCTGGTTGGTGTAGTTGCCTCCCTTGGATTTTAGTTCTACATCCTGTGTGCTCGTATTTTCAGTTGCCAAATTAACCAAAAATGCATGGCTATTATTTTCATGGGAATGAGTCAAGGCCCTGAATCTTTTGAATGAGTATGCTTCCAATGCATGCAAGTTAACCAAGTTTTAATTATTATTTTTGTAGAAATTTATTTTAGTTTGAGGCCTACATTTTTATGTTATTATTTTATTTTTATTTTCTTTGTTTGCTTGTGACATTTGTTACCAGGAAAAAGACTGGGAAGGCACATTGGAAACAAGTCCAACTTGTTATGAAATTTATTCGTCCTACCACAGCGAAGACCAGTGCGGAGGCTATGGACATGCTAAGGCAAAGCATTTTCATGAGTCTTTGTTACCATAGAGATGTATCACACTAACCGACTAGTTTGTGCATTCTAACACCTTGCTTGGTTTATTAATCACGCAAATCACTAATTTCACCCTTCTGTAGTTGAAGCTAGATGTTGAATTATATTTGTAAATTATTGCGTAATTAGTTTAGACTTCAGTCCTATATAATAATTACTAAATATCTTTTCTATGCCCATACAACAAAGTTGTCAGAGGCTTACAATGTACTGTTTGTCTGTCCACACAGTTGGTGAGGAAGTTTGAAGAGCTTACAAATCATTCATAAGCAGTAATAAGATACTAACTTTTGTGATCAAACATGATCGTAATTTTGCAGTCGAATTGAATCTTTTTTTTTAGTTTTCAGCATTTGAAGTTTAGAGTTTAGTTCTCTTTGTGTGAATGTAGAATCCCCCTGTCGGGCTGTCTGACAGACCTGCTCTAGTTTGGTTTCCTGACCAGTAGAGTAGTCAATACTAGATATCTAACTTTATATCTTGTGTGCTTAATATCAACATTGCTATTAAATATACACAGTCTCTGACTTTACACAAACATCAACATTCTGAAGCTTTTTTCCTTGGTGCCATGTGTTTAGATTTTCACTGATTCATTTATTTTCTGTATACCTGGTACGTATGATATCTGATGTTAAGGATCAAAGGAATGTTGATAAAATTTACTTGTTCACCTTTTGGGTTTGAGTTACAGACAGCAAAACAATAACTTAGATAACACACTTGAAATGATAATTTACAACTGCATAAAAACTGACATGCTGGTTTTTTTCTCTATTGTTACAGTATTTTATTGATTACCATCATAATTAAGTCTAAGTCAAACACGTAAAATTAAGAATCATTTCACAAGTCAGAATTGTAGACCAGAACTAACAGAAATGGCTGTTCACAATCAAAATGATATTTTCGTTCTCCAGGTCTGAGTAAGTATCAAATCTGTGTTTATTTTGTAAGCTGTTGTAAAACTTAGTTTATCCTTCTATTGTTCTACACTGTAGTCACTGTGCTGTGTCATGATAGAAGTCACAGGGTACTGTCTCCACTCTCTGGTACATAGACTACATACCTGTCAGTCTACATCACAGGGTACTGTCCCCACTCTGGTATATAGACTACATACCTGTCAGACCACATCACAGGGTACTGTCCCCACTCTCTGGTACATAGACTACATACCTGTCAGTCTACATCACAGGGTACTGTCTCCACTCTCTGGTACATAGACTACATACCTGTCAGTCTACATCACAGGGTACTGTCCCCACTCTCTGGTACATAGACTACATACCTGTCAGTCTACATCACAGGGTACTGTCCCCACTCTCTGGTACATAGACTACATACCTGTCAGTCTACATCACAGGGTACTGTCCCCACTCTCTGGTACAAAGACTACATACCTGTCAGTCTACATCACAGGGTACTGTCTCCACTCTCTGGTACATAGACTACATACCTGTCAGTCTACATCACAGGGTACTGTCCCCACTCTGGTATATAGACTACATACCTGTCAGTCTACATCACAGGGTACTGTCCCCACTCTCTGGTACATAGACTACATACCTGTCAGTCCACATCACAGGGTACTGTCCCCACTCTCTGGTACATAGACTACATACCTGTCAGTCTACGTCACAGGGTACTGTCCCCACTCTCTGGTACATAGACTACCTACCTGTCAGTCTACATCACAGGGTACTGTCCCCACTCTCTGGTACATAGACTACATACCTGTCAGTCTACATCACAGGGTACTGTCCCCACTCTCTGGTATATAGACTACATACCTGTCTGTCAGTCTACATCACAGGGTGCTGTCCCCACTCTCTGGTACATAGACTACATACCTGTCAGTCTACATCACAGGGTACTGTCCCCACTCTCTGGTACATAGACTACATACCTGTCAGACCACATCACAGGGTACTGTCTCCACTCTGGTACATAGACTACATACCTGTCTGTCTATATCACAGGGTACTGTCCCCACTCTCTGGTACATAGCTAGACTACATACCTGTCAGTCTACATCACAGGGTACTGTCACCACTCTCTGGTACATAGACTACATACCTGTCAGTCTACATCACAGGGTACTGTCCCCACTCTCTGGTACATGGTACATAGACTACATACCTGTCAGTCTACATCACAGGGTACTGTCCCCACTCTCTGGTACATGGTACATAGACTACATACCTGTCAGTCTACATCACAGGGTACTGTCCCCACTCTCTGGTACATAGACTACATACCTGTCAGACTACATCACAGGGTACTGTCTCCACTCTGGTACATAGACTACATACCTGTCAGTCTATATCACAGGGTATTGTCCCTTCTCTCTGGTACATAAACTACATACCTGTCAGTCTACATCACAGGGTACTGTCCCCACTCTCTGGTACATAGACTACATACCTGTCAGTCTATATCACAGGGTATTGTCCCTTCTCTCTGGTACATAGACTACATACCTGTCAGTCTATATCACAGGGTATTGTCCCTTCTCTCTGGTACATAGACTACATACCTGTCAGACCACATCACAGGGTACTGTCTCCACTCTCTGGTACATAGACTACATACCTGTCAGTCTACATCACAGGGTACTGTCCCCACTCTCTGGTACATAGACTACATACCTGTCAGTCTACATCACAGGGTACTGTCCCCACTCTCTGGTACATAAACTACATACCTGTCAGACCACATCACAGGGTACTGTCCCCACTCTCTGGTACATGGTACATAGACTACATACCTGTCAGTCTACATCACAGGGTACTGTCCCCACTCTCTGGTACATGGTACATAGACTACATACCTGTCAGTCTACATCACAGGGTACTGTCCCCACTCTCTGGTACATGGTACATTGACTACATACCTGTCAGTCTACATCACAGGGTACTGTCCCCACTCTCTGGTACATAGACTACATACCTGTCAGACCACATCACAGGGTACTGTCCCCACTCTCTGGTACATAGACTACATACCTGTCAGACTACATCACAGGGTACTGTCTCCACTCTGGTACATAGACTACATACCTGTCTGTCTACATCACAGGGTATTGTCTCCACTCTCTGGTACATAGACTACATACCTGTCAGTCTACATCACAGGGTACTGTCCCTTCTCTCTGGTACATAGACTACATACCTGTCAGTCCACATCACAGGGTACTGTCCCCACTCTGGTACATAGACTACATACATGTCAGTCTACATCACAGGGTACTGTCCCCACTCTCTGGTACATAGACTACATACCTGTCAGTCTACATCACAGGGTACTGTCTCCACTCTCTGGTACATAGACTACATACCTGTCAGTCTACATCACAGGGTACTGTCCCCACTCTCTGGTACATAGACTACATACCTGTCAGTCCACATCACAGGGTACTGTCCCCACTCTCTGGTACATAGACTACATACCTGTCAGTCTACATCACAGGGTACTGTCCCTTCTCTCTGGTACATAGACTACATACCTGTCAGTCTACATCACAGGGTACTGTCCCCACTCTCTGGTACATAGACTACATACCTGTCAGACCACATCACAGGGTACTGTCCCCACTCTCTGGTACATAGACTACATACCTGTCAGTCTACATCACAGGGTACTGTCCCCACTCTCTGGTACATAGACTACATACCTGTCAGACCACATCACAGGGTACTGTCCCCACTCTCTGGTACATAGACTACATACCTGTCAGTCTACATCACAGGGTACTGTCCCCACTCTCTGGTACATAGACTACATACCTGTCAGTCTACATCACAGGGTACTGTCCCCACTCTCTGGTACATAAACTACATACCTGTCAGACCACATCACAGGGTACTGTCCCCACTCTCTGGTACATGGTACATAGACTACATACCTGTCAGTCTACATCACAGGGTACTGTCCCCACTCTCTGGTACATGGTACATAGACTACATACCTGTCAGTCTACATCACAGGGTACTGTCCCCACTCTCTGGTACATGGTACATTGACTACATACCTGTCAGTCTACATCACAGGGTACTGTCCCCACTCTCTGGTACATAGACTACATACCTGTCAGTCTACATCACAGGGTACTGTCCCCACTCTGGTACATAGACTACATACCTGTCAGACCACATCACAGGGTACTGTCCCCACTCTCTGGTACATAGACTACATACCTGTCAGTCTACATCACAGGGTACTGTCTCCACTCTCTGGTACATAGACTACATACCTGTCAGTCTACATCACAGGGTACTGTCCCCACTCTCTGGTACATAGACTACATACCTGTCAGTCTACATCACAGGGTACTGTCTCCACTCTCTGGTACATAGACTACATACCTGTCAAACCACATCACAGGGTACTGTCCACACTCTCTGGTACATAGACTACATACCTGTCAGTCTACATCACAGGGTACTGTCCCCACTCTCTGGTATATAGACTACATACCTGTCAGTCTATATTATATTGTGTATCCACTATGCAATCATAAGTAAAGTGATATACATTGTAATTCTACATATAAATCACTGTAACTGTTTACAGTTGTATTTTCTCAATCATATCTGAAGCAAACATCCGTTCTGCAAAATTATATCGTGTGTATTGCATATATCAAGCTAAGTAGATTTTATATTTGTGTTTTGGTCTTTGTTATTTTTCATCATTATTATAAGTTATCTACCTCATGCCATGATCCATCAATTTTTTAATAAGAAGTCTCATTTACTTTCAAAATTGATTTCTCTGAAAGCAAAAATGTAACAGCAACCAAAATTGGTCATAGGTTATATCATAGGATGAAAATACAGACTCCAAATTTTGAGAATTAGAGGAAACTTTAAATAAAAAACCTTCAAATCTACATTTAGGATATTTCACACATCTTTATTGAATATGTGGGTTATTAAATAACTTTTTTCTTAATATTCATGTCTTTATGAGTTTAAATATCTTAGATAGTTGAAGCTGAGACTTAGAATGAAGGGTTGAGGCTTTTCTATCAGTCTCCCGCTCGGGGTGAATGATTCCTCTATCACTGAATGGGAGTAATTTTCACCAACCTTATTACAAGGAATTACTTGAGTCAAAATTTGTCACACATTTCTCAGTTCATCACATAATCACTGTAATGAAGTTATAACTGGTTTCTGTGTAAATTTTCAGACTTTTAAATTTTTGTGGATGTTCTAAGTGAGTAGAGAACTGTTACATATTTATTTTTACCTCACGATTTGTTTTAGTGTTTTATTTGAATGTTAATTTAAGAGATTATTCAATTTATTTACATTTTAACCGATATATAGTATATACATTTGTATGCATCAAAAGTAAAGATATTATTTTTACACATTCACAAAATACAGACCTAGAATTTATGAGCATTGACAGATCTGAACTTTTATTTTAAAATAATCTTGTGAACAGATTCGTTGAAAGTAGGAAAAATGTCAAATTATGAATTCAGATAAAATATTTAATCAATTAAATAATTGTGATAAGATTATGTATCAGAAGGGGCTGTTGAAGGGACTGTTGAAGGGACAATTGAAGGGACTGTTGAATTTAAGTGACTGCTGAAGGGAATGTTGAAGGGGGTGTTGAAGGGATTGTTGAAGGGACTGTTGAAGGACTGTTGAATTTAAGTGACTGTTGAAGGGGTTGCTGAAGGGACTGTTGAAGTGATTGTTGATCTGACTGTTGAAGGGACTGTTGAAGGGACAATTGAAGGGACTGTTGAAGGGACTGTTGAAGGGACTGTTGAAGGGATTTTTGAAGGGACTGTTGATGTGACTGTTGAAGGGACTGTTGAAGGGACTGTTGAAGGGGCTGTTGAAGGGACTGTTGAAGGGACTGTTGAAGGGACTGTTGAAGGGACTGTTGAAGGGATTGTTGAAGGGACTGTTGATGTGACTGTTGAAGGGACTGTTGAAGTGACTGTTGAAGGGACTGTTGAAGGGACTGTTGAAGTGATTGTTGAAGGGACTGTTGAAAGGACTGTTGATGTGACTGTTGAAGGGGCTGTTGAAGGGACTGTTGAAGGGACTGTTGAAGTGACTGTTGAAGGGACTGTTGAAGTGATTGTTGAAGGGACTGTTGAAGGGACTGTTGAAGGGACTGTTGAAGTGACTGTTGAAGGGGCTGTTGAAGTGACTGTTGAAGTGACTGTTGAAGGGACTGTTGAAGGGACTGTTGAAGTGACTGTTGAAAGGACGAAGGGACTGTTGAAGGGACTGTTGAAGTGACTGTTGAAAGGACTGTTGATGTGACTGTTGAAGGGGCTGTTGAAGGGACTGTTGAAGTGACTGTTGAAGGGGCTGTTGAAGGGACTGTTGAAGGGACTGTTGAAGTGACTGTTGAAGGACTGTTGAATTTAAGTGACTGTTGAAGGGGTTGTTGAAGGGACTGTTGAAGGGACTGTTGAAGGGACTGTTGAGGGGACTTTGAATGGACTGTTGATGTGACTGTTGAAGGGGCTGTTGAAGGGACTGTTGAAGGGACTGTTGAAGGGACTGTTGAAGTGACTGTTGAAGGGGCTGTTGAAGTGACTGTTGAAGGGACTGTTGAAGTGACTGTTGAAGGGGCTGTTGAAGTGACTGTTGAAGTGACTGTTGAAGGGCCTGTTGAAGTGACTGTTGAAGGGACTGTTGAAGTGACTGTTGAAGGGACTGTTGAAGGGACTGTTGAAGGGACTGTTGAAGGGACTGTTGAAGGGACTGTTGAAGTGACTGTTGAAGGGGCTGTTGAAGTGACTGTTGAAGTGACTGTTGAAGGGACTGTTGAAGGGACTGTTGAAGTGACTGTTGAAAGGACGAAGGGACTGTTGAAGGGACTGTTGAAGTGACTGTTGAAAGGACTGTTGATGTGACTGTTGAAGGGGCTGTTGAAGGGACTGTTGAAGTGACTGTTGAAGGGGCTGTTGAAGGGACTGTTGAAGGGACTGTTGAAGTGACTGTTGAAGGACTGTTGAATTTAAGTGACTGTTGAAGGGGTTGTTGAAGGGACTGTTGAAGGGACTGTTGAAGGGACTGTTGAAGGGACTGTTGAAGGGACTGTTGAAGGGACTGTTGAAGTGACTTTGAATGGACTGTTGATGTGGCTGTTGAAGTGACTGTTGAAGGGACTGTTGAAGTGACTGTTGAAGGGGCTGTTGAAGTGACTGTTGAAGTGACTGTTGATCTGACTGTTGAAGGGACTGTTGATGTGACTGTTGAAGGGACTGTTGAAGTGACTGTTGAAGTGACTGTTGAAGGGGCTGTTGAAGTGATTGTTGAAGGGACTGTTGAAGTGACTGTTGAAGGGACTGTTGAAGGGGCTGTTGAAGTGATTGTTGAAGTGACTGTTGAAGGGGCTGTTGAAGGGACTGTTGAAGTGACTGTTGAAGGGGCTGTTGAAGTGACTGTTGAAGGGACTGTTGATGTGACTGTTGAAGGGGCTGTTGAAGTGACTGTTGAAGGGGCTGTTGAAGGGACTGTTGAAGTGACTGTTGATCTGACTGTTGAAGGGACTGTTGATGTGACTGTTGAAGGGGCTGTTGAAGGGACTGTTGAAGGGGCTGTTGAAGTGACTGTTGAAGGACTTGAATTTAAGTGACTGTTGAAGGGGCTGTTGAAGGGACTGTTGAAGGGGCTGTTGAATTTAAGTGACTGTTGAAGGGGCTGTTGAATGGACTGTTGAAGGGACTGTTGAAGGGGCTGTTGAAGGGGCTGTTGAAGTGACTGTTGAAGGGATTGTTGAAGAGATTGTTGAAGGACTGTTGAAGGGATTGTTGAAGGGATTGTTGAAGTGATTGTTGAAGGGACTGTTGAAAGGACTGTTGAAGGGGCTGTTGAAGGGACTGTTGAAGGGACTGTTGAAGGGATTGTTGAAGGGATTGTTGAAGGACTGTTGAAGTGATTGTTGAAGAGATTGTTGAAGGACTGTTGAAAGGATTGTTGAAGGGATTGTTGAAGTGATTGTTGAAGGGACTCTGTTGAAGGGACTGTTAAAGGGACTGTTGAAGGGACTGTTGAAGGGACTGTTGAAGTGATTGTTGAAGGGACTGTTAAAGGGACTGTTGAAGGGACTGTTGAAGGGACTGTTGATCTGACTGTTGAAGGGATTGTTGAAGTGACTGTTAAAGGGACTGTTGAAGGGACTGTTGATCTGACTGTTGAAGGGATTGTTGAAGTGACTGTTGAAGGGACTGTTGAAGTGATTGTTGAAGGGATTGTTGAAGTGATTGTTGAAGTGATTGTTGAAGTGATTGTTGAAGGGACTGTTGAAGTGATTGTTGAAGGGATTGTTGAAGGACTGTTGAAGGGGCTGTTGAAGGGACTGTTGAAGGACTGTTGAAGGACTGTTGAAGGGAATGTTGAAGGGACTGTTGAAGGGAATGTTGAAGGACTTTTGAATGGATTGTTGAAGGGGGGGGGGGAGGGGGGTTGATGAGACTGTTAAAGGGATTGTTGATCTCTGGCACGTTTTTCTCACCGTTTACTCTACTCCTATACACTTTCAAATTAATTTACATTTTTTTTGTAGCTGAATGCAATTGTTTTAGATACTGGATAGTTTGATTACAATTATTAGATTTTGTGTGATTGTTTATTGATTTTAGACAATTATTATTTGTTTTTCTTTGTTGAAATGAGATAAGAATATTTCTGTAGGACACATTTTGATAAAATCATTTAAAGTGAAATAGTAAATCTGATCAAGCTTGTTTTGTGTAACATTATATAACATTCAAACACCTGTATACTGTCTTACTTTATAATCATTTAGAAACAATGTTGTAAGGAAATTTTCTTGACATCTGTATACCCAGTATTTATTCATTCCACCAATCTGATAACAAGGTATTATATATTACATTGTATTATATATTACATAATACTATATATTACATTGTAGTATATATTACATAATACTATATATTACATTGTAGTATATATTACATTGTAGTATATATATTACATAACATTATATATGACATTGTATTATACATTACATTGTTATTATATGTACATTGTAACATCGTTTTATACATTATATAACAATTTACTAAAAATAAGCAATGATTATTTCTCTAACTTGCACAATCTTTTATCTGGCTTCATATCTATGAAACCGTTCTGATACTAAAATGTAGATTCTGATCTTGAGCTTCATTCCTTCTTTTGGTGATTGTTTTAAATTTTGATTCCTTAGTGGAACTTCATGAAAGACCAATTGAGGACAGTCATGAACAAAGAAACATTTGTCAGCAGTTTAAGTTTTGATCACAGAGTTCATTTTTGAGACATGAGAATGGTTTAATTGATATGAAAACCATTTTTGCATGATATGAATCCAAGTCTTGCTTTTATTAGTTTGGTAATTTACCCTTGCATAATAATTAGTGGTAAACAATGTCCATTTGTTTAAAGCCGCTTGATTAAGGTTGGTTTGAGGAAGGTTGTATGTGACTGAATGGTGGAAGTCTGGTATTAATCCTGTAAAACTTTATTTACGTCGGTAATTTTTTCATAACTCAGGGTAGTTTTTTCTTGGTTTCCTGCTAACAAAATAGGATTTTATTGGAAAATTTTGTTCAATGAATAAATAATCGATTAGACATGGAAAAAAAACCTGGGGCTCAACAACATAATGTACAAATTTCAAGGTTTAGAGAAGAAGGGTACCATAAGTTTGAAGTAAACATTATCATTTGCTTGCTGGAATGCTAAATATTAAGTTTAATATAAATTTAAGAATCCTTCAAGTAGGTGTATATTTTAACAAATATTGTTATTAAATATTTTTTTAGCTAGATGTTACCGAAGTTCAGGATTAATGTTATCTTTGTATTTGGGTGTATATTATCTTTTACCTGTCAGTTTCAGGAATATAAGTTTGAAACTTTCCTGAAACTTTTATCCTATGATTTTGGATTAAATTGTTACTGTATAAGTTGAGAAGAACCATAGAGTAAAATGACTGTGTGAATTATCATTAATTAAATTGATGTAAACATTATCCTCCAATAAGACTCTAAATTATCAACTTTGTCCTGAAGATAATTAAAGTGTTGCTGTTGAGATGATTTAATGAGACTTATTTTGATCATTACAATTTATTCCATTATACCGCGGTCACATTGTTAGATGAATGATTTAATGAGCCTTATTTTGATCATTACAATTTATTCCATTATACCGCGGTCACATTGTTAGATGATAATGAGCCTTATTTTGATAATTACAATTTATTCCATTATACCGCGGTCACATTGTTAGATGATAATGAGCCTTATTTTGATCATTACAATTTATTCCATTATACCGCGGTCACATTGTTAGATGATAATGAGCCTTATTTTGATAATTACAATTTATTCAATTATACCGCGGTCACATTGTTAGATGATAATGAGCCTTATTTTGATAATTACAATTTATTCCATTATACCGCGGTCACATTGTTAGATGATAATGAGCCTTTGATCATTACAATTTATTCCATTATACCGCGGTCACATTGTTAGATGGCTCATATCTGGGGAAATTAAAATGTAAATTGATCCGATATTATTTAAAGAAACTCCCCAAACTAGATCTCTAACTTGGTTTGTGTTAAGATTCTTCAGTTACTTGACGTCTTCTCTATCTTACTATTGAATATGGAAAGAGAGGATGGGAAACTCATCTAACCTTTTATACTGTGTCGCTAGTTTGTCGTGTACCATTTAGTTAGGCTTTGCCAGTATAGTATTTGCTTTTGGTACACATGTATAGTGATTCAGAATAATGTAGATTAAAGTAACCAACCGTGTTATTTTGTTTTAAAATGTCTGCTTAAAGTTACTGTAGTGCTTTAACTTTACTGTGGAGTTATTGAACAGATAGTTTAATTTAGTAAAAGATCAGCATATTTATTATTTTGATTTCATTTATTTGCAGGGAGTCAACTTTGATTTCAACAAATACGATTTTGACCTTAGGTCATGTTGCTGTAGCACTGAAGGAAACACCAAAAACAGTAGAGGCTGTTCTTCAAATCTTCCAGCAGCGTTTCTGTTCACCTCCCTCTGCACTGGATGTGCTAATTATAGACCAGCTGGGCTGTATGATCATGGCCGGATGTGTAAGTACTAATTATAGACCAGATGGACTGTATGATCATGACTGGATGTGTAAGTACTGATTATAGACCAGCTGGACTGTATGATCATGACTGGATGTGTAAGTACTAATTATAGACCAGCTGGGCTGTATGATCATGACTGGATGTGTAAGTACTAATTATAGACCAGCTGGACTGTATGATCATGACTGGATGTGTAAGTACTAATTATAGACCAGCTGGACTGTATGATCATGACTGGATGTGTAAGTACTAATTATAGACCAGCTGGGCTGTATGATCATGGCCGGATGTGTAAGTACTATCATGACTGGATGTGTAAGTACTAATTATAGACCAGCTGGGCTGTATGATCATGGCGGGATGTGTAAGTACTAATTATAGACCAGCTGGACTGTATGATCATGGCTGGATGTGTAAGTACTAATTATAGACCAGCTGGTCTGTATGATCATGACTGGATGTGTAAGTACTAATTATAGACCAGCTGGGCTGTATGATCATGGCCGGATGTGTAAGTACTAATTATAGACCAGCTGGGCTGTATGATCATGACTGGATGTGTAAGTACTAATTATAGACCAGCTGGTCTGTATGATCATGGCTGGATGTGTAAGTACTAATTATAGACCAGCTGGGCTGTATGATCATGACTGGATGTGTAAGTACTATCATGACTGGATGTGTAAGTACTATCATGACTGGATGTGTAAGTACTATCATGACTGGATGTGTAAGTACTATCATGACTGGATGTGTAAGTACTAATTGTAGACCAGCTGGGCTGTATGATCATGACTGGATGTGTAAGTACTATTTATAGACCAGCTTGGCTGTACGATCATGGCGGGATGTGTAAGTACTATCATGACTGGATGTGTAAGTACTAATTATAGACCAGCTGGACTGTATGATCATGACTGGATGTGTAAGTACTAATTATAGACCAGCTGGACTGTACTATCATGGCCGGATGTGTAAGTACTAATTATAGACCAGCTGGGCTGTATGATAATGACTGGATGTGTAAGTACTATCATGGCTGGATGTGTAAGTACTAATTATAGACCAGCTTGGCTGTATGATCATGACTGGATGTGTAAATACTATCATGGCTGGATGTGTAAGTACTAATTATAGACCAGCTGGTCTGTATGATCATGACTGGATGTGTAAGTACTAATTATAGACCAGCTGGACTGTATGATCATGACCGGATGTGTAAGTACTAATTATAGACCAGCTGGACTGTATGATCATGACCGGATGTGTAAGTACTAATTATAGACCAGCTGGGCTGTATGATCGTGGCCGGATGTGTAAGTACTATTTATGGACCAGCTGGGCTGTATGATCATGACTGGATGTGTAAGTACTGATTATAGACCAGCTTGACTGGATGATCATGGCTGGATGTACTAATTATAGACCAGTTGGGCTGTATGATCATGGCTGGATGTGTAAGTACTAAATGAGCGGTGTAAAAAAAATAAAAAACAAAAAACAAATTGTATTGTAATGAGCTCTTTTGTACTGATCATGTGATATGTTATTGGTAATGAGCTGTGTTGATGTGATCATGTGATATGGTAATGAGCTGTGTTGATGTGATCATGTGATATGGTTATGAGCTGTGTTGATGTGATCATGTGATATGGTAATGAGCAGTGTTGATGTGATCATGTGATATGGTAATGAGCAGTGTTGATGTGATCATGTGATATGATAATGAGCTGTGTTGATGTGATCATGTGATATGGTAATGAGCTGTGTTGATGTGATCATGTGATATGGTAATGAGCTGTGTTGATGTGATCATGTGATATGGTAATGAGCTGTGTTGACGTGATCATGTGATATGATAATGAGCTCTGATGTGATCATGTGATATGGTAATGAGCTGTGTTGATGTGATCATGTGATATGGTTATGAGCTGTGTTGACGTGATCATGTGATATGATAATGAGCTCTGATGTGATCATGTGATATGGTTATGAGCTGTGTTGATGTGATCATGTGATATGATAATGAACTGTTTTGTATTTTCAGTCGAGCATTTACCAGGAAGTCATGTCCATGTTCACTCAGATTAGTATTGAAAGTAGCTCCCCCTACACCAAGGGTGATGTTGACGAGAAGGTTAAAGGTTACAGGTATGTAAAATTTACTTCTATCGGTCCAGTACAAGTTTATATAAATATAGACACTTTCTCCTTCCTCGTAGTATTTGTTTGAAATTTAATAATACAATTCATGCTTTTATGTAATTATTTATGTCTACAGTTAAAGATATACATTGTATTAATTGAAGAAAAAATGTTCAAATCATAGACAAAGACCCACTAAATCACTGAGTATTCCGAACTGTTTTCGGCATAAATTATCACACTCGTGTATAACTCTTCAACAAGAAGGACAAAGGGAAGTAACTTGTACTCTTCTTAAATCACTGATAAGAGCTACATCATAGATCTATTAAAAATGGCCCTCACCTGTAGAATACTGTTTTTAGACTTGTATTTTTTCAAGGAAATCTCTTATGAAAATGCAAAAAATGGCTGTGCTGGTTGAGCTGGTCCAAGTGATTATGAGGTGGAACTCAGTTCATTTTTGCATTGGAGATTCCAATAGGAATAAATAGTTTTTGTATGGTATAAACCAGTGAAATGATTGTATATGTGACATCAATGTGTAGTGGACGAGGTAACAAACAAAGAATCTCTGAGGTGGAATAACAAAATCTATTGAAGATATCTGATATCCAATCATGATCCAACTCAATATGTAGAGCTCAGTAAATTGATAGGAACTCAAATTTGTTGGACAGTAATAACAGGAATGTTGCTAAGGAAATCATTGCAATGTGGTTGATCAGGAAACACAATGGAAATATATAAAACACTGCCAATCCAAGAATTAACTATAGAAAAAGACAATTTTTGAATAAATGTGGCGAAGGTCACTTACCATCAATAGAAGTCCAAAAAGTTGAAGTTAATGAAACACAGTCAAAGGCACAAAATTCCTTAAAATAACATGATTAGGAACCATCCAGAAATGTAGATTTACTTTAGAATAAAAAAAATTTCCTATTTCCTGTCGTATCATATTTATATACTACTTGCCCCACTTATTCATTTCAATCCCTTGTGTACACTACCTATAAGTGACCTTGACATTTTAATAATTTTTTTTACAATGTGTACATTATATATAGAGATTACAATATTTTTCCTGACCTTAATGGATGATAGTTTAACAGTTTCCTTTTCTCCTACTAGACACTACTGTGGAGGATTACAATATTTTTCCTGACCTTAATAGATGATAGTTTAACAGTTTCCTTTTCTCCTACTAGACACTACTGTGGAGAAATGTCATGGGGGTATATGTTTATGTTTACAGTTTAATTTGTTTGTTTGTTGTTTCAGAAGTTTTTGAACTTTTTTTTTATCATTATAAAGTTCTGTTATCAATGTTATATTCTTTTTAATGTAATTGAAAATCCTTAGTTGTTATATGTATTTCTGTACCAGAAGTTTAACATTGAAATGGAATTGTCATATACATGTATGTAATGTATTTAACTTTTGAAATGTTAAGTACTTCCAGAAAGTTTGTATTGAGAATAGACAAATTATTTAAACCTTATCAGGTTTTCTTTAAAATCAGGATTTCAGTTTTGGATACATTATGAAAGTGATTATCCAGTATGTGTCTTTTATAAGTCCACAGATTTTGAATTGATTTAACCAGACTTGGGTATTCTAGTTTTTGAATTGATTAAGCCAGACTTTGGTATTCTAGATTTTGAATTGATTCAGCCAGACTTGTGTATTCTAGATTTTGTTTTGAATTGATTAAGCCAGACTTGGGTATTCTAGATTTTGAATTGATTAAGCCAGACTTGGGTATTCCAGTTTTTTACACATTTTCTTATTTAGGAAATACAATGATTGGTTTATTCATGCCACAAATAGTTGTTCAACTCTCATCGGGAGAAATTTGATAAAAGAAAAGATACCTTTGATAAGTATATGTCTGTTGCTTTTCCTTAACATTTAAAGTTTCCTGAAATACATTTCAGACAAGTGTCGTTGGCTAAGTTTCCTAAAATACATTTCAGACAAGTGTCGTTGGCTAAGTTTCCTAAAATACATTTCAGACAGGTGTCGTTGGCTAAGTTTCCTGAAATACATTTCAGACAAGTGTCTTTGGCCATACATTTAAAGTTTTGTGAAATACATTTGATAGTGTCCTTGGCTATAAAGTTTTGTGATATACATTTCAGACAAGTGTCGTTGGCTGTGATAAATGCCCTGGCCAACATCGCGTCCAACATCCAGGGGGAGGGCGAGCAGCAGGAGCTACTGGTCCGCCTGCTGGAACTCTTCGTCAACATGGGTCTGGCTGCCAAACGTGCTAGTGAAAAAACTGCCGGTGCCATGAAGGTATAGAGTGATAAAAAAGTACCAGCATGTCCTCATAACATGTTGTTGTAGCAATTATAGAGCACTTTATAGTTAGTTGTCTAGTTTGTAGTCTTTCTACTAACCTTTTTAACAATTACTACAACTTCTGTAATGCTCTTTTCATTTAATATCAGAAATAATTATTCATTTTTTCACTAATTTTGTGGTTTCAAATAATAATTAATATTCTTGGCATTATGATGATGCTACATGTATTAACTTGTAATGAGATTACCACACTAAGTGAATTATTAACCTCCTGATAAATCTATATTTTTCTTCACATATATTATTTACATTTTCACAAAGAGTTTTAAATATTTTATTACTATTAGTTTCATGAATTATTATTTCTTCTTTTGTGGAAATATTAGTTTAAACATCAGCTGAATGATGTAATAAAGTACTTATTAGCATTGGAGGTAAGTATGGTGGATCGTCGAGGAGTTTCATGCTTTTTTAAACAGATTGGATTTTATTCAGACTTTTCTTTTAACAAGAGTTCTCAGTTTGCATTTCTTTAATTTTAATTTGAACAGAAATCGAGATGTTTACTATGGTATGAGAATGATTTGTGGGGATTTTAGTGAAATCCGACCAAACTCAAACTTTACTGACTGCCATGGGTGGTTTAGTGAATGCATCTAGAATATTTATTTATTTTAACCCACAAGAATTGACTTTTGAAGTTCCTGTTCTAATTGTAAATATTAAGTTTTAAATAATTTTGATTCAATTTCAAATATATAGTGTTAAATAAATTCATCGTTTGAGAGTAGTTTATCTTTTAAAGTTTGAATATTGATTTGGTATTAAATCTCAAAAATGTAGTTAAACCATTTTGTGCTGAAGAATTTCTGCTTTTTATGAAGCTAGATAAAATCTCAAAATTTGGCTCAACCTTATTTATTTTCTATCAACAAATTCAAAGCTTGGATATAGCAAAAGATTTCCTCTAATTCCATGAAATTCATTATAAACAGAATTACCTTATTATTATACAAAGGCTCTTTTTTAAGTTTATGAAATCGATGAAAGATAATATTAATTGATTTGGTGATAATCTAAAAGGATACCTCGGAGTGTCCATCATTGTAATGCCAGGGGCTAATGGTGGTTTTATGCGTGGTAGTCAGTTTGAGGTTTGGTCGTCCAGGAATGATTTGTTGACTTTTCATAATTTTACTAACATCATTCATGTTGCTTGTTTAATATTACTAGAGAAATTATGATATCCTAGAATGAGTTTCTGTAGCCTCAGAATATGTTGACAGTGCATGCAAAGTCAACATCAGAAACAACAGAAACATCAGAAACGTCACAGAGTTTACACTAAATATAAATGGCAGTTTGTCCATAATTCCTTGTACAGTGTGAAGATATGGTAATAAAAAAGTATTCCCTGTACAGAAGATCAGAAATTATTATATGTGCCCCTCCTGTGTAAAGATATATGGTAATAAAAAGTATTCCCTGTACAGGAGATCAGAAATAATCATATGTACCCCTCCTGCTATTAATTAGGTCACCTGAGACAAATTCTTCTGCGGAAACTTCTGAACCAATTTCAATGGAATTTTGCAGAAATCAGAAGGGATAGACAGCATACAGATTACAAGTATTAGTTACTGTATTTAGAAAGGACAAAAAGCATGAAGATTACAAAGATTACAATGGGGACAATAATATTTACGTCTACTATGTATACTATAGGACAGCTATATTTACAGGGGAATCAGTATAAATAAAACACACAAGCCCACCAACACTGTTCAGAGTTAAGGCATGGTCAGTCCTGTCTCTAAGGAAGCTAATGTTTCGTGCGTCCCTGTAAGTTTGAATTCCATGTTTCACTCCTGTGTCTTTTTATTGGCATGCTTGTGTCGAGCCAAACTCCTGAGTCAAAATGTCACTTGGAAACCTCCTTGGATGGTTAAAAACCTTGTTATTATACGCTAAGGTGACATTTTTATTTTTCTAATACAAAACTGTCCTGTTGATATTCTCTGTCAGCCGTCACTATCTATCATAAAAATGAGACAGATTCTTATATGTGACACTACTCTTAACCTTTGACAGGATGACTATCTTATACATGTTGATGTTTAATCAGCCATACGTTTTGTTTTCTGTAAAGTCGAAGGGTTTGTCCAGTGGTGTACATGTTGATGTTTAATCAGCCATACGTTTTGTTTGCTGTAAAGTCGAAGGGTGTGTGGTATACATGTTGATGTTTAATCAGCCATATGTTTTGTTTTCTGTAAAGTCGAAGGGTTTGTCCAGTGGTGTACATGTTGATGTTTAATCAGCCATTCGTTTTGTTTTCTGTAAAGTTGAAGGGTGTGTCTAGTGGTATACATGTTGAATGTTTAATCAGCCATATGTTTTGTTTTCTGTAAAGTCGAAGGGTTTGTCCAGTGGTATAAATGTTGAATGTTTAATCAGAGTCGTACATTTTGTTTTCTGTAAAGTCGAAGGGTGTGTCCATTGGTATACATGTTGTTTAATCGGAGCCGTACATTTTGTTTTCTGTAAAGTCGAAGGGTGTGTGGTATACATATTTTGTATGTTTGGATCGAGAGAGAACACAGTAGCTCTGTCATTATATATACAGAAATATTTAACGTTGATTGTTGAAGTTCACTCAGGTAGTGACAATCAATATGAATGTTAGCTAATTTTTTTTGCTACTCAGAAATATCTGACCTTATGATTGTAGAGCACTTCTTAACTTCAGATATGTTAATACTTCGATATGAACACTTCAGGTGTTAACGACTTAGTAGGTAATAAAATCATCGTCATAAAACAGATTCCACAATATCTATTATTATTCCATCTGGTAAATAGTCTACTAGTGTTTAACCTAATGAGGAATTCAAACATGTTATAGTTTACCTGATACTGGTAGCATTTGTCAGCATACTTTGCTGATTATTTTGTAGTAATACTTACATTGCTGTAATTTGTAGGCGTCCAGTAGTGCTGGCAATCTTGGAGTGTTGATCCCTGTCATAGCTGTGGTAAGTACTACGTTGTGCTATGTATAATCCCATCATTATAAGTTCCTTTATCACACATTAGTACACATCATATCACAAATCAAGAGAAAGAATGAAATGCTGTTATATATTTGAAATGATCAAAAATTCTCATAATGGAAAGTGAGATTTATTATTGATGATATTCCAATTCATTGTGAGAGTATATATGTACGTAGGCAATACATTATAATCAATATAATGATGTTTGTACCTACAGTTGGTGAGAAGACTGCCCGTGATTCACGACGCTAAGCCCCGCCTCCAGAAGTTATTTCGAGATTTCTGGCAGTACTGTGTTGTGTTTGGTTTTGTTGTCGAGGAGTCGGGTAAGCATCGTTATTCCTGTCCTTTGAGGTTATCTCCCCTTGTTGACAGTTATTTCACTGGTATAGGGGATATTTATCTACATGTATGACTGTAGATACATTTATTAGCTCCCTTACAAAAAGTTATATATCTAAGAAGGGCTGTTTTCGTTTTTGCGGTCCAAACGGACGGACCAGTTGGACCGATGTTGTTCGTTTATGAAATGAATCATGATTTTATATTGTTTTCAGACGAACCTTAACAAAGACTCCCAAACCTGTATTAACATTTGCAGGACCTTCAATATATATGTTTGAAATATTACATTTAAAAACTGATGAACCGGTTTGTTCGCATAACGAACAGGCCTTTGTATAATTATAATAGGTAGAAGAAACTGAATGACATTGTAACTAAGGCAGTGCTTTTTAGCCCACCATCTGATGATGGTGGGCTATTCAAATCGCCCTGCGTCCGTGGTCCGTCGTCCGTCCCTCCGTCCGTCCGTCCGTAAACAATTCTTGTTATCGCTAATCCTCAGAAAGTACTGAAGGGATCTTTCTCAAATTTCATATGTGGGTTCCCCTTGGTGCCTAGTTATGCATATTGCATTTTGAGACCAATCGGAAAAAAACATGGCCGACAGGCAGCCATCTTGGATTTTGACAATTGAAGTTTGTTATCGCTATTTCTGAGAAGTACTGAAGGGATCTTTCTCAAATTTCATATGTAGGCTCCCCTTGGTGCCTAGTTATGCATATTGCATTTTGAGACCAATCAGAAAACAACATGGCCGACAGGCAGCCATCTTGGATTTTGATAATTGAAGTTTGTTATCGCTATTTCTGAGAAAGTACTGAAGGGATCTTTCTCAAATTTCATATGTAGGTTCCCCTTGGTGCCTAGTTATGCATGTTGCATTTTGAGACAAATCGGAAAACAACATGGCCGACAGGCAGCCATCTTGGATTTTGATAATTGAAGTTTGTTATCGCTATTTCTGAGAAAGTACTGAAGGGATCTTTCTCAAATTTCATATGTAGGTTCCCCTTGGTGCCTAGTTATGCATATTGCATTTTGAGACCTATCGGAAAACAACATGGCCAACAGGTGGCCATCTTGGATTTTGACAATTGAAGTTTGTTATCGCTATTTCTCAGAAAGTACTGAAGGGATCTTTCTCAAATTTCATATATAGGTTCCCCTTGGTGCCTAGTTGTGCATATTGCATTTTGAGACCTATCGAAAAACAACATGGCCGACAGGCAGCCATCTTGGATTTTGATAATTGAAGTTTGTTATCGCTATTTCTGAGAAAGTACTGAAGGGATCTTTCTCAAATTTCATATGTAGGTTCCCCTTGGTGCCTAGTTATGCATATTGCATTTTGAGACCTATCGGAAAACAACATGGCCAACAGGCGGCCATCTTGGATTTTGACAATTGAAGTTTGTTATCGCTATTTCTCAGAAAGTACTGAAGGGATCTTTCTCAAATTTCATATATAGGTTCCCCTGGGTGCCTAGTTATTCATATTGCATTTTGAGACAAATCGGAAAACAACATGGCCGACAGGCAGCCATCTTGAATTTTGACATTTGAAGTTTGTTATCGCTGTTTTTCAGAAAGTACTGAAAGGATCTTTCTCAAACATTTTTGTAAGTTCCCCTTGGTCTGTAGTTCTGCATATTGCATCTTGGGACCAATAGGAAAACAACATGGCCGACAGGCAACCATCTTGGATTTTGACAATTGAAGTTTGTTATCGCTATTTATCAGAAATTGCTGAAGGGATCTTTCTGAAATTTCATTTGTAGGTTGCCCTCTGTGCCTAGTTATGCATATTGGATTTTGAGACCAGTCAGAAAACAACCTGCCCGACAGGCAGCCATCTTGTATTTTGACAATTGAAGTTATCGCTATTTTACAGAAGGTACTGAAGGGATCTTTCTCAAATTTCATATGTAGGTTCCCCTTGGTCCCTGGTGTTGCATTTTGGGACCAATCCGAAAACAATAGACAGCCATTATCGCTAAATCTTAAATTTTTTATAGAGGTTCCTCTTGTTTGAAAAGTACTAGAGGGCTGTTTCTGAATTTACACAGATTAGTAAGACTTAGAGGAAGGGAAAAGTAGAGAAAAGATCAATCTGACATGGAACCTATAAAGATCATTCAATGGTGGGCGCCAAGATCCCTCTGGGATCTCTTGTTAAAATAAAATTTTGAATATTTATGAAACAAATTAAAATTCAGTGATGCCAAACCACAAGCTCATAATTTTCTGTATCAAGATAATAAGTATCCTGAATGATCATAACACCAGATTCTAGGACCTTAATGAATGTGAATGTTACAGCCCTCTGGCCCCCAGAGTGGTATGAGGGGGTCTGTGAGATAGCAGCCAAGTCTCCTCTCCTAATTTCTAAAGAACATCTCCGGTCAGAACTACAATACAACGTTGCTCTCCGGAATGACACAGTGGCTCCGGTAGGTAAAGCTCAGCAGTTTATCTAAAGAACACAATATATTTTGTGCTTTGTTGTTTAAATACACATTAGAGTTGTATAGATTTTATTCTAACAGTACACGTCCTGTGAATTTTCTTTTTCTTCTCAGTGTAACCGATTTGCAATAGTGAATTATCATAATAAAGTATTTCTTTGCATTTAAGTTTAATTGACTAAAGAGATTTGTTTTATTTGTTGTCAGCATTAACCATTTGTATTGTATGTTGAGCTTCACATTTGTTTCGTAGGCTGAATTAAATGAAATAAGGACAAGCATCTGTAATTCTCTGGACAACAACCCTGAGGCGTACCCTCTGATACAGAAACTCTCCTTTGCACAGTGTACATACCTCATGTCTGTCTTCAAACTCGAGACTCTCAGGTGAGGAAATCTGGAAAAATCTTAAACTTCGGTTTATCCTATTAGGGCTATACTGTTTGTTTGAAACAGGCAATTGATTTTTTTGACAATGATAACATGCAGATAAACATTATCAATGTGATGTTTAAATCTGTGAGAAGACTACAAATATCCCTATTAAGGGGAAGACTACAAATATCCCTATTAAGGGGAAGGCTACAAATATCCCTATTAAGGGGAAGACTACAAATATCCCTATTAAGGGGAAGACTACAAATATCCCTATTAAGGGGAAGACTACAAATATCCCTATTAAGGGGAAGGCTACAAATATCCCTATTAAGGGGAAGGCTACAAATATCCCTGTTAAGGGGAAGGCTACAAATATCCCTATTAAGGGGAAGGCTACAAATATCCCTGTTAAGGGGAAGGCTACAAATATCCCTATTAAGGGGAAGACTACAAATATCCCTATTAAGGAGAAGGCTACAAATATCCCTATTAAGGGGAAGGCTACAAATATCCCTATTAAGGGGAAGACTACAAATATCCCTATTAAGGGGAAGGCTACAAATATCCCTATTAAGGGGAAGACTACAAATATCCCTATTAAGGAAAAGACTCCCAAATATTTTACCTAAAATCAAGAAAAGAAAAATATCAGTTAAATTGTTTTCATTATTTAAAAAAATCCAATAGGTCCTTTTAAATATCAGATCAATATAGATATGTAGTTTTGGTTTGTCAAAAATAAGTCTACGCTATGTACTTTTCAGATGCTTTAAATTATACGACAGAAAATATAGATAGTGTATAGATATTCTCCTCCACGGTTTACACAGCTCAGTATTCATGAAGTGTTATAATACATAGGTTCCTTATAATACAGAGAAAAGTCCTAGAGTATCGTTGTGTTTTTATCACACACCACGGTTTACACAGCTCAGTATTCAACTTTTATCATTAAGCTAATTGAACTTTCATTTGTTATCGGACAGTCTAAAATGTTCTACCTTATAACTGTTGTTTCATGTTTCTACTCTACATGGTTTAATATACTACTTCCTTCCTTTACAGAGTACAGAACTCAGACTATCTGTCAGCTTTCCACGGAATATTTAGATACCTGGAAGATAATACAATCTTCAAAGACAAAGCAGGTAAAAATGGATAAACACAATATCATAGTTCATCACTTTGGTCTTTATGGATAAACACAATATCATAGTTCATCACTTTGGTCTTTATGGATAAACACAATATCATAGTTCATCACTTTGGTCTTTATGGATAAACACAATATCATAGTTCATCACTTTGGTCTTTATGGATAAACACAATATCATAGTTCATCACTTTGGTCTTTATGGATAAACACAACATCATAGTTCATCACTTTGGTCTTTAGACTTTCATTGTATTACTGCTTCTAGCTGAGGCATTCCCCCATAAGTTACTGTAGTATTGGACCTGGCTTTATTGAGGTTATAGTTCTGAGAGTAACGATATCTATTTGAAACCATATTTATAAAGTACTGATATAGATATGATATACTCCCTGTAGGTATGTGGGTTAATTAGTATAACTAGACTGAGGTTTGACTGTGGTATATTTACTCCCTTTAGGTATGTGGGTTAATTAGTATAACTAGACTGAGGTTTGACTGTGGTATATTTACTCCCTGTAGTACGTGGGTTAATTAGTATAACTAGACTGAGGTTTGACTGTGGTATATTTACTCCCTGTAGTACATGGGTTAATTAGTATAACTAGACTGAGGTTTGACTGTGGTATATTTACTCCCTGTAGGTATGTGGGTTAATTAGTATAACTAGACTGAGGTTTGACTGTGGTATATTTACTCCCTGTAGTACATCGATATCGGTTAATTAGTATAACTAGACTGAGGTTTGACTGTGGTATATTTACTCCCTGTAGTACGTGGGTTAATTAGTATAACTAGACTGAGGTTTGACTGTGGTATATTTTCTCCCTGTAGTACGTGGGTTAATTAGTATAACTAGACTGAGGTTTGACTGTGGTATAAAATTAGTATAACTAGATTGAGGTTTGACTGTGGTATATTTACTCCCTGTAGTACGTGGGTTAATTAGTATAACTAGATTGAGGTTTGACTGTGGTATATTTACTCCCTGTAGGTATGTGGGTTAATTAGTATAACTAGACTGAGGTTTGACTGTGGTATATTTACTCCCTGTAGTACGTGGGTTAATTAGTATAACTAGACTGAGGTTTGACTGTGGTATATTTACTCCCTGTAGTACGTGGGTTAATTAGTATAACTAGACTGAGGTTTGACTGTGGTATATTTCCTCCCTGTAGTACGTGGGTTAATTAGTATAACTAGACTGAGGTTTGACTGTGGTATAAAATTAGTATAACTAGACTGAGGTTTGACTGTGGTATATTTACTCCCTGAAGGTACGTGGGTTAATTAGTATAACTAGACTGAGGTTTGACTGTGGTATATTTACTCCCTGTAGGTATGTGGGTTAATTAGTATAACTAGACTGAGGTTTGATTGCTGTGGTGTAAGACTACTACTTGTTAATAAGGATTTCCTCCCTGTAGGTATGTGGCAGTGTATCGTGGCAGTATCAGACAAGGTGTTTGATAAACTACTGGATACACTTGAGGAGCGGGTATGTATTATATCTTATCATCAACTCTGATTTGTCTTAAGTTTTCTAAAACTTATCTTACTATCTAAGTTTAATGTTAAAATCCAGTTTAATCGTTATTGGTTGTGTGTGTTCCGCAGCCTAAAACTGATATATATCCTACCGTCTGAGTGTAATGATAAACTCAATATTGGTTGTGTGTATATTCCGCAGCCTAAAACTGATATAGTCTAAGTTTAATGATAAAATCATCATTGGTTGTGTGTATGTTCCGCAGCCTAAAACTGTGGCCAGGGGGGAGGAGCTAGAACATCACGCCCAGTTCCTCATGGTAAAGTTCAACCACATCCATCGCCGTATCAGGAGGGTGGCTGACAAATACCTGGCCGGCCTCATCGATAGGTAAATACAATTTAGTCAAATCTTTCAGCATATACACAAGTCTTCAACGTTATGTACACTCACTGTAATTGTTAATTATAAGAGTCCGATTCCAATATACAGTTCATCTCAACAAAGTGTTTTTCCCTTGTCTCTGTGTTGTGGATATTTTTTTCATGATGATGTTGAAAATAACTTCTTGTGCTAGTCATAGTTTGGTCCAGCATTATCACAACTTCAAATCTAGCCAATCACAGCGTCAGAGTGAATATTAAATGTATTACAATGTAAGACGCTGACATCTATCACCTGTTGTTGTGTGTAAGTATGTAAAATTCTGTATTACAATGTATAGAATTCTGAATTACAACGTATAGAATTCTGAATTACAATGTATAGAATTCTGTATTACAATGTATAGAATTCTGTATTACAACGTATAGAATTCTGAATTACAATGTATAGAATTATGAATTACAATTTACAGAATTCTGTATTACAACGTATAGAATTATGAATTACAATATATAGAATTCTGTATTACAATGTATAGAATTCTGTATTACAATGTATAGAATTCTGTATTACAATGTATATAATTCTGTATTACAATGTATAGAATACTGTAATAGTGTATAGAATTCTGTATTACAGTGTATAGAATTCTATTTTACAATCTAAGATACTGATATTTTTGTTATGTAGGTTTCCCCACCTGTTTTGGAGTGGTACAATGCTGAAGAGTATGTTGGATATCTTACAACTGTTATCAAAGGCACTGGAGATGGTATGTTGTCTAGGAGGTATAGATTAGATTTAGATATGTGTTTGGGGGGGGGGGGGGGGGGGGGGGGCTATGATGGAGATAGTATGTTGTCTAGGAGGTACAGATTAGATATGTGTTTGGGGGGGGGGGGGGGGGGGGGCTATGATGGAGATGGTATGTTGTCTAGGAGGTATAGATCAGATATGTGTTGGGGGGGGGGGGGGGGGGGGGGGGGGGCTATGATGGAGATAGTATGTTGTCTAGCCAAGGAGGTATTGATGAGATATGAGTTCACTATACAGAGGTAAAATACAAGTACCAGGGGGGTTATATAGTAGGGATCACAACATAATCTAGTAAACTAGCTTCAGTACGTACAGTATGTCAGGTGGTATGGTCCCCAATCACCGGCACCGTGGCGAGGTCTAATCCCTTCCAATCACTCAGTCGGTTGCATCTCGGTTGAAACACCAGCTCACAAATGGAGTGGTCACCTGTTCATTGACAGCGTGCGATACCTCTTGGAACCTGCATTGTTGTACGGTACATGTACTGTAGCTGCGCTTACATTCTGTACTTACAGTATACCAAACCAGTGGTGTGAAAAACAAGGACACATTTTATGTAGTAAATTAATTTGCTATTGATGCGCTTAAGTGTGATGTGTTAGTGTCTTAAGTTTATCGTATTGTAAATGTACAGTACATCTACACTCCAAATATTTAATTAAATTCTAGCTAGATGAGTAGCACAAATGTTTACCAGGAAATGAAATATCGACACTGAGAAAACAAAACCCTATAACATTTAAAGATCTCAAAATACCATATGATGACAACTAGTGTGTTGCACTGTTTTACTTGATGCATTAATGCATAATTTAAATTCATATTTATGATAATTGTCGTCTGTTAAAATAATAACAGGAATCTAGGTCATGGCGAATTAATGAAAATTTACCTATGAATTCATTTAGCCAATCTATGGCTATACTGTTTTAAAGTTTTCTCAAAATCGAGAGGAGACTGCAATTGAATTGTTACATGGTGAAACAATCAGAACAGGTTAAGGTGTAAAGTCGCAAAACTCTGACCACGACCACGTCCCCAGCTGGGTGTCTTCAAACCTTTTTCTACGATCTTAATCCCCTACACTCACCAGGCACTGGCTGGTGGTGGCCGGTGGAAACATCCGAGTTTAAACATGGGGCGTACTTTATCCCCTACACTCACGTGACACTCGCAACCATGAGGGTGAAATAGAACCGTAGCACCCGACTCGTACTGTAGTATACAGATGATCATTAAAAACACCAGATTTTACGGGGTGTTTTACTGTGTTCCTGACAGCAGGTTGTGTATACTGGTATTCTCATGTCATCCTTATGAATTAAGTGTCTAAATTAAAAATATACTGGACTACACAATAACTGGTGACATACCCTGGTGTGTACTATACAGACGTGTTTGAGGTATTAACTCTGCCGTTACAGGACCCTAACCAGGACGCTCCAGAGTTCCAGGTCCCTAACTCACCGTTCCATCTGAGGGTCCCAGACAACTTGACAGACAGGGAGGTGAGTAATTGTTATTCTAAAGGTTTTCCATGATATATCTCCTAGATCATTCAGCATGTCATAGTTAACTAGATCATTCAGCATGTCATAGTTAACTAGATCATTCAGCATGTCATAGTTAACTAGATCATTCAGCATGTCATAGTTAACTAGATCATTCAGCATGGCATAGTTAAAAATGATCATTTGGAAAGAGGAAGGATTCTTTACAACATTAACACTTTTATACTGTATTGATCAAATTGAATGTAGATCTTAAAACAGCACTGATACACTGGTGACAAAAGGTTTCTGATATACCCAACACCAGCTGTATGCTCTCTTTAATGATCAGAAGTATCAGTGAATTTCACAGACAACCTGTACTAATGAGCTGATTCGTTACCTACAGACACTGGTAAAGGACTTCGCCTTGCGCTGCCAGTCAATCCTACAGGAGTCTATGAAGTGGGCTCCCAACACGACACGGTCACACATGATCGAGTATCTCCTGAAGATGGAGAACACATCCCAGGGTTTATTTACACACAGTGGACTCGCGCTGGCTACTGAGAGCGTCCTGAACTACGCTGGCTACAACAAATCAGCTGCTCCCCTTGGGGTAAATATCACTGCTGCAGTTATTGCTGCTAGATGCAGATTAAATATGGAGTTTAGAATGAAAATGAATCAAAAGAGAAACCACATTCTAGTCTGGTGACTGATAATTATAAGAATATACTTTGATCTATCTATTCCAAGGATTCCTGACTAGATGTTGGCAGACATAGGTCAAGGTTAACAGCTAAAAGGTCATGCTAGACATCTTTTGAAATTGTGAATTATTTGAAATCAGACTACTGTTATTCATAATAATTAAGCCCTTTGTTAAATTTTACTGGACCTTTGATTTCAAAACGGTAAACATTTTACAGGACCTTTGATTTTAAAACGGTAAACCAAAATGTGGTTTTAAAAAAACTCCTTCTTCAAACTTCAGAACTAAATATGGTATGTCGATCATTGATGAAAACTGCCAATGTTCTCACTTGTTACCTACTGGATTTTTCAAGATCATTTACTGGTATAATCTCATATATACTCCTTATCAAGAAATTGTTGGAAGTTCAACTATGGTTTCCTTAAAACCCTATTAATGTTGTACAATGTGTATTTATAGACAGCTACTCTGGACCGTCGCCCCAACTGTGTGACTACAGACAGCTCTAGCTTATAACCCTATTAATGTTATATATATACAATGTGTATTTATAGACAGCTACTCTGGACCGTCGCCCCAACTGTGTGACTACAGACAGCTCTATTAATGTTGTACAATGTGTATTTATAGACAGCTACTCTGGACCGTCGCCCCAACTGTGTGACTACAGACAGCTCTATTAATGTTGTACAATGTGTATTTATAGACAGCTACTCTGGACCGTCGCCCCAACTGTGTGACTACAGACAGCTCTATTAATGTTCTACAATGTGTATTTATAGACAGCTACTCTGGACCGTCGCCCCAACTGTGTGACTACAGACAGCTCTATTAATGTTGTACAATGTGTATTTATAGACAGCTACTCTGGATCGTCGCCCCAACTGTGTGACTACAGACAGCTCTATTAATGTTATATATATACAATGTGTATTTATAGACAGCTACTCTGGACCGTCGCCCCAACTGTGTGACTACAGACAGCTCTATTAATGTTCTACAATGTGTATTTATAGACAGCTACTCTGGACCGTCGCCCCAACTGTGTGACTACAGACAGCTCTATTAATGTTGTACAATGTGTATTTATAGACAGCTACTCTGGACCGTCGCCCCAACTGTGTGACTACAGACAGCTCTATTAATGTTATATATATACAATGTGTATTTATAGACAGCTACTCTGGACCGTCGCCCCAACTGTGTGACTACAGACAGCTCTATTAATGTTGTACAATGTGTATTTATAGACAGCTACTCTGGACCGTCGCCCCAACTGTGTGACTACAGACAGCTCTAGCTTATAACCCTATTAATGTTATATATATACAATGTGTATTTATAGACAGCTACTCTGGACCGTCGCCCCAACTGTGTGACTACAGACAGCTCTATTAATGTTATATATATACAATGTGTATTTATAGACAGCTACTCTGGATCGTCGCCCCAACTGTGTGACTACAGACAGCTCTATTAATGTTATATATATACAATGTGTATTTATAGACAGCTACTCTGGATCGTCGCCCCAACTGTGTGACTACAGACAGCTCTATTAATGTTATATATATACAATGTGTATTTATAGACAGCTACTCTGGACCGTCGCCCCAACTGTGTGACTACAGACAGCTCTATTAATGTTGTACAATGTGTATTTATAGACAGCTACTCTGGACCGTCGCCCCAACTGTGTGACTACAGACAGCTCTAGCTTATAACCCTATTAATGTTATATATATACAATGTGTATTTATAGACAGCTACTCTGGACCGTCGCCCCAACTGTGTGACTACAGACAGCTCTATTAATGTTGTACAATGTGTATTTATAGACAGCTACTCTGGACCGTCGCCCCAACTGTGTGACTACAGACAGCTCTATTAATGTTCTACAATGTGTATTTATAGACAGCTACTCTGGACCGTCGCCCCAACTGTGTGACTACAGACAGCTCTAGCTTATAACCCTATTAATGTTATATATATACAATGTGTATTTATAGACAGCTACTCTGGACCGTCGCCCCAACTGTGTGACTACAGACAGCTCTATTAATGTTCTACAATGTGTATTTATAGACAGCTACTCTGGATCGTCGCCCCAACTGTGTGACTACAGACAGCTCTATTAATGTTCTACAATGTGTATTTATAGACAGCTACTCTGGACCGTCGCCCCAACTGTGTGACTACAGACAGCTCTAGCTTATAACCCTATTAATGTTATATATATACAATGTGTATTTATAGACAGCTACTCTGGACCGTCGCCCCAACTGTGTGACTACAGACAGCTCTATTAATGTTCTACAATGTGTATTTATAGACAGCTACTCTGGACCGTCGCCCCAACTGTGTGACTACAGACAGCTCTATTAATGTTCTACAATGTGTATTTATAGACAGCTACTCTGGACCGTCGCCCCAACTGTGTGACTACAGACAGCTCTAGCTTATAACCCTATTAATGTTATATATATACAATGTGTATTTATAGACAGCTACTCTGGACCGTCGCCCCAACTGTGTGACTACAGACAGCTCTAGTAATGTTCTACAATGTGTATTTATAGACAGCTACTCTGGACCGTCGCCCCAACTGTGTGACTACAGACAGCTCTATTAATGTTATATATATACAATGTGTATTTATAGACAGCTACTCTGGACCGTCGCCCCAACTGTGTGACTACAGACAGCTCTAGCTTATAACCCTATTAATGTTATATATATACAATGTGTATTTATAGACAGCTACTCTGGACCGTCGCCCCAACTGTGTGACTACAGACAGCTCTATTAATGTTCTACAATGTGTATTTATAGACAGCTACTCTGGACCGTCGCCCCAACTGTGTGACTACAGACAGCTCTAGCTTATAACCCTATTAATGTTATATATATACAATGTGTATTTATAGACAGCTACTCTGGACCGTCGCCCCAACTGTGTGACTACAGACAGCTCTATTAATGTTCTACAATGTGTATTTATAGACAGCTACTCTGGACCGTCGCCCCAACTGTGTGACTACAGACAGCTCTATTAATGTTGTACAATGTGTATTTATAGACAGCTACTCTGGACCGTCGCCCCAACTGTGTGACTACAGACAGCTCTATTAATGTTGTACAATGTGTATTTATAGACAGCTACTCTGGACCGTCGCCCCAACTGTGTGACTACAGACAGCTCTAGCTTATAACCCTATTAATGTTATATATATACAATGTGTATTTATAGACAGCTACTCTGGATCGTCGCCCCAACTGTGTGACTACAGACAGCTCTATTAATGTTATATATATACAATGTGTATTTATAGACAGCTACTCTGGACCGTCGCCCCAACTGTGTGACTACAGACAGCTCTATTAATGTTGTACAATGTGTATTTATAGACAGCTACTCTGGACCGTCGCCCCAACTGTGTGACTACAGACAGCTCTAGTTTCATGGCCACGTTCAGCCTCCGTAGTCGTTATACAGGGGAGGTAAGTCTGTAAAATAGAGTTGTTAATGAGAGATATTAATTACAGATAGACAGCCAGATAGGTATTGTTTTAAAAAAAACACCCCAACAAAAAATTGTAATTATCTGATAGTATTTGAACATTGGGATCCCAGGAAGGAGAAGGTGATTTTCAGAAATGTTTTAGTTAAACATATCTTATTCATTATAAATTAATGCTGACAATTCAATGATTATTTAAAGTTAGAAATAGAAATCTGAACTTCAGGTTTTTAGCTCGTCTCTTCGAAGAAGAGTGAGAGCTTATGTCGTCACTCCGGCGTCAGCGTCGGCGTTGGTTTTTCAAATGTTAAATTTTTGGTGTAAGTGTTGAAAGGCATAGTAATTTATGGTAATATGGTCCCTGTGGGGGTTAAACTATCCCCTGCCGGAGTTAAACTAAAAGATTTTTTGGAGAAAAAAACAGATTTTTGAAAATTTTTGGACTTAGAAAATGTTTGCATTAAGTTTTTGGTGCAAGTGTTGAAAGGTATTAATACATCACTTTATAATTGTACTAGGGTGCTGATAATTGGCAATAGAGTCCCTCTGGAGTTAAACTATCCCCTGCCGGAGTAATTGGCAATAGAGTCCCTCTGGAGTTAAACTATCCCCTGCCGGAGTTAAACTAAAAGATTCTTTTGGGAAAAAAAACAGAATTTTCAAATTTTTGGACTTAGAATATTTCTGCGTTAAGTTTTTGGTGCAAGTGTTGAAAGGTATTAATACATCACTTTATAATTGTAATAGGGTGCTGATATTTAGTAAAAGAGTCCCTATGGAGTTACACTATCCCTTCTTGGGGTGAAACTGAAAATAAAACAATGTGAAAATGCTCACATTACACAATTTATACCGGTCCACATTTTCAAGGGAGACAACTCTCATTAGGATGAAATTTTATCAAAAAATTGAAGAATTATGTCTAAAAGCAATTACATTATAAATTTTGTATTTGATATATTCATATATATAAATTGGTATGGTTTTGAAAATTGCATGAATTCACAAAACATAATCTGATCAAGTAAACAATATAAATATTATTAATGCAATTTGTGAAACCATTCCAATTAATATATTTTAATTATTTATTGACAAACATTTGCGAGACGAGCTATACTGTTCTCCAACAGCTCTTGTTATTTAATCTTTTTGAAACAGAAAAGGTAAAATTCTTTCATATTTCAGGTTTCTGGGATGAAATCTGTTTGTGATGAAGCTGAACTAGCCAAGATGTTGTGTGACAAACTAAAGATAGCTCTCCAGAGTGGAGGTAATTGTTAGCTTAAGTAATTTCATTTCTTTGTATAAAGTCATGACTGGAATAACCAACTGAATAGATAGACATTTATAAAACTAAATGAAAATCTCAATATTTTACACTGTCCTTAAGACTAATTCAGTGTCCTTATGACTAAGTGTCCTTAAGACTAATTCAGTGTCCTTAAGACTAATTCAATGTCCTTAAGACTAATTCAATGTCCTTAAGACTAATTCAATGTCCTTAAGACCAATTCAATGTCCTTAAGACTAATTCAGTGTGTTCTATTTTCAGATGAGAACAAGTGCAAACAAGCCATGTTTAGAGTGTGTGCCTTACTTGTGTCAGTGAAAGGTATGATTACCTAGAGGAACTGGTATTGTCAGGACCTGTATTGTTGTAGAGGAACTGGAATTGTCAGGACCTGTATTGTTGTAGAGGAACTGGCATTGTCTGGACCTGTATTGTTGTAGAGGAACTGGCATTGTCAGGACCTGTATTGTTGTAGAGGAACTGGCATTGTCAGGACCTGTATTGTTGTAGAGGAACTGGCATTGTCAGGACCTGTATTGTTGTAGAGGAACTGGCATTGTCTGGACCTGTATTGTTGTAGAGGAACTGGCATTGTCAGGACCTGTATTGTTGTAGAGGAACTGGCATTGTCAGGACCTGTATTGTTGTAGAGGAACTGGCATTGTCAGGACCTGTATTGTTGTAGAGGAACTGGCATTGTCTGGACCTGTATTGTTGTAGAGGAACTGGCATTGTCAGGACCTGTATTGTTGTAGAGGAACTGGCATTGTCTGGACCTGTATTGTTATTAACTCAACTGGCCCAAATGGCCGTTGAGCTTATGCCATGGTGCAGTGTCCGTCATCCATCAACATTTGCTTCAAATGGCTACTAGTTAAAAAGTCTAGAATAAATTTGAACCAAATTTGGTCAGAAACATCCTTAGGGGAAGGGGAACAGATTTTGCATAGATGGTGACTTTGACTCCCCTGGGGCCAATGAATTTTGCAGGGGATATACAAATAGGTTCTGTCCTTCCATCTTTCCATCCATCGGGATTCACTTTCCTGCAAGATATCTTTTAAAGGAATTATTGGATTTTGATGATACCTGCGTAAACCCCTCAGCCCCAAGTTATTGTTTATCGTCAAATTTGTGTTACCTTCTTGCTAGAGGGGAATTTCCTTTAGCTCAGTCTGTAGAGCAGTGAACAAGTAAGCAGAGGTTAACTGGTTTGATCCCAGAAAATGTTCTAAAAGAACCCAGTACTCATCTTAGGCCAGTAGGTATCTGCTACGGAGTGCTATAATGTTTCCTTATACCAATGACCTTGACCTATTTATTTAGGCTGATCTGATTGATTGACTGATTGTTTTCTTCAAGACATCTTTTGAAGAAATGATCGGATTTTGATGAAACTTGCCTGGTAGACTTATGTTGTCAACGTTAATTGCTTGTTATACAATATTTTTCTTGGCAGGGGGGATCTTGATGAATATGTCCTTGCTTTGTATAAGAATAATGTTTCTTGGAAATTTTGTTAAGGAATTTTGATTTGATAAAAATGCTTCTATTTTAAAAAGATTTCACAATTTTAAATCATTTCTTGTAAAAGGAAATGGGAAATGTTGTTAAGAATGCTGGACTGATCAGTGAAATTTAACATGATGAAATAACTATTAAGTTTATTGTTGTTTTGATTATAGTTCCTGTGATAAAACTTTTACAGATTTTAACCGGCGTCTGGTACATGCCTTGTGCTGGGCCCCATCACAGAACTTCACTGAGAGGATAATGGAATGTACAGTGTCTTGTTGGGAGTGGATGTTGGCCGCACGTCCAGACTTCAGTATAGAGGTAATCTATATATCACATAATCAGCCTTGTTATTATGGCCGAGTGGTTAAGGTGCAGTCCTGACACTATATCACTAGCCCTCCACCTCTGGGTGGCAAGTTCGAAACCAAAGTGGGGCAGTTGCCAGGTACTGCCTGTAGGTCTGTGGCTTTTCTCCGGGTACTCCTGCTCCAAAACCAGACATGTCCCTAAATGACCCTGGCTGTTAATACGACGTTAAATAAAAACAAACAAACAAACTGTTATTCAGTGAATTCATCCTAAATTGTAATATGTTTGGAGTTGTCACTAGAGTAATTGACCTTGTGTTTCAATAACTGTGCCAGTTTAATCAGTTGAAACGTCATAATACGGCCAAAACTGTTGCATCATTAATTGTTCCTGGCAGAACAAGATGGCTGCTTCCGTTGGATTTTGCCCTCCACATTTCGACTGTTAAACCTGTCAAAATGTAAGCTTTCACAGTTATGTGATAAAAAGCATCTTAAATTTGTTTTCATTTCATGTGAAACTATGCATTTAATTTTTGCTAACCAAGGCTTGCAAATTAAATGCATACATGTATAAGTGGTCTTGCTACTTTACAACAGAAATGGTTGATAATAATGATTTAAGATTACAGGCCGGTAGGAACCCGATTTTAACTGAAATTCCATGTTTAACAATTGGTATGAAAGAGTACTTACGTAATGTAATTACAACAACCTGTCCTTACTTTCAGTTCCTGTGTGAAATGGCAGCAGCCTGGCAGATTACCATAGACAAGAAGCTGGGGATATTCCAGGAGGACCCAGCTAGAACTGATCCTCTGGCGAAGGCCGAGGGGCAGACATTGGAACCAAATCCTCCATACGCCGGGCCACACCAGATCTGGACTAAGGTAAGGTTAACAGTGTCCAGGGTCACACCAGATCTGGACTAAGGTAAGGGAGGGGTTATCAGTGTCCAGGGTCATACCAGATCTGGACTAAGGTAAGGTTAACAGTGTCCAGGGCCATACCAGATCTGGACTAAGGTAAGGTTAACAGTGTCCAGGGTCATACCAGATCTGGACTAAGGTAAGGTTAACAGTGTCCAGGGTCACACCAGATCTGGACTAAGGTAAGGTTAACAGTGTCCAGGGCCATACCAGATCTGGACTAAGGTAAGGGAGGGGTTAACAGTGTCCAGGGCCATACCAGATCTGGACTAAGGTAAGGTTAACAGTGTCCAGGGCCATACCAGATCTGGACTAAGGTAAGGGAGGGGTTAACAGTGTCCAGGGCCATACCAGATCTGGACTAAGGTAAGGTTAACAGTGTCCAGGGTCACACCAGATCTGGACTAAGGTAAGGTTAACAGTGTCCAGGGTCACACCAGATCTGGACTAAGGTAAGGTTAACAGTGTCCAGGGTCATACCAGATCTGGACTAAGGTAAGGTTAACAGTGTCCAGGGCCACACCAGATCTAGACTAAGGTAAGGTTAACAGTGTCCAGGGCCACACCAGATCTAGACTAAGGTAAGGTTAACAGTGTCCAGGGCCACACCAGATCTGGACTAAGGTAAGGTTAACAGTGTCCAGGGTCACACCAGATCTGGACTAAGGTAAGGTTAACAGTGTCCAGGGTCACACCAGATCTGGACTAAGGTAAGGTTAACGGTGTCCAGGGCCACACCAGATCTGGACTAAGGTAAGGTTAACAGTGTCCAGGGCCACACCAGATCTGGACTAAGGTAAGGTTAACAGTGTCCAGGGCCACACCAGATCTGGACTAAGGTAAGGTTAACAGTGTCCAGGGCCACACCAGATCTGGACTAAGGTAAGGTTAACAGTGTCCAGGCCACACCAGATCTGGACTAAGGTAAGGTTAACAGTGTCCAGGGTCACACCAGATCTGGACTAAGGTAAGGGAGGGGTTAACAGTGTCCAGGGCCACACCAGATCTGGACTAAGGTAAGGTTAACAGTGTCCAGGGTGACACCAGATCTGGACTAAGGTAAGGTTAACAGTGTCCAGGGCCACACCAGATCTGGACTAAGGTAAGGTTAACAGTGTCCAGGTCACACCAGATCTGGACTAAGGTAAGGTTAACAGTGTCCAAGGCCACACCAGATCTGGACTAAGGTAAGGGAGGGGTTAACAGTGTCCAGGGCCATACCAGATCTGGACTAAGGTAAGGTTAACAGTGTCCAGGGCCACACCAGATCTGGACTAAGGTAAGGGAGGGGTTAACAGTGTCCAGGGTCACACCAGATCTGGACTAAGGTAAGGTTACAGTGTCCAGGGCCACACCAGATCTGGACTAAGGTAAGGTTAACAGTGTCCAGGGTCATACCAGATCTGGACTAAGGTAAGGTTAACAGTGTCCAGGTCACACCAGATCTGGACTAAGGTAAGGTTAACAGTGTCCAGGGCCACACCAGATCTGGACTAAGGTAAGGTTAACAGTGTCCAGGGTCATACCAGATCTGGACTAAGGTAAGGTTAACAGTGTCCAGGGCCACACCAGATCTGGACTAAGGTAAGGTTAACAGTGTCCAGGTCACACCAGATCTGGACTAAGGTAAGGTTAACAGTGTCCAGGGTCATACCAGATCTGGACTAAGGTAAGGTTAACAGTGTCCAGGGTAACACCAGATCTGGACTAAGGTAAGGTTAACAGTGTCCAGGGTCATACCAGATCTGGACTAAGGTAAGGTTAACAGTGTCCAGGGTCATACCAGATCTGGACTAAGGTAAGGTTAACAGTGTCCAGGGTAACACCAGATCTGGACTAAGGTAAGGTTAACAGTGTCCAGGGCCACACCAGATCTGGACTAAGGTAAGGTTAACAGTGTCCAGGGTAACACCAGATCTGGACTAAGGTAAGGGAGGGGTTAACAGTGTCCAGGGCCATACCAGATCTGGACTAAGGTAAGGTTAACAGTGTCCAGGGCCACACCAGATCTGGACTAAGGTAAGGTTAACAGTGTCCAGGGTAACACCAGATCTGGACTAAGGTAAGGTTAACAGTGTCCAGGGTCACACCAGATCTGGACTAAGGTAAGGTTAACAGTGTCCAGGGCCATACCAGATCTGGACTAAGGTAAGGTTAACAGTGTCCAGGTCCACACCAGATCTGGACTAAGGTAAGGTTAACAGTGTCCAGGGTCATACCAGATCTGGACTAAGGTAAGGTTAACAGTGTCCAGGGTCACACCAGATCTGGACTAAGGTAAGGTTAACAGTGTCCAGGTCACACCAGATCTGGACTAAGGTAAGGTTAACAGTGTCCAGGGTCATACCAGATCTGGACTAAGGTAAGGTTAACAGTGTCCAGGGTCATACCAGATCTGGACTAAGGTAAGGTTAACAGTGTCCAGGTCACACCAGATCTGGACTAAGGTAAGGTTAACAGTGTCCAGGGTCACACCAGATCTGGACTAAGGTAAGGTTAACAGTGTCCAGGCCACACCAGATCTGGACTAAGGTAAGGTTAACAGTGTCCAGGGTCATACCAGATCTGGACTAAGGTAAGGTTAACAGTGTCCAGGGCCACACCAGATCTGGACTAAGGTAAGGTTAACAGTGTCCAGGGTCATACCAGATCTGGACTAAGGTAAGGTTAACAGTGTCCAGGGCCACACCAGATCTGGACTAAGGTAAGGTTAACAGTGTCCAGGGTCATACCAGATCTGGACTAAGGTAAGGTTAACAGTGTCCAGGCCCACACCAGATCTGGACTAAGGTAAGGTTAACAGTGTCCAGGGTCATACCAGATCTGGACTAAGGTAAGGGAGGGGTTAACAGTGTCCAGGGTCACACCAGATCTGGACTAAGGTAAGGTTAACAGTGTCCAGGGCCACACCAGATCTGGACTAAGGTAAGGTTAACAGTGTCCAGGGTGACACCAGATCTGGACTAAGGTAAGGTTAACAGTGTCCAGGGCCACACCAGATCTGGACTAAGGTAAGGTTAACAGTGTCCAAGGTCACACCAGATCTGGACTAAGGTAAGGTTAACAGTGTCCAGGGCCACACGAGTGGAAGGGTTAATTATGTCTGACAAACCTATAGTTCTCTTGTTGACTAGATATTTTACTGGACTAAAAGGAAAAATCTTTTATGTACACTTCTTTGATCAGTACCTTCACTTGACGTTAAAGTAGGCTGTACAGAAAACATTATCTATTTACAACTTTTGACCTTCTTACAGTTTTTGGCCGAGCGTATTGAAGTAGCTCGCTATAGCTCCGACGACCAAGTTAGCATTCTGTGTAGTCTCCTCAATAAGTCCCTGGCCATCGGTGTCGGCAAGCAGCCCAGTCAAATCTCGCGACACCCTGCCGCAATCGGACCACGCACAAGGTAAGGCATTTTACCAAACTTACAGTGGCAGATTTTTAGTGTTGTGTAGGTTTAGTTATTCCACCTCTGGATCTTCCTCTGTTTTACATGTTGTTTTTGTATCCCTTTTTGTCCTGCCTGCATCAAAGCCGCAAAGAAAGACTGCAGTATATGGTGTTACTTTTACAGGTGTATATTAGGTAAATTTTGTTGTTTTGCAATGCATCAACATTTTCACATGACTATAATGTAAACCGAATGCTCTTATACTTACTCCAATTATGTGTAGGTTTGTATGGGTTTTTTTTTTGGTTTTTTTTTAAAAAGTAGTGAAATTTTAGTGAATATTGGAGGTTTTTTTTTAAACTTACTACATTGACAAGGGGGACAGGTGAGACACATTAATATGTGTAATTCTTGTCTTAACAGGTGCTATATACAGTTCATCTCAGGAAAGTCCAGTTATGTGAAATGTGAAGTAGGAATTTTAGAATTGTTTAATATACTACTATTGCAGATCAATATACCATGTAATTTATTTTACAGACTACTGACAATGGCCCTCTCTCTACTACAAGGAGACTTCCTCTCCAAAACTACAAACAAGACTGTTCTCAGAGAGAGAGTGTATGCAGCAGCCCTTGACTATTTTGCGTGAGTTTGTAAAATGTTTCGAGAAATTTTATGCAGAAGCTGTGATCAGTGCAGTTTTGAATGAGTTAAATCCCCAACCAGGAACTGGGCCGTGTGTGTCATGTATCAAAAGTAATTCACTTTGACCTACATTTTGACATTTAATACATAAAGGAAAAGGTTTGATTCCGGTCTTATCTTGGGTACTAGGTATGTCTCGTGGCTCTGTATCTATATCATGTGAGAGATTTTATGGTATCCAATCAGAAGTCTGTATATATATCATGTGACAGATTTTATGATATCCAAACGGAAGTCTGTATCTATATCATGTTACAGATTTTATGGTATCCAATCAGAAGTCTGTATCTATATCATGTGAGAGATTTTATGGTATCCAATCAGAAGTCTGTATCTATATCATGTGACAGATTTTATGGTATCCAAACAGAAGTCTGTATCTATATCACATGGCAGATTTTATTGTATCCAATCAGAAGTCTGTATCTATATCATGTGACTGGTTTTATTATATCCAATCAGAAGTCTGTATCTATATCATGTGATGGGTTTTATGATATCCAATCAGAAGTCTGTATCTATATCATGTGACAGATTTTATGGTATCCAATCAGAAGTCTGTATCTATATCACATGGCAGATTTTATTGTATCCAATCAGAAGTCTGTATCTATATAATGTGATAGGTTTTATGATATCCAATCAGAAGTCTGTATCTATATCATGTGACAGATTTTATGGTATCCAATCAGAAGTCTGTATCTATATCATGTGACAGATTTTATGGTATCCAATCAGAAGTCTGTATCTTTATCATGTGACTGGTTTTATTATATCCAATCAGAAGTCTGTATCTATATAATGTGATAGGTTTTATGATATCCAATCAGAAGTCTGTATCTAAATCATGTGACAGATTTTATGGTATCCAATCAGAAGTCTGTATCTATATATATATATATATATCATGTGACAGATTTTATGGTATCCAATCAGAAGTCTGTATCTGTATCACATGGCAGATTTTATTGTATCCAATCAGAAGTCTATATTCTATGATGTAATTATTTTGTCAGTGGTCCAGTTATATACCCCACACAGCGAAGTGTTCACCTGAGGGAAGACATCATAACTATCATCAAGTTCTGGAAACAGATGCATGGGGACAAAAAGTACCTAACACCAAGCACAGTACCATTTGGTGGGTTGTAGGATTGTGTATAGTTATCTTTAAATTGCATGCTGTCAGAATCAAATTAAAAAAAAAAACAGACTCTATAACTACAAGAAAATAAGTGAGATATATCTGTGTCTACTGAATTTCACAGCCAAACAATCACTCATGATTACAAATTATATTTGAAATCGGCTGTATGACTAAATTCAATTTATAAAGAAGAAAAAAAATGAATATTTTACATCTATATGGCAATAACTGTCGGTATATATATTGGCCGGTCCTGTTTACCATCAGTTGTCTCCCTTGACAGGAAATATGGGTGGCGGAGATACCAACACACTCAACATGTCCCAGAGTGCCGGCATCTCTACAGACCTGATGCAGCAGACTAAGTGGATCAACACCATCAATTCTGGCATGTCTACATACTCCAAACGCTCCTCCAGTGAGTATATATACAGGGCCATTCAAGATTACTTCATGTTTAAGCCATATTCCCCATTTTCAGTTTACTCCTGAATATTTTCTGATTTCACCAATTTCCTTCCCAAAATGAGCCATAGAGCTCCATTAAAATCTAGTGGAAAAACCCTTGATGTAGAAACATTCTGAACCCCTCTGAGGTTTACATTGGGTGAAGTATTGTCTACATATTCAAAGGAGATCTTAAAAATGTGCTTTACAATTAATTCTCTTTCAGTTTGGTTTATTTATGCAGTAAAGAGTTTGATGACATGCTGGATAAAACGTTCCCCTTTATATCATCATACACTCCTTTTTTGACAGGCAATATCTGATTTTAACAGACATATTACATTTAAAAGATTTGAAAAGTGGCCGGTGTGCCATTAAGTGGAAGTTAATGAGGTATTGGTACATGTGGATATTTTGTTGAGTCAGTTTGCTATCATTGTATCAGATTTGTTGAGTTAATGAGACATCACATATTGAAACACCTTGTAAATATTTATCATGGTAAAGTCAAATTTGGTGACTTTTGATATTTGAATAAGAGATAAGTTGGATCATGAGTGTTTATAGCAGTTGGTTGTTCATTCTTTCATTTGTGAACAACTTGTATGAACCACCTCAACTTATATTACTTAGCTGATATATCATGATGATATGGTTTGTCACGTAATGACCGTATTACTTAGCTGATGTATCATGATGATATGGTTTGTCACGTAATGACCTGTGGTCTATACCTTTGATCAAGTTTCTTTTCAGGTTAATATAATTATTATGAGTGTAATGAAAATTCAGGGATATGCCCTGAAACAAAACATATTCCATTTTAACTTGATATTCCATGGAGCGGCCTAATCCTCTATGGATATAAGTGGTCAGGTGACCTTTCGGCCGATATAGGCCTGATGTTGACTGATGTATTAACAGCTAGTACTTACAGGGAATCATTGAATAATGTTATGTATAAAATTTTAAACCTACATGTAAACAATTATACTACCTGGAAGGAAATGTTTCAAGATAATATTTGGAATTGATTGTAGGCCAAAAGTACGAGAGATCTAACGGTAGGTTGTAAGGCACACTCTGTATTACACTATTTCACAGCTGACATTATTAATCCCTGCCTTACTGTAGGGGACTATAGGTTAGCACTCTGTCAGAACATCTACATCAAAATCCAATATTTATAGAATTGGGTTGTTTAGCCACACGTCTAAACTAATAAATATTGGATGTTGGTCTGAGTGTTCATCTATCTATCTGTCCATCAGTCTTTCTTTCCATCAATCTGTCTATCCAGGCTATCATCAAAGACACAGGAGTTTAGGGGACTGACCTAAAGTCAAGGAATTTAAACGATTGTTAAACTTTATGCTGCTGTAATTTTAAATTATAATAAATTAAAAACCAAAGTATCTAAATAACATCTATTTAAAAGTATGTGCTCTAGGGCATATCTGGTATGTTCTTTCACCTGTGAAATGGCAACCACCTACTGATATCAGCTGGTCACATCTTCTCTATACAGAGTATTGGCCCTTTGGTCAGTCAAAGTTATTAAAGGTCTGCTGGGCTGATTAGATTTTGGTGGTCAATGGTCTAAGTTAAAGGTCAGCTGGCCTGATTAGATTTTGGTGGTCATCGGTATAAGTTAAAGGTCAGCTGGCCTGATTAGATTTTGGTGGTCATCAGTATAAGTTAAAGGTCAGCTGGCCTGATTAGATTTTGGTGGTCAATGGTCTAAGTTAAAGGTCAGCTGGCCTGATTAGATTTTGGTGGTCATCGGTCTAAGTTAAAGGTCAGCTGGCCTGATTAGATTTTGGTGGTCATTGGTTTAAGTTAAAGGTCAGCTGGCCTGATTAGATTTTGGTGGTCATTGGTTTAAGTTAAAGGTCAGCTGGCCTGATTAGATTTTGGTGGTCATTGGTTTAAGTTAAAGGTCAGCTGGCCTGATTAGATTTTGGTGGTCATCGGTTTAAGTTAAAGGTCAGCAGGGCTGATTAGATTTTGGTGGTCATCGGTTTAAGTTAAAGGTCAGCAGGCCTGATAAGATTTTGGTGATCATCGGTTTAAGTTAAAGGTCAGCTGGCCTGATTAGATTTTGGTGGTCATCGGCTTAAGTTAAAGGTCAGCTGGGCTGATTAGATTTTGGTGGTCATTGGTCTAATGGCCTGATTAGATTTTAGTGGTCATCGGTTTAAGTTAAAGTTCAGCTGGCCTGATTAGATTTTGGTGGTCATCGGTTTAAGTTAAAGGTCAGCTGGCCTGATTAGATTTTGGTGGTCATCGGTTTAAGTTAAAGGTCAGCTGGCCTGATTAGATTTTGGTGGTCATCGGTTTAAGTTAAAGGTCAGCTGGCCTGATTAGATTTTGGTGGTCATCGGTTTAAGTTAAAGGTCAGCTGGCCTGATTAGATTTTGGTGGTCATCGGTTTAAGTTAAAGGTCAGTTGCCCAATGTTGTAGAGTTTTGGATATCAAACTTTAGGTATCATCCCCTACAAATTGGTTTTTTGATTAAGTTACGTTAAAATTTTCAAAATTTTACAGAAACTTTAGATTTTTAAATTGGTGAAATACTGGTAGTATTTTCAGAAAACATCAAAGGTTTTTGGGGACAAAAAGAGATTAGAAGAATGTTCATAGTAGTTTTGACTTCAAGCTTACTACCTGAATTTACACAAGCATTGAGTGGGATATTAGCCCAGACTCTCCAGTGTGTGGTGGGTGAGGAGTTTGTTAATAAAGTCTGTGTTCCTCAGAAAAAGATCAAACTTTTCAGCTTCTCTTTCTCACTCTTTTCTTATTAAAAATTTGCTTGTAGTATGTAGTATTTACATCTTATACATTATCTTCCTTTATCTTTAATGTATAGATTTAATTATGTTCATATTTTAAATTTCATATATCCTATTTTTTTTATCCGTCTGAAGAAGCCATAATAATAAGGCCTTGTGGAAAAGTTCTTGAATTTTTTTTGTTTTAAGGAATACATATGTTCTGTAGCTACATATAGCAAGTTTGTTATCCAGTATACCTAACCAGGTAGTTTTTAGGTGGCGTCTGTTGTACCCCCAACATAATACTGACCAGATGTTAAAACTAATGGTGACATAATCTAAATCATAGAATTTAATGTACAGGAATGTAAAGTGAACACCTGTTTTCCTTTATAGAACTTAATATATTAATTTTTAAGGGAATTTATTACTATCATTATTTAATCGAATATATTACGTTTGTTCAGATCAGATTCTGTTTGAAAGATCTGCTCTGTTCCTGAAGTAGAATGTTTGGTTTATTAATATAAGTTAAACTTTTGACCATTATGAGAGATGATTAATTTTCTAGTTGTTGCGACAAGTGGTCATCGCTATAGCCTGGTATTTGGACTCTACGGCCACGTAGAGAAAGGGTCAGCTTGGGTCAGCACTGACCTCTGACCAAATACCCACCCCTGTGGGCAAGTATTCTAGCATCCTGTGAAATCTTGAAGATTTACAACTTTGAGTATATCAGTGCACTTCAGCATCAATACTCATAACTAAGCATTGAGCAGCATACACAACTAATACGGATACCTTTCTATACATTGTACAGTGGCACTGAGTATTGAATATGTGTACTCAATCACCTGTGTATTTACATGTATTATTGACTTCAATGTAGTGGATGCATTCTGTATGTATACATTGTATTGAGTATGACACTGTGATTAGTATGACATTGTGATTAGTATGACATTGTGATTAGTATGACATTGTGATTAGTATGACACTGTGATTAGTATGACATTGTGATAAGTATGACACTGTGATTAGTATGACATTGTGATTAGTATGATATTGTGATTAGTATGACACTGTGATTAGTATGACACTGTGATTAGTATGACAATTGTATACATAATGTTGACATTGTAATTAGTATGACATTGTGATTAGTATGACATTGTGATTACTATGATGATTGTATACATACTGATATTGTTATGACGTTGTAATTATTATGACATTGTAATTGGTATAACATTGTAATTAGTATGACATTGTGATAAGTATGACATTGTGATTACTATGATGATTGTATACTTAATATTATGGCATTGTAATTAGTGTGACTTTATAATTAGTATGACATTGTAATTAGTATGACATTGTGATAAGTATGACATTGTAATTAGTATGACATTGTAATTAGTATGACATTGTGATTACTATGATGATTGTATAATAATGTTATGACATTGTAGTTAGTATGACATTGTAATTAGTATGACATGGTAATTAGTATGACATGGTAATTAGTATGACATTGTAATTAGTATGACATGGTAATTAGTATGACGATTGTAATTAGTATGACATTGTAATTAGTATGACCATTGTATACATAATGTTATGACATTGTAATCAGTATTACATTGTAATTAGTATGACATTGTAATTGGTATGACATTGTTATTGGTATGACACTGTTATTGGTTTGACATTGTAATTAGTATGACGATTGTATACATAATGTTATGACGTTGTAACTAGTATTACATTGTAATTAGTATGACATTGTAGTTAGTATGACATTGTAATTAGTATGACATTGTAGTTAGTATGACATTGTAATTAGTATGACATTGTTAGTAGTATGATATTTTAATTAGTATGACATTGTAATTAGTATGACATTGTAATTAGTATGACGATTGTATACATAATGTTATGACATTGTAATGTGTCCGTGTGTCCCGTTCTCCCTTAGGTGTCAAGTTCACGTTGTCTCGTATGTCTGGTTGTCTGTTTCGTCGGTCTCAACAGGCTATTTTAACTAGTGTATTTTAGTGTATATGCTTTATTTGTACAGACGTGTATGATGTCAACAGAATGTTGAATGTTAATGTATCAATTATTAGGTATCCTGCACCTGGTGTTGGTGGTTTGTGGTGATACTTCTAACGTACAAACTTGTATTTGGCCTCTATATATGATATTATTATTTATATTGATATGCTTGCATGGTCATACCTATCCAAGATGTTAGTAACAATAATGGTGATTCTCGTCTGTATTACGTACATCATGTGATTCTCGTCTGTATTACGTACCTCATGTGATTCTCGTCTGTGTTATGTACATAGTGTACATGGCATGAAGATAGTCTGGTTTAAATCATCAGACAAATCGGTATTTTGTATGAAAAATTCTTGTCCATTTTTGTATGCTTTGTTCATTTGTTTGGACTCTATAACAAGCTACAAAGTTTACAGAAGTGAATTGAGTGTTCCAACTGGATCTGTTCAGTCATGTGTGTCCCTACGGGATCTGTTCAGTCATGTGTGTCCCAACTGGATCTGTTCAGTCATGTGTATCCCAACGGAATCTGTTCAGTCATGTGTGTCCCAACGGAATCTGTTCAGTCATGTGTGTCACAACTGAATCTGTTAAGTCATTGGTGCCGAAACTGATCTGATCAGTCATGTGTGTCCCAACGGGATCTGTTCAGTCATGTGTGTCCCAACGGGATCTGTTCAGTCATGCATGTCCCAAATGAATCTGTTCAGTCATAAGTGTCCCAAATGAATCTGTTCATTCATGTGTGTTCCAAAAATGTGTTCAGTCATGCATGTCCCAAATGAATCTGTTCAGTCATAAGTGTCCCAAATGAATCTGTTCATTCATGTGTGTTCCAAAAAATGTGTTCAGTCATGCATGTCCCAAATAAATCTGTTCAGTCATGAGTGCTGTAACTGAATTTGTTCAGTCAAGTGTGTCTTTACTGAATCTGTTCAGTCATGTATATCCTAGCTGAATTTGTTCAGTCATGTGTGTCTTATTGAATCTGTTCAGTCATGCATATCCTAACTGAATCTATATATATTCAGTCATGCTTGTCCTAACTGAAGTTATTTAGTAAGTTCAGTCAGTTGTATCTCAGCTAAAGCTATTCAGTCACATACGTCCCTAACTGAAGCTGCTCAGTCATGAGTGTCCCAGCTTAAGCTGTTCATTCAAGTGTGTCCTAACAAGATTATAAGATTTCAAAGATTTTTATTTGAACACTAAGTCACATAAGTCACATAAGAATGTGTTACATGAGGAACATAACAATACACATAATTAAGCATGACAGGATGGACAGAAAACAAACTATCACATGTATGTTAGTCTATATCACATGACAGGATGGACAGAAAACAAACTATCACATGTATGTTAGTCTATATCACATGACAGGATGGACAGAAAACAAACTATCACATGTATGTTAGTCTATATCACATGACAGGATGGACAGAAAACAGACTATCACATGTATGTTAGTCTATATCACATGACAGGATGGACAGAAAACAAACTATCACATGTATGTTAGTCTATATCACATGACAGGATGGACAGAAAACAAACTATCACATGTATGTTAGTCTATATCACATATCACATGACAGGATGGACAAAAAACAAACTATCACATGTATGTTAGTCTATATCACATGACAGGACAGACAGAAAACAAACTATCACATGTATGTTAGTCTATATCACATGACAGGATGGACAGAAAACAAACTATCACATGTATGTTAGTCTATATCACATGACAGGATGGACAGAAAACAGACTATCACATGTATGTTAGTCTATATCACGTGACAGGATGGACAGAAAACAAACTATCACATGTATGTTAGTCTATATCACATGACAGGATAGGCAGAAAACAAACTATCACATGTATGTTAGTCTATATCACATGACAGGACGGACAGAAAACAAACTATCATATGTATGTTAGTCTATATCACGTGACAGGACGGACAGAAAACAAACTATCACATGTATGTTAGTCTATATCACATGACAGGATGGACAGAAAACAAACTATCTCATGTATGTTAGTCTATATCACATGACTGGATGGACAGAAAACAAACTATCTCATGTATGTTAGTCTATATCACATGACTGGATGGACAGAAAACAAATAGCATACTATTACATAATATTGTGGTTAATACAGTATCAAAGTAGAAGAGAAAATTTCTTAAGAAAAAATGAAAGTCCATTTAGGACTCGTTTATTACATATTGACAATAGACCTTTCATTTAAACTTCATTTGGATTTGAGAGGTAATGATTTGGAATATACTTTCTTTGCAAAGTTGCAACAGACGCGTACGTTTTTACAGGAAAATAGATAATGATATTCATCCCCAACATTCTCTATATATATAAACACAGTACATAATATTCTTTCTTCTTTTAGAATTCGTTGCCACCAGTTTCAATTGGAAATTTTAAATAGCATGCATTTAGCTTAGTGATAGGTTATCTATCATTTTCAGATAATACTATTGAAATATTTCTAATGCTAAATTCAGACTTGCAAATCGAGTGAAACTGAGCTCTTGACAAGTTGTTGATGTCAGAACCATTTTTGAATAAACTGATCTCGGAGTCTTTGTTTCAAGTGACTTTTAAAGAACATCCTATTCATACAAATTCTATTTTCGAAAACATATGAAAACCCAAATTACATCATATATATTTTTGACTGTTTTAATCCATTCAAAGGAATACATTTCAGTGTCGTGCTGGTTCAGCGCTAATTTGAATAATTTACTACTCAGTTTATTTTTATTACAAATAAGATTGTTCTAAAAACTTGCCATTCTAAGTTAATTCATTAATTATACCCTGCAAGGATACAGACATAAAGCTTTCTAGCTAGTCACACATCTATTGTTACAAATGCAGACACTACAGATTGCAATTATATACAGACGATTGACACTATGAGATATGTCATAAACCACTTTCACAATAGTCATCTTCCTCAAAATTTTCGCCTTAGAATATGCATTCATCCTTAGCAGAAAGAATCTAAGATTGACAAATGTGAGATGTTTCCGTTTTGGGTAGTTAAACGTTTTTTCTCAATGTTAATTAGGAGATCAAGCCGTCCCTATTATTTCTGTATAGCGTGTATGTATGTAACAGAGCTTTACGTCAGTAGTAAACTATGTTTACAGAAGATCGGACTATTTCTGATTTCAGGCCTGTCTATCGGACCACAGCCATCGTATCCGTCGGCTATGTGTAATTACCTGGCGACGTCCCAGAACATACTTTACTATTTTTCCTAAATTTTATATTAACTGTTATAATATAATATGTATTTATATGCATGGTTCTCTCCCTTGTTTGTCTAACCTGTGGTATTTACAGAAAACAAGATGGTATGTTTTATAGGACACAGACCAAACAATGATGGTATAGCTACGTTATAGGAGACACGCACAAACCTGTGTTTGTTTTTCAGAGATTCATATCTGATTTTTCATTTGCGAAAATTGTGTGGTTAGCTCACCAGTTACAAACTTACGGATGTTCCTGGCATCAGTGTGGGTGTTGATGTCACTACTCCTCCCTAAATATTAACATTTTGGGGCCAAGTTCTTGAAAGGCTTCTTAGTCATAAAGTATACTGGTACATCACACTGTTTTGATATATAGAGATATTATAGCAATTTACAAAACTAAAAAAAAAAATAAGGATAATTTTATTTTATTTTTTTATTTTTTTTTTTTTCAAAATTCATACTGTCCAGCACTTTTCTTGTATGATCAAAACTCGCATCTAAGTTCTTGGGTAGGGTTTTTGAAGGGAATTTCACACCTCGGTTTCGTTCACTATATATATAGGTATGACTGGCAAATGTTTTTACCTTATTTTGGATTTAACTGTTGGACATCAAAACTATATTGGGATTCTGTTTTTTCAACTCCATGTATATATGTGATATATAAGTATCCGAACAGCCAGATTGATCTATATAGCTAATGCTTCATGTTGTGTGTTTCGGATAATGGTTACATGGATGTTTGCAAATTGCCTTGCACAATGCACCTATTAAACTTTTAAATAATCTGCTCAAACTGTCATTATCATATCTGCTTTCTAAATATACTTTGATGAGATTAAAATAGATCTCCAGAAATAACCGCCACTAATTATCAGAGATGTGATAAAAATTAAATCTTGTTTGAGTAGTTAAGAATAATTTGATGTCCAAATATGGAAGTATATTAAGTTATAACAATTAAGAATGTACTATTTTAGTAATAATGAGTTTGATAAACCACAATGATTATAACATGTATATTTACTGCTAACTGTGGTATTACAAAAACATAATTTCCATTTAATTGTTAATTATAATTACTTGATTGTTAATCATAATTTCATGTAATTGGTGTTTGCCTCATAGACATAAAGGTATATTTCCATGTGATAAGTCACTGTTACTAAAAATAGAAAATTTGTTTGCGTGCAATAATTCAAGTTACCTTGAGCCTATCAAACTCATGCTTCATGCAGGTCTTTCTAACCACAAGTACTTCCATGGGATTATTAGGAGGTCAAGATCACTGTTACCTTAAATATAAAATCAGTTGCCGTGCAATAACTCTCGTAATCACCCAACTTTCTACGCAGTCAACACGTCCACTTCTGTTGAATTCTTGTTATCAGAGAAAACCCAGAATGGTGGAAATTATATTGTTGATATTATAAAGTAGAGACTTGAATGCCCTGTGATGTGCTTTTGTTTGATTGTCAGTATAATGTAAACATTGTAGATTTTTAAGTAGCCTATGTAATGGAACATTCTAATCATACAGGTAGACATATTGAATTTAAGAAAGGTAATATTTTATTTCAAAACTTCATTAAAAGCTGAATCTTTTTTACCGTATTTTACATTAAATTTCATTTCCAGTCAACAACTTTGACAAACTAACTTTGCTGCCATTTCCGGCAACAACTTCTTTGATAAACTAATGTGGCCGATGTTTGCAGTCGTCGATGGTTTTTGACAAACTAGCGTGGCAACATCTCCAACAACAACTCCTTAGATAACTAATGTGGCCGACGTTTGATGAAAAGTTTTGGTCGAGCATGATTGAATGTTAATACCTTGTTTCTTCTGTATTTTTCTTTCTTTCTTAAGACTTATATGCTAAAACTGTAGCTGCTTCAAATTTAAATACTTACTTGTTATTTTGTCAATTTGTATCATTACTTCTTCAGGGAACTAGTTAAAGAACTTCAATCTGAATAATCTTGAAGACCAGGTTAATGGGCATATACTGTTGATAGATTAATTTTTATATTTGATTAGCCAAACATACTCTATGCTTTTTTTGTGGCTTAAATAGTGGGTAGGGGTAACTGTTCAAAATGTATATTAACTTATTGTGTTGTGGCAAGATGAATACAATTAACCCTTGGATTTGTAAGTAGATTTGTAAATACACCAAATAAACATACCATATTGCCACGTACAGCTCTGTACATAGGATGCATGGTACTCTGAAACATATCAAAATACAAAGTCAGCTTTATAAAGATACATATTAATATGACCAGCATGATACATATGTTACTGAGAGTATAATTACACTTAGAAGGAATCCATTGTTCAGCAGAGCTCTAGAGATATATATGTTCAAGTTGTTTCAACATGAAGTAGGGCATATTTCTCTCAAAAATAACAGCTACATATATTAACTAATCTAAATAGAATTAATAATCAATCTTTTTATCTTTTTGCATAATTGCATGACGAATGCATTTTCTAATGAGGACATTTTTATTGTATGAATGAAAGTATTTAAATTTACTTTTTTTTCTCGCATGGAAAAAGAATTCTTGAATTTAGAAAGGCAACTATGTTTTGTTCTTCTAGTGATATATAAACTCATGCTAAGTCAATACATCTTAATAATTTGAAGGTAAAAAACCACAACATTGAATGGTACCAAGTTGTAGTTTTATGTCCAAATTGATTTACAAATTGTATAAGATATTCTTCAGTTGAATTCCTAGCAGCATTAAATTATTATAAAGTATTACAAGGTATCTGAGTAGCTGTCATATCTTATGTTGTTACAATAACACTTACTGGTATTATCATTGTGTAAAATACATTATCATCTCTGTTTATTTGGTAAATATATCATTTCAGCAGAAGCATTATTTATTTTATTCTCTACATTATTTTCTGTCTTGTTTTAGGTATGAGGAAAAACCAGGGAACTAATTCGGGTCACATAAAGGAGTATTTACGCAAGCGTACACTGATCCTCACTTTAATGGTTAGTTATAAATATGTAGTAATTATAAGTCAGACTGTCAAAGGCTAGCAGTTTCTTCACCTTCCAATCACAAACATTATAGAGTCCATCTATAAAACACCTTCCTTACAACACATTATAGAGTCCATCTATAAAACACCTTCCTTACAACACATTATAGAGTCCATCTATAAAACACCATCCTTACAACACATTGTAGTGTTGATCTATAAAACACCATCCTTACAACACATTGTAGTGTTGATCTATAAAACACCATCCTTACAACACATTGTAGTGTTGATCTATAAAACACCATCCTTACACACACATTGTAGTGTTGAACTATAAAACACCTTCCTTACAACACATTGTAGTGTTGATCTATAAAACACCTTCCTTACAACACTGGTGTTGATCTATAAAACACCTTACTTACAACACATTGTAGTGTTGAACTATAAAACACCTTCCTTACAACACATTGTAGTGTTGATCTATAAAACACCATCCTTATACATTATGGTGTTGATCTATAAAACACCATCCTTACAACACATTGTAGTGTTGATCTATAAAACACCTTCCTTACAACACATTGTAGTGTTGATCTATAAAACACCATCCTTACAACACATTGTAGTGTTGATCTATAAAACACCTTCCTTACAACACATTGTAGTATTGATCTATAAAACCTTCCTTACACACATTATGGTGATGATCTGTAAAACACCATCCTTACAACACATTGTAGTGTTGATCTATAAAACACCTTCCTTACAACACATTATGGTATTGATCTATAAAACACCATCGTTACAACATCGTAGTGTTGATCTATAAAACACCATCCTTACACTCATTATGGTGATGATCTATAAAACACCATCCTTACACTCATTATGGTGATGATCTATAAAACCTTCCTTTCTACAGGGATATGGTGATGATCTATAAAACCTTCCTTTCTACAGGGATATGGTGTTGATCTATAAAACCTTCCTTTCTACAGGGATATGGTGTTGATCTATAAAACCTTCCTTTCTACAGGGATATGGTGTTGATCTATAAAACCTTCCTTTCTACAGGGATATGTGGTGTTGATCTATAAAACCTTCCTTTCTACAGGGATATGGTGTTGATCTATAAAACCTTCCTTTCTACAGGGATATGTGGTGTTGATCTATAAAACCTTCCTTTCTACAGGGATATGCACTGGAGGAATTCATCACCTGGCACAACCCATTGGAATCCCCGGACCTAAAAGTTCCTGACGAGGACAAGATAGCAATCTGGAGAAGCCAGGCCGTCAGTGAGAAGGCGTGGCGGGAACAAGTGAGGGCGTCCTGGGAACTCTGTCCAACACTGGCCGCTTACCTCCCTTCCAGGTAACTCTTCAATTACTGGGGGTAAAAAATGTGTAAGATGGCAGGAAACCTGATATGTTAAATCAAACTTATCTTTTATCATGTCAAATTGAAGTTTGGTATTGGATGTTTACGCACTGTTTGACTATTATTATAGACAGATTTTGGGCCGCGGTGGCCAAGTGGTTTATATAGGTGGTTTAGGTGTCCCGACACTTTATCACTAGCCCTTCACCTCTGAGTTGCGAGTTTGAAACCTATGTGGGGCAGTTGCCAGGTACTTACCGTAGGCCAGTGTTTTTTCTCTGGGTACACCAGCTTTCCTCCATCTCAAAAATCAGGCATATCCTTAAATGACCCTAGCTGTTAATAGGACGTTAAACATTAACAAACCAAACCAAATATAGACAGATATACAAACCTAGCTTACAACCGGGTCATTGAGGTTAATATTCAGTTTTAATCGTATGCACAATTTTGATTGAAATGACTGTCAAATTGTAGTAAAAGTGATATGATATATATTTTCTGATAAGAAACATGTTTTCAAAATAAATTTAATAATTTACAGGATCAAGAAATCTGAGGCCCTAGTAAAGGAAGTGATCCGATTGGTTCGACTGAACCCAGGGGCAGTGAGCCATATCCCATCGGCCATCCGATATCTTGTCACCCCAGAGAGTGTGGAGGCCGATTCTCCAGAGGTAAGGGGTCACACACAGGATCAGTATGCATAAATATATATATTAACTGGAGGGCCGGGTCACACACAGGGTCAGTATACATAAATACGTATATAATTATTGGCAAATCAAAGGGATAATGGTTGCATGAACAAGACATTATAAATTGTTAAACACGACATTATGAATGGTTGAATGCGACATTATATGTGGTTGAAAACAACATTATGAATGGTTGAACACGACATTATAAATTGTTGAACACGACATTATAAATGGTTTCTGAACCACAAAGACAAAGGGTTAATTGCATGCACTTTGATTTATTTAAGCTTCATATCTTTAGTTACAGTTCATACCTAAACAATCCTTGTTTTCCGCTATTTCTTAAAAAGAACTGGAAGGATATTCCTCAAACTTTATGTGTAGGTTTCCCTTGGTTCATAGTTGTACCAATTCAATTTTGAATTTTGATCAGAAAAACAAAATGGTCGACAGGTGGCTATTTTGGATTATGAGATGTGAAGTTATCGCCATTTTCGGTATTTTTTCTGTCACCATGGAAGCTTAGTCAAAAATACCAAATTACTGTTTCCTTTTGTTTCCGGGCTATAACTCAAAAAACGTTCGACGCAGCTCCTTGAAAATTTCTGTATATATCAGACTAGTTGTGCCTTTTGCTATTGCAGAGCTTCCATTTTCGGTATTTTTTCTGTCACCATGGAAACTTAATAAAAAATACCAAATTACTGTTTCCTTTTGTTTCCGGGCTATAACTCCAAAACTGTTCAGCGCAGCTCCTTTAAACTTTCTGAATATGTCAGACTAGTTGTGCCTTTTGCTATTGCAGAGCTTCCATTTTCAGTATTTTTTCTGTCACCAAGGAGACTTATTTAATATATATTAATCAAAAATACCAAATTAATGTTTCCTTTTGTTTCCGGGCTATAACTCCATAACCGTTCAACGCAGCTCCTTGAAACTTTCTGTATATATCAGACTAGTGCCCTAGTTGTGCCTGTTGCTATTGCGGACCTTCCATTTTCGGTATTTTTTCTGTCACCATGGAGACTTAATCAAAAATACCAAATTACTGTTTCCTTAATAACGCTTACTTTGAGCTTGATTATATACATGTATTTGGGTTTTCATACCAACTGCGGGGCGCGGGGGATAATGCCAAGCTTTGCGGATCCTTGTTTTATTGGAAAAACAAAATTTTTCAAAGGGGGGGGGCATGGTGGATTTTGAGAATAAATGTTTGTTATCGCTTTTTCTTAAAAAGAACTGGAGGGATATTCCTCAAAATTCACATGAAGAATCTACTTGTTATCAGATTTTTAAGAGGAAAAAAGAAAGAAGGGAAAAGTAGAGAGAAGATCAGTCTGACATGGAACTAGTAGATATCAATGATGGGCACCGAGATCCCCCTGAGATCTCTTGTTAAATATATGCACATATAGTTTTATGATCTTAAATAAGTTTTGTTTTATTTCTGTAAATGACTCGGTTGTTAATTACTCTTTATGTTTGTAGCTGAGCCACATGTTGACCTGGTCAGTGGTGTCTCCAGTCGTCGCTCTATCCTACTTCTCACGACAATACCCACCCCACCCAATCACAGCCCAGTACGCTGTGAGGGCGCTGAGGTCACATCCCCCGGTGAGTACCATTTGTCTTACCCGCCCCACCCAATCACAGCCCAGTATGCTGTGAGGGCGCTGAGGTCACATCCCCCGGTGAGTACCATTTGTCTTGCCTGCCCCAAGCAATCACAGCCCAGTATTCTATGAGGGCACTGAGGTCATATTCAATGTGAGTACCATCAGTCTTACCCACCCCACCCAATCACAGCCCAGTACACTGTGAGGGCGCTGAGGTCACATCCCCCGGTGAGTACCATTTGTCTTACCCGCCCCACCCAATCACAGCCCAGTATGCTGTGAGGGCGCTGAGGTCACCTCCTCCGGTCAGTACCATTTGTCTTGCCTGCCCCACCCAATCACAGCCCAGTATGCTGTGAGGGCGCTGAGGTCACATCCTCCGGTGAGTATATGTGCCATCAGCAAAGATATAATTTCAGCCTGAAAATTTATCATCACCCTCATAGGTCTGACCAATTGTAAAAAATACAAAAAAAAAAGAATTGTATGATGATATTGCTACGTGAATTTCTCCAACATTGAATGCCAACAATTTTGTTCTTTCTTAATCTGCATATTGTTATAACACCAAATTGATGAAAGAAAATCAATTTTGAAATACAATCTTGGTCCTTAACTTTTTGGAAATAATCTCAAATGCATAGTAAGCTGGCTCTGTCAAAGTCAACTTCTGTTTTATTGTTTTGTTTCTGGTGGTGAATTAACCAAGCTTTATTTTATATACAACTCTCTATTTCAGGAAGCCCTGCTGTTTTACATTCCTCAGCTCGTCCAAGCTGTTAGATATGATACGGTAAGTTCACTATATATATATAGCTAGTGATTTCATTAAGGACTGTAGGTGATATTAAAGGACTCCCTGTCTAAAGGGACCACCTGTGTAACGAAGACATTTGTGTGAAGTGATAATTTGTATTAAGTCACATGTACCATCTGTGTTAAAGAGACATTTGGTATTAAATGACCACCTGTACAAAGTGACCATCTGTATTAAGTGACCATTTGTTGCTATTGACTACCTGTATTAAATGATCACCCGTATGAAGTGAACACCTGTTATAAGTGATCAAATGAATTAAGCATCCACCTGTTCTAGCTAAGTGACCACTTGTGTTAATTTACAACCTGGTTTAAGTGACCAACTGAAATAATTGATCAAGTGTATTAAGTGGCCACGTGTATTAAGTGGCCACCTGTATAAAGTGACCACCTGTATTAAGTGACCACCTGTATTAAGTGACCACCTGCATTAAGTGACCACCTGTATTAAGTGACCACCTGCATTAAGTGACCACCTGTATTTAGTGACTGCCTGTACAAAGTGGCCACCTGTGTTAAGAGACCATCTGAAGCATGTATTAAGGAAACATTGGACTCTGCTGTGGAGGTCTCTAAAAATTAATGCATTTTAATGATTGATAAAAAATACTATCGTCACAAATTTCATGAAACAATTAGTGAACTGTATGATTTGTTTTGATACATTAAAGATGGGATACATGGCAGATTTTATCCTGTGGGCGTCCAAACACTCCCAGTTACTGGCCCACCAGCTGCTGTGGAACATGAAGACCAACATATACCGGGACGAGGAGGGGCAGGAGAAGGACGGTAAGACAAATGTATACAGGGACGAGGAGGGGCAGGAGAGGGACGGTAAAACAAATGTATACAGGGACAAGGAGGGGCAGGAGAAGGACGGTAAGACAAATGTATACAGGGACAAGGAGGGGCAGGAGAGGGACGGTAAGATAAATGTATAAAGGGACGAGGAGGGGCAGGAGAAGGACGGTAAGATAAATGTATACAGGGACAAGGAGGGGCAGGAGAGGGACGGTAAGATAAATGTATACAGGGACGAGGAGGGGCAGGAGAGGGACGGTAAGACAAATGTATACAGGGACGAGGATGGGCAGGAGATGGACGGTAAGACAAATGTATACAGGGACAAGGAGGGGCAGGAGAGGGACGGTAAGACAAATGTATACAGGGACGAGGAGGGGCAGGAGAGGGACGGTAAGACAAATGTATACAGGGACGAGGAGGGGCAGGAGAGGGACGGTAAGACAAATGTATACAGGGACGAGGAGGGGCAGGAGAGGGACGGTAAGACAAATGTATACAGGGACGAGGAGGGGCAGGAGAAGGACGGTAAGACAAATGTATACAGGGACGAGGAGGGGCAGGAGAGGGACGGTAAGACAAATGTATACAGGGACAAGGAGGGGCAGGAGAGGGACGGTAAGACAAATGTATACAGGGACAAGGAGGGGCAGGAGAAGGACGGTAAGACAAATGTATACAGGGACGAGGAGGGGCAGGTGTACAGGGACGAGGAGGGGCAGGAGAAGGACGGTAAGATAAATGTATACAGGGACAAGGAGGGGCAGGAGAGGGACGGTATGATAAATGTATACAGGGACGAGGAGGGGCAGGAAAAAGATTATTAAGTTTCCTAGAGGAGATATGTTTGTATTAAGATGTTGTGTTGTGTGTCCCAGAGGAGATATGTTTGTATTAAGATGTTGTGTTGTGTGTCCCAGAGGAGATATGTTTGTATTAAGATGTTGTGTTGTGTGTCGCAGAGGAGATATGTTTGTATTAAGATGTTGTGTTTCCCAGAGGAGATATGTTTGTATTGATATGTTGTATTTTCCAGAGGAGATAGGTGACACTCTGGAGCGACTAAGCGATGCCATCAAGAGGTCATTATCTGGACTTGCTCTCATGTTCTATGAAAGGGAGTTTGACTTCTTTGGTAAAATCACCGCTATTTCAGGAACAATCAAGTAAGTCTACACCATCTTTAAAAGTTACAATGACAGCTAATGTTGCCAATTTTGTATTTATGATAATTAATTGTACAAGTATAAAATTTAATGATTTTGAAAACTGCCCAAATCATTTATGGTCTTGATGATGTAAATGAGATGAGAACTATTATGATAATCCATATATGTGTTAAGTGTTATTAATATTGAATTTGATACAAAGTGACAGAAATCTGTAAAGTATATTTGAAACATACTTTGAAATTATTGAATTTTAATTGACATTCTAAAATATGGTTTAAAATTATTGAATTTTAATTGACATGCTAAAAATATGATTTTAAATTATTGAATTTTGATTGACATGCTTTAACTTGCTTTAAAATTATTGAATTTTAATTGACATGCTAAAATATGATTTTGACATCTTTCATCAGACCTTTCCCAAAAGGACCTGAGAGAAAGAAAGCATGTCTGGAGGAACTCAGCAGGATCAAGCTCCAGCCAGGTAACCCCATTGTAGTCTGAGTGAATTAAGTAACAATGATTTTAGTATATGTTAGGATCACCAGTCAGGTAACCCCATTATAGTCTGAGTGAATTAAGTAACAATGATTTTAGTATATGTTAGGATCACCAGTCAGGTAACCCCATTATAGTGAGTGAATTAAGTATCAATGATTTTAGTATACGGTAGGATCACCAGTCAGGTAACCCATTGTAGTCTGAGTGAATTAAGTAACAATGATTTTAGTATACGGTAGGATCACCAGTCAGGTAACCCATTGTAGTCTGAGTGAATTAAGTAACAATGATTTTAGTATACGGTAGGATCACCAGTCAGGTAACCCATTGTAGTCTGAGTGAATTAAGTAACAATGATTTTAGTATATGTTAGGATCACCAGTCAGGTAACCCCATTGTAGTCTGAGTGAATTAAGTAACAATGATTTTAGTATATGTTAGGATCACCAGTCAGGTAACCCCATTATAGTGAGTGAATTAAGTATCAATGATTTTAGTATACGGTAGGATCACCAGTCAGGTAACCCATTGTAGTCTGAGTGAATTAAGTAACAATGATTTTAGTATACGGTAGGATCACCAGTCAGGTAACCCATTGTAGTCTGAGTGAATTAAGTAACAATGATTTTAGTATATGTTAGGATCACGCTCCAGTCAGGTAACCCATTGTAGTCTGAGTGAATTAAGTAACAATGATTTTAGTATACGGTAGGATCACCAGTCAGGTAACCCATTGTAGTCTGAGTGAATTAAGTAACAATGATTTTAGTATACGGTAGGATCACCAGTCAGGTAACCCATTGTAGTCTGAGTGAATTAAGTAACAATGATTTTAGTATACGGTAGGATCACCAGTCAGGTAACCCATTGTAGTCTGAGTGAATTAAGTAACAATGATTTTAGTATACGGTAGGATCACCAGCCAGGTAACCCCATTGTAGTCTGAGTGAATTAAGTATCAATGATTTTAGTATATGGTAGGATCACCAGTCAGGTAACCCATTGTAGTCTGAGTGAATTAAGTATCAATGATTTTAGTATACAGTAGGATCACCAGTCAGGTAACCCATTATAGTCTGAGTGAATTAAGTATCAATGATTTTAGTATACAGTAGGATCACACTCCAGTCAGGTAACCCCATTGTAGTCTGAGTGTATTAAGTATCGACTTTCATATAATGAATTTGATATTTCAGAAACATATTAACTGAGATGTAATTTGATGATTTGAATACTTTACTAGACATACACTATATCATTCATATATAAGATTTATTGAATTGGCCAATACATTGATAAATTAGATAACATAATGATTAATTTGATTAATTGTTATTTGAAAACTTTAATAAAAATGACAATTTTAGTAATATTTTTATTGTAAAAGTTGTCTGGATTATTTGTTTTATTAGGGTGTTACCTACGTCTAACCTATGGATAATTTGTTTTATTAGGATGTTACCTACCGTCTAACCTATGGATAATTTGTTTTATTAGGGTGTTACCTACCGTCTAATCTATGGATAATTTGTTTTATTAGGGTGTTACCTACCGTCTAATCTATGGATAATTTGTTTTATTAGGGTGTTACCTACCAGCTAACCTATGGATAATTTGTTTAATTAGGGTGTTACCTACGTCTAATCTATGGATAATTTGTTTTATTAGGGTGTTACCTACGTCTAACCCATGGATAATTTGTTTTATTAGGGTGTTACCTACCGTCTAACCTATGGATAATTTGTTTTATTAGGGTGTTACCTACGTCTAATCTATGGATAATTTGTTTTATTAGGGTGTTACCTACCGTCTAACCTATGGATAATTTGTTTTATTAGGGTGTTACCTACGTCTAATCTATGGATAATTTGTTTTATTAGGGTGTTACCTACCGTCTAACCTATGGATAATTTGTTTTATTAGGGTGTTACCTACCGTCTAACCTATGGATAATTTGTTTTAACAGGGTGTTACCTACCAGCTAACCTATGGATAATTTGTTTTATTAGGGTGTTACCTACCGTCTAATCTATGGATAATTTGTTTTATTAGGGTGTTACCTACCGTCTAACCTATGGATAATTTGTTTTATTAGGGTGTTACCTACCGTCTAACCTATGGATAATTTGTTTTATTAGGGTGTTACCTACCAGCTAACCTATGGATAATTTGTTTTATTAGGGTGTTACCTACCAGCTAACCTATGGATAATTTGTTTTATTAGGGTGTTACCTACCATCTAATCCAGAAGCTATCGTGGCTAAGATTGACTACAAATCAGGAACACCGATGCAGAGGTCAGTTCCTTTCATGGCTACAACACCTTAATGTTTAATTATTGTGAACTTTCATCTCAAAAAATAAGTTATTATTACTTATAAGTATTTCAAACTTTTATCAGGTCACCTGAGACCAAGTCTCAAGTGACCTATTCTAATGGCATTTTGTCCATCGTCCGTCCATAAACAATTTACATTTTAGTATTCTTCTCCATAACCGCAGAACCAAATTCTATGAAATTTGGTAGGAAGCTTCTGTGGCTTAAAATCAACTAATGTTGTGAATTATATGGTCCCAAACACCCAGGGCCTGAGGGGCAGGGCCAAAAAGGATTAAATTAGCGAAAACTTCAAAAATCTTCTTCTCTACTCTCAGATATGGTGGAATCAAACACTCTTCATAGATGGAAGGGTCTAAGGTGCTTTACCAAAATTATGGATTTCATGACCCTGAGGTATCACATTTGCCCCTGGGTAGGGGGTAAACTTGTTGACTTTCATTTGTTGGATTTATATACAATTGATTTCTTTGTTATGATTTATTGCTTATTTTCGACCATGTTATCAAGCATGTGTTCGGCACAGCCGATGATACTCGGGTATTTTGTCTCCGTATACAATCGGACACGGATAAGTTGAACCATCGGATAAGTCGAATATTTTACTTGGTCCCATTGACTTTGACTTATCCGAGTTTTACTAAATATATATATATAACCTATCTATAGTGCTGCCAAGGCTCTGTTCCTGGCCCGACTATATATATATAATCTATTTATAGTGCTGCCAAGGCTCCGTTCCTGGCCCGGTTTGGCGTAAAGAAATGTGGGATCACAGAATTGGAAAACCTTGGTATGAGTGATACCTCCAACCTTGGAATACAGGAACAGGATCTGGTCTGGCAGGCGGCCATCTTTAAAGTGGGAGACGATGTCAGACAGGTAAATTTAGGCTGGAGAAACTAAACCTATTATAGTTTCTTAATTGTCAAGTGATGTCATTGTTTATATAATGTCATTCTTCATCAGTATCAATTTAATTTTCTAATGTTTTTAATATAATTCTTTATGTAAGCTTCTTATATTGGCAAATATTTTAAAATTATTATTAATGTGTCAAACTTTAATTTAAAAGAAATGCACTAATTAAATAAATATCAATGATAGATGCTGATGTTTTTATATATTCCTAGGACATGCTGGCTCTCCAGGTGATCTCAATGTTTAAGAACATCTTTGAGCAGACAGGGTTAGAACTATACTTGGTTCCATACAGAGTGGTGGCCACGTCTCCTGGAGTAAGTTATCTCCCTTGGTAAAACCAACCTCCAGCAAGTTATAACTGATTAAATATAATGATACTGCTATTAGATGAACAAAAGTATAAGTTTTGATTATGACAGAGTTGGTTTAAAATGAAAAGCAGAGAAAAAGACTTTATGGTATACTTTCTAGCTGTGTGATACCTAGTAGGTTTACTTAATCGTTTATATAAAGTAATTTATTATTTGGAAAAAAAAATGTCTGTCCCTTGTAAGTTCATCTCAGATAAACGTACCAGGTACTTACTCCTGATTTTACTTGTTATCTCATTATAGACTACTGATTTGACATTTTTGTGTCTTCCTCAACATATCAACTCTTAACTGTCTCTGATTTTAATGTGGCATTAATTTATACAAGAAAAAATAGCAGTCCTATGTAACGTGGGGCTTGTTTGATGGATAAGAAACCTCATTTGGATGGTCATGTTCTCAATAGATACAGAAAGTAGGATTGAATGTAGACAAATTGATATTGTCTTTGAGCTACTCTAACTAATGTCCCAATATGTGTGTTGTAGAAGGGGGTGATAGAATGTGTACCTGACAGTAAGTCTCGTGATGAGATCGGGAAACAGACCGACATCAGTATGTACCACTACTTTATACAGACGTACGGGGATGAGGATACCCACGACTTCCAGACGGTAAGTATTCCCCGTCTATAATATATACGGGAAACAGACATCGGTATGTACCACTACTTTATACAGACGTACGGGGATGAGGATACCCACGACTTCCAGACGGTAAGTATTCCCCGTCTATAATATATACGGGAAACAGACATCAGTATGTACCACTACTTTATACAGACGTACGGGAATGAGGACGACTTCCAGACGGTAAGTATTCCCAATCTATAATATATACGGGAAACAGACATCAGTATGTACCACTACTTTATACAGACGTACGGGGATGAGGATACCCACGACTTCCAGACGGTAAGTATTCCCCGTCTATAATATATACGGGAAACAGACATCGGTATGTACCACTACTTTATACAGACGTACGGGGATGAGGATACCCACGACTTCCAGACGGTAAGTACTCCCCGTCTATAATATATACGGGAAACAGACATCAGTATGTACCACTACTTTATACAGGCGTACGGGGATGAGGACGACTTCCAGACGGTAAGTATTCCCAGTCTATAATATATACAGGAAACAGACATCAGTATGTACCACTACTTTATACAGGCGTACGGGGATGAGGACGACTTCCAGACGGTAAGTACTCCCCGTCTATAATATATACGGGAAACAGACATTGGTATGTACCACTACTTTATACAGACGTACGGTGATGAGGACGACTTCCAGACGGTAAGTATTCCCAGTCTATAATATATAACCCTTATCTATACCTCTAATATAGTCAATTTTGGCAGAATTACAGAATGGTTGAGCTGACCAAAGTGATTATAAGGTGAAATCTAGCTCGTTTCCGTAATGGGTTTCAAATAGCAATAATTATAGAGGTTGCATGATAGTGAAATGCTTTATGTAACAAGAATGTTTGATTTACCAAATCACAGAAACAGATAAGGTTGGCCCATTCAAACAAATAATAAATTTCTGTGGTGAATATGACATTGTCTTTTATCAAAAATTATCAATGATCAAATTCAAATATCTAATCATGATGCAGATCAATTAATATATGGAGAAAAAATTCAGTAAATTTAATGAACAATTTTGAAAAGGTAGGAAAAAAATGTGTGGGACAGGGAATCATGATGTGCTTTATAGTGAAAGGACAGATATTTTTAACACTAAGATCATTCAATCTCGGATTTATATATAATATGCCAGTGCTAGTGAGATTTCAAAAAAGTAATACTGTATCCTTTAGCAGAACCTTTATGCAACCACATCCTTTTTAAAAACAAGTAAATTCCTGAAAATTACCATCATCATCATCATCATCATCATCATCCAGGAATGCACAATGACTTGTCATCTTATTTCCTTACTTGCTTTTCTCATTTATTTCATTCCCTCCTGCAGGGCACCTATTATATTAGTGACCTTGGCACTTTGATTTCTGATATTATGTGATACGACCTTTTCCTATCTTTTATGATATTATGTGATACGACCTTGTCCTATCTTTTATGATATTATGTGATACGACCTTGTCCTATCTTTTATGATATTATGTGATACGCATTTTATGATATTATGTGATACAACCTTTTCCTATCTTTTATGATATGTGATACGACCTTGTCCTATCTTTTATGATATTATGTGATACGACCTTGTCCTATCTTTTATGATATTATGTGATACGACCTTGTCCTATCTTTTACAGGCGAGAAGGAACTTTATCATCAGTATGGCAGCCTATAGTATTGTGAGCTTTCTACTTCAGCTAAAGGATAGACATAACGGCAACTTAATGTTAAATAGTGCCGGTCATATTATACATATAGGTAAGTAGTGTACTCAATGTGTCGGTCATATTATACATATAGGTAAGTAGTACATGTAGGTACATAGTATACTCAGTGTGCCGGTCATATTATACCTATAGGTAAGTAGTACATGTAGGTAAATAGTATACTCAATGTGTCGGTCATATTATACATATAGGTAAGTAGTACATGTAGGTATATAGTATACTCAATGTGTCGGTCATATTATACATATAGGTAAGTAGTATACTCAATGTGTCGGTCATATTATACATATAGGTAAGTAGTACATGTAGGTATATAGTATACTCAATGTGTTGGTCATATTATACATATAGGTAAGTAGTATACTCAATGTGTCGGTCATATTATACATATAGGTAAGTAGTATACTCAATGTGTCAGTCATATTATACATATAGGTAAGTAGTACATGTAGGTACATAGTATACTCAATGTGTCGGTCATATTATACATATAGGTAAGTAGTGTACTCAATGTGTCGGTCATATTATACATATAGGTAAGTAGTATACTCAATGTGTCAGTCATATTATACATATAGGTAAGTAGTATACTCAATGTGTCAGTCATATTATACATATAGGTAAGTAGTGTACTCAATGTGTCGGTCATATTATACATATAGGTAAGTAGTACATGTAGGTACATAGTATACTCAATGTGTCGGTCATATTATACATATAGGTAAGTAGTGTACTCAATGTGTCGGTCATATTATACATATAGGTAAGTAGTATACTCAATGTGTCAGTCATATTATACATATAGGTAAGTAGTGTACTCAATGTGTCGGTCATATTATACATATAGGTAAGTAGTATACTCAGTGTGTCGGTCATATTATACATATAGGTAAGTAGTATACTCAGTGTGTCGGTCATATTATACATATAGGTAAGTAGTGTACTCAATGTGTCGGTCATATTATACATATAGGTAAGTAGTACATGTAGGTACATAGTATACTCAATGTGTCGGTCATATTATACATATAGGTAAGTAGTATACTCAGTGTGTCGGTCATATTATACATATAGGTAAGTAGTGTACTCAATGTGTCGGTCATATTATACATATAGGTAAGTAGTGTACTCAATGTGTCGGTCATATTATACATATAGGTAAGTAGTATACTCAGTGTGTCGGTCATATTATACATATAGGTAAGTAGTATATACTCTTATTGTGTTACACTCCAAGAAGTGTAATGCAATCAGAAGCCTAAGGCTAGCAATGATGGTTACTGAATAGTTTAGTAGTTACTTTGTCATCACCTCTGTGTAATAATACCTGTATTATTTTTATCTACAGACTTTGGATTTTTGTTTTTTTGTTTAATAATACCTGTATTTTTATCCACAGACTTTGGATTCTTGTTTGTGCGTTATAATACCTGTATTATTTTTATCTACAGACTTTGGATTCTTGTTTGAAAGTTCCCCTGGAGGGAATCTCGGCTGGGAGCCTGACTTCAAGCTCACAGAAGAAATGGTGCTAATCATGGGTGGGGCGATGGAAGCTGCTCCATTCCAGTGGTTCATGGAACTTTGTGTCCAGGGATATCTGGCTGTCAGGTATTCATCAGGGGGTCTATAGAGTGACAGAGATGTAGGCTGTCAAGTATTCAACAGGGGGTCTATAGAGTGACAGAGATGTAGGCTGTCAAGTATTCAACAGGGGACTATAGAGTGACAGATGTAGGCTGTCAGATATTCAACAGGGGGTCTATAGAGTGACAGAGATGTAGGCTGTCAGGTATTCAACAGGGGGTCTATAGAGTGACAGAGATGTAGGCTGTCAGGTATTCAACAGGGGGTCTATAGAGTGACAGAGATGTAGGCTGTCAGGTATTCAACAGGGGGTCTATAGAGTGACAGTGATGTAGGCTGTCAGGTATTCAACAGGGGGTCTATAGAGTGACAGAGATGTAGGCTGTCAGGTATTCAACAGGGGACTATAGAGTGACAGATGTAGGCTGTCAGATATTCAATAGGGGTCTATAGAGTGACAGAGATGTAGGCTGTCAGGTATTCAACAGGGGGTCTATATGGTGACAGAGATGTAGGCTGTCAGGTATTCAATAGGGGTCTATAGAGTGACAGAGATGTAGGCTGTCAGGTATTCAACAGGGGGTCTATATGGTGACAGAGATGTAGGCTGTCAGGTATTCAACAGGGGGTGTATAGAGTGACAGAGATGTAGGCTGTCAGGTATTCAACAGGGGGTCTATAGAGTAACAGAGATGTAGGCTGTCAGGTATTCAACAGGGAGTCTATAGAGTGACAGAGATGTAGGCTGTCAGGTATTCAACAGGGGACTATAGAGTGACAGATGTAGGCTGTCAGATATTCAACAGGGGGTCTATAGAGTGTCAGTGATGTAGGCTGTCAGGTATTCAACAGGGGGTCTATAGAGTGACAGAGATGTAGGTTGTCAGGTATTCAACAGGGGGGTCTATAGAGTTACAGAGATGTAGGCTGTCAGGTATTCAACAGGGGGTCTATAGAGTGACAGTGATGTAGGCTGTCAGGTATTCAACAGGGGGTCTATAGAGTGACAGTGATGTAGGCTGTCAGGTATTCAACAGGGGGTCTATAGAGTGACAGAGATGTAGGCTGTCAGGTATTCAACAGGGGGTCTATAGAGTGACAGTGATGTAGGCTGTCAGGTATTCAACAGGGGTTATAGAGTGACAGAGATGTAGGCTGTCAGGTATTCAACAGGGGTCTATAGAGTGACAGTGATGTAGGCTGTCAGGTATTCAACAGAGGGTCTATATGGTGACAGAGATGTAGGCTGTCAGGTATTCAACAGGGGGTGTATAGAGTGACAGTGATGTAGGCTGTCAGGTATTCAACAGGGGGTGTATAGAGTGACAGAGATGTAGGCTGTCAGGTATTCAACAGGGGGTCTATAGAGTAACAGAGATGTAGGCTGTCAGGTATTCAACAGGGAGTCTATAGAGTGACAGAGATGTAGGCTGTCAGGTATTCAACAGGGGACTATAGAGTGACAGATGTAGGCTGTCAGATATTCAACAGGGGGTCTATAGAGTGTCAGTGATGTAGGCTGTCAGGTATTCAACAGGGGGTCTATAGAGTGACAGAGATGTAGGTTGTCAGGTATTCAACAGGGGGGTCTATAGAGTTACAGAGATGTAGGCTGTCAGGTATTCAACAGGGGGGTCTATAGAGTGACAGTGATGTAGGCTGTCAGGTATTCAACAGGGGGTCTATAGAGTGACAGTGATGTAGGCTGTCAGGTATTCAACAGGGGGTCTATAGAGTGACAGAGATGTAGGCTGTCAGGTATTCAACAGGGGGTCTATAGAGTGACAGTGATGTAGGCTGTCAGGTATTCAACAGGGGTTATAGAGTGACAGAGATGTAGGCTGTCAGGTATTCAACAGGGGTCTATAGAGTGACAGTGATGTAGGCTGTCAGGTATTCAACAGAGGGTCTATATGGTGACAGAGATGTAGGCTGTCAGGTATTCAACAGGGGTCTATAGAGTGACAGAGATGTAGGCTGTCAGGTATTCAACAGGGGGTCTATAGAGTGACAGAGATGTAGGCTGTCAGGTATTCAACAGGGGGTGTATAGAGTGACAGTGATGTAGGCTGTCAGGTATTCAACAGGGGTCTATAGAGTGACAGTGATGTAGGCTGTCAGGTATTCAACAGGGGGTCTATAGAGTGACAGAGATGTAGGCTGTCAGGTATTCAACAGGGGACTAGAGAGTGACAGAGATGTAGGCTGTCAGGTATTCAACAGGGGGTCTATAGGGTAACAGAGATGTAGGCTGTCAGGTATTCAACAGGGGGTCTATAGAATGACAGAGATGTAGGCTGTCATGTATTCAACAGGGGGTCTATAGGGTAACAGATGTAGGCTGTCAGGTATTCAACAGGGGGTCTAGATGTAGTGGGAGGGTAGTTAAGGTACCTGTTGAAATACCACATCCATCAAAATAGTACAGAACATCATAGATGTTTACATTATTAGATTTAGACTTGTGTTTTTATAATGATAAATTGTTCATGAAAAAAAATAGCTATCAAATGTCTTTTATTGCAGGCCATATCAGGAAGAGATTGTCTCCCTTGTTTCTCTGATGCTGGACACTGGGTTACCGTGCTTCAGGGGTCAGACCATTAAACAACTGAGGTCAAGATTCCGACCCAATGCCTCTGAGCCCGAGGCAGCCAACTACATGCTCAAAGTGGTGGAGAAATGTTATCTGAGCTGGAGGGCCAGTTCTTATGACAGGATACAGTACCTACAGAACCAGATACCATACTAATAGTGTCAAGGTATCTCAACTCTTATGACAGGATACAGTACCTAGAGAACCAGATACCATACTAATAGGGTCAAGGTATCTCAACTCTTATGACAGGATACAGTACCTACAGAACCAGATACCATACTAATAGTGTCAACTTAAGTCAACTCTTAAAGGTCAGGGTTTAGTGACCTGAACTCTTATGGTCAAAGTTTAGTTACCTGAACTATTAAAGGTCGGCGTTTAGTGACCTGAACTCTTATGATCAACATTTAGTAACCTGGTCTCTTATGGTCAAAGATTAGTGACCTGAACTATTTAAGGTCAGAGGTTAGTGATCCGAACTCTTTAGTACAGAGTTTAGTGATCTGAACTTTTTTAAGGTCAAGGTTCGGTGATTTGAACTCTGAAGTTTTGTTATTTTAACCTTTAAGGTCAAAATGCATTGATGTGAACTCATTAAGGTAAAAGTTTAATTATCTTAACACTTCAGTTCAGAGTTCATTCGTAAACCATATAGTTAATTTGGTACAGTTATATAATTTCTATGTTAATTTATTTCCATTAGTTATAATGAGTGTAGCTTGTATTGCCGACGTAAGTCAAGTGTTATTTAAGTTTTAATTAATCTACTATGAATCATTGTCATTAAAACAGGCGAGTAGTGTGCTACATATAGCCATCATGGTTTAACTATCATACTTTAAAATCACTGTTTTCTCCCGTTCAAAATTTTGTTTTATTCACACAATTCAAACACAATTAAATACCCTATGAATATTAATATTTTTCTGATCAAATAAAAAATAAGATAAATGGATATTGCTCTAATATATATACCTCAGTGTACTTAGAAATGTACTTAATTGAACTAATAGTTTTTACCTACTATCCTCTTAAGTAATAGCGTGTACTTATCGACCCGTGACTTAATTATTATGGACACATGTGACATGTAATCTGAGTAGTCGTTTGAGATTATTTATGTTTTAATTATCATTGATATGAATATTTTTTTGGGAAATCCAACATATAAATACTCAGCCCCGACATAAAGATATGTATTAAGAGGTAATGTTAGAGATTTAACAAACAAGATGTCAGAACAAAGATATTTTATTTAATGTAGGTATTTAATGTTTACATCAGTTATTTACCTGATAGTAACATTCCATGCTCTGTTATTGAGTCCCACAAACCAATGTTTGGGGACTTATTGTTTTTACTCTAATTTCTTCTTATTATGATTATGTAATAATATTCTTACTTTTTCTTCAGCTGCTACAGTTTCCATAGTTTTTCTCAGAAAGTAGTACGTAAACATACTCATTTGGGGGTCTAAGTGTACAACAGACTTTTTAACCTCTATTAGAAAACCAAGATGATTGGATTTAGACTTTGGACTCCTATTTAGGTGAAAATTGCTTTAATAGGTGACACTTCAATAGGTGTCACTTCAATAGGTGTCACTTCAATAGGCTAAAGGGAAATCCCCACAAGCCTGATCTGGCATGCCTAGGTACACACTCAACATTATTTCAAGCTCCCTCTTCCCACTGTTGACTTAAGTTGACATACCAATCTGACAAGTGTTGATTTGCTGAAAACAGCACCTGACATACATTTATCCAGTACTGTTACAATGACATATAATAGATGTCCAAGACTTTGGAAAACAAATTTGTTTATTTTGTTAGGTTACATTTTTTCCATCATAGTAATAAATATAACCAATATGGAGGATTGCTACATTTCACTTTTGATATCACTGTCTAGGACATTGCATATTGGTAAATGTGAAACTAGACCTAATTTAGTAAAACATGTTTTAATAACATACAATGGTTACACTAACCTTTGTGTTCCTATATGAATAAACAACATCCCAAAAAATGTACATGTAGTCTACCATGTTGTGTAAACTTCTAGGGGCGATCCTAATAACTAGTACCGGTACAAAATACAGAGAGAGTTCATGGGGGCGATCCTAATAACTAGTACTGGTACAAAATACAGAGAGAATTAATGGGGGCGATCCTAATAACTAGTACCGGTACAGAATACAGAGAGAATTAATGGGGGCGATCCTAATAACTAGTACCGGTACAAAATACAGAGAGAGTTAATGGGGCGATCCTAATAACTAGTACTGGTACAAAATACAGAGAGAATTAATGGGGCGATCCTAATAACTAGTACTGGTACAAAATACAGAGAGAGTTCATGGGGCGATCCTAATAACTAGTACCGGTACAAAATACAGAGAGAATTAATGGGGGCGATCCTAATAACTAGTACTGGTACAAAATACAGAGAGAGTTAATGGGGGCGATCCTAATAACTAGTACCGGTACAAAATACAGAGAGAGTTAATGGGGCGATCCTAATAACTAGTACTGGTACAAAATACAGAGAGAATTAATGGGGGCGATCCTAATAACTAGTACCGGTACAAAATACAGAGAGAGTTAATGGGGCGATCCTAATAACTAGTACCGGTACAGAATACAGAGAGAGTTCATGGGGGCGATCCTAATAACTAGTACCGGTACAGAATACAGAGAGAGTTAATGGGGCGATCCTAATAACTAGTACCGGTACAAAATACAGAGAGAGTTAATGGGGCGATCCTAATAACTAGTACTGGTACAAAATACAGAGAGAGTTAATGGGGGCGATCCTAATAACTAGTACTGGTACAAAATACAGAGAGAGTTAATGGGGCGATCCTAATAACTAGTACCGGTACAAAATACAGAGAGAGTTAATGGGGGGCGATCCTAATAACTAGTACCGGTACAGAATACAGAGAGAGTTAATGGGGGCGATCCTAATAACTAGTACCGGTACAGAATACAGAGAGAATTAATGGGGCAATCCTAATAACTAGTACCGGTACAAAATACAGAGAGAGTTAATGAGGCGATCCTAATAACTAGTACCGGTACAAAATACAGAGAGAGTTAATAGGGGCGATCCTAATAACTAGTACTGGTACAAAATACAGAGAGAGTTAATGGGGCGATCCTAATAACTAGTACCGGTACAAAATACAGAGAGAGTTAATGGGGGCGATCCTAATAACTAGTACCGGTACAGAATACAGAGAGAGTTAATGGGGGCGATCCTAATAACTAGTACCGGTACAAAATACAGAGAGAGTTAATGGGGCGATCCTAATAACTAGTACTGGTACAAAATACAGAGAGAGTTAATAGGGGCGATCCTAATAACTAGTACCGGTACAGAATACAGAGAGAATTAATGGGGGCGATCCTAATAACTAGTACCGGTACAAAATACAGAGAGAGTTAATGGGGCGATCCTAATAACTAGTACTGGTACAAAATACAGAGAGAATTAATGGGGGCGATCCTAATAACTAGTACTGGTACAAAATACAGAGAGAGTTAATGGGGCGATCCTAATAACTAGTACTGGTACAAAATACAGAGAGAGTTAATGGGGGCGATCCTAATAACTAGTACTGGTACAAAATACAGAGAGAGTTAATGGGGGCGATCCTAATAACTAGTACTGGTACAAAATACAGAGAGAGTTAATGGGGCGATCCTAATAACTAGTACTGGTACAAAATACAGAGAGAATTAATGGGGGCGATCCTAATAACTAGTACCGGTACAAAATACAGAGAGAGTTAATGGGGCGATCCTAATAACTAGTACCGGTACAGAATACAGAGAGAGTTCATGGGGGCGATCCTAATAACTAGTACCGGTACAGAATACAGAGAGAGTTAATGGGGCGATCCTAATAACTAGTACCGGTACAAAATACAGAGAGAGTTAATGGGGCGATCCTAATAACTAGTACTGGTACAAAATACAGAGAGAGTTAATGGGGGCGATCCTAATAACTAGTACTGGTACAAAATACAGAGAGAGTTAATGGGGCGATCCTAATAACTAGTACCGGTACAAAATACAGAGAGAGTTAATGGGGGCGATCCTAATAACTAGTACCGGTACAGAATACAGAGAGAGTTAATGGGGGCGATCCTAATAACTAGTACCGGTACAGAATACAGAGAGAATTAATGGGGCAATCCTAATAACTAGTACCGGTACAAAATACAGAGAGAGTTAATGAGGCGATCCTAATAACTAGTACCGGTACAAAATACAGAGAGAGTTAATAGGGGCGATCCTAATAACTAGTACTGGTACAAAATACAGAGAGAGTTAATGGGGCGATCCTAATAACTAGTACCGGTACAAAATACAGAGAGAGTTAATGGGGGCGATCCTAATAACTAGTACCGGTACAGAATACAGAGAGAGTTAATGGGGGCGATCCTAATAACTAGTACCGGTACAAAATACAGAGAGAGTTAATGGGGCGATCCTAATAACTAGTACTGGTACAAAATACAGAGAGAGTTAATAGGGGCGATCCTAATAACTAGTACCGGTACAGAATACAGAGAGAATTAATGGGGGCGATCCTAATAACTAGTACCGGTACAAAATACAGAGAGAGTTAATGGGGCGATCCTAATAACTAGTACTGGTACAAAATACAGAGAGAATTAATGGGGGCGATCCTAATAACTAGTACTGGTACAAAATACAGAGAGAGTTAATGGGGCGATCCTAATAACTAGTACTGGTACAAAATACAGAGAGAGTTAATGGGGGCGATCCTAATAACTAGTACTGGTACAAAATACAGAGAGAGTTAATGGGGGCGATCCTAATAACTAGTACTGGTACAAAATACAGAGAGAGTTAATGGGGCGATCCTAATAACTAGTACTGGTACAAAATACAGAGAGAGTTAATGGGGGCGATCCTAATAACTAGTACTGGTACAAAATACAGAGAGAATTAATGGGGGCGATCCTAATAACTAGTACTGGTACAAAATACAGAGAGAGTTAATGGGGGCGATCCTAATAACTAGTACTGGTACAAAGTACAGAGAGAGTTAATGGTGACAGTTCTCACCATATTTACACTAGTGACTTGAATTATAAAATGATGATTGTATTTTTACTTGTTAACAAAAAGGAATTAAAATTGTCTGCATGTATAAGTAGACAAGGATTTGATGGATGCAATATCATAATTTCTATGGTAATATGATATTTCATATATATAATATATTTGAGGATTATGAAAATACAAAAAATATTGTCCATATATGTTTTAATTTGAAATGTAAGACTTCATCTGTTATGTAAGGGACATATTCTGTCATTGTTTAGAAACATCACCATGTATAGTTTTGTGTTGTATTTGCCTGTAAGCTAGGTATACATATATAAACAAACTAGATATCAATATTGTCAGATTAACAACTCACATTTTTCTTACAACATTCGAAATAAGATAAAACATACTTTAACCATAGTGCTCTGTGTTTAACCAGAGGAAACCATGTCCACATGTTAATGGGTTCCGTCAATTGACATTTCATGAGTGCACTATAATCAAACTTGTGGAGTAAACTGTATTATAAGAAGCAATATGTATTCAGTGTAGATGATGAATGCAAAATATGTGCCATGGTCATCTTCATTCGGTTATTTAATTTATTTACTAATATTTGTAGTCGTGTATATAAGTCTGCATATACGCCTAGGAAAAGTCAATGTATCAGCAAAGTTGTCTCCCTTTCATGTATAATTGTGAAACAAAGGGAGAGTTCTCTCTCGTTCAGGTAAATGTAAAACAAAGTTAAGAGAACTATCCTTCTCAGAGGCAGTAAGCAAGGAGTGTTCTCCCCTTCAGATATGATTGTGAAACATTAGTATGGTGCTCTCCCCTTTAGGTCATGTGGTGTGGAATTAGAGTGCTCTCCCTTTCATGTCACGTAAAACAAAGAGTGCTCTCCCCTTCATATCATATGTAACAGAATTTGAGTGATTTCCTCTTCGTGTCATGCAAAACAAAGCGTTTCCCTTCCATTTCATGTGAAGCAGTGATGGAGAACCCTCCTGTTCATGTCACATAAAACAAAGAGTGCTCTCCCCTTCATTTCATTTGAAGTAGAATTAGAGTGCTCTCCCCTTAATGTCATGTAAAACAAAGAGTGCTCTCTCCTCCATTTCATGTGAAGCAGTTGTAAATGCCCTCCCATTTACATAATTATGATATAATTATTGACCTAATGGTAAGAGCTATGTAAATGGCAATATTTGTTATAAGTATGGTATAGGAACCTTGCAGTATGATGGTGACAATGATGTTCTGGTCGAGTGTGATAAGTAGCCAAATGAACTAAGTATTATAGTATATTATTGGATGTTTTCTTGTTTTAATTTGTTATTGTTTTGTTCTTTCTATCTTTTATGTCATAATGTGTGTGATTTTAATTGGTCTGACAGGCTGTGTATAAGTTATTGATTATCTGACAGACTGTGTATAAGTTATTGATTATCTGACAGACTGTGTAGAAGTTATTTAATTCTCATGTCATTTGGGAAACAAAAACTTCATTTGGTACCTTTGGAATTTTCTGAAACTCTTCTGATATAATTTCCTCACTGAAGTTTATCTGTGATTCTTTCTGAAACAAAATATTAGCCAGATATTATCAAGACAGCACTTAAGTTTTCATCAGAATTTTTCTGAGACCCTTTCAGGTATAAAAACACGAAAGTTGTGTAAAGATTTTATTTTTTTATCCATCAGCTTTTTATTGGGAGTTATGTCCCCTTTTGGGTAATCTGTAACCAAGGCATTCTACTTCATTCTACATTGTACTACTGTCCATAAACCAATAGACTTGTATGAAACTTTGATTTCGTTAGTTTTTATGTGAGATTAGGGATATTGAAGTTTTCCTGTGATGTGATTCAGTTTAATTTACCATCAATAGTAATCCATACTCCTCACATACACTGCTTTTCAGTTAGATTATGTTAAATTATAAAGATATTAACAAGTAAATCAATAAATACATGCTAAAAAGTGTTACTGTGTAAATCAGGCATATAATTATTGAGATCTTCAGTTAAATTATTATCTATAAATATAATGAATACTACATTATTTTTTATTGTATGTATGCTTTACCAATGTGTTTTTAACATTGATGTGTTTTCTATTCTGACCTATGTTAATTTTCTGTGATTATATTTAAGTAATTATAATCATGGCAGTGCTAGAGTGTACACTAATAAATACCTTAAGCTGATAACAGATGCTTTCCTTTTAAATTCATGCCAGGTCTGCTTACATGTATTCTCAAAAAAAAATATCAGATTAATGATTCCTTGTATTCTATACTCAGTACTAGTAAATCATTTGAACAGGACTAAATTTCCAAATGCTGATTATTTTTACATGTATCAGCAGTTTTTGCAATATTCTGGAGAAAGGTCAATTGAATGGAATCTTGATTCTCAAATTCTTTTAATCTGTTTGGTAAAAAATAAACTGACATAGGTATTGAATAGCATGAAAATGATCACCATGTTATGTCGGATGGTAAAGACTAATGATACAAAATCGTCAGAACCCGTTTTAAAACACTGGTGCATTTGATTAGTCCTAAATATATAATTAAAGGTTATTTATTTAAATGTGTTATATATGGTATTGGTATCTGTATTATTGTGTTAATTGCCATTATCTTTATTTCCTTCCAGAATTAAAGTTGAAACATAGAAATAGAGATTACAACATGTATTTGGTAATGACCTGTGATTACTGATTGTAAACTGAGGTGAATTCTATTTCTGTGTGAGGATACAGGAAGATTATACTTATCGTTAAATAAAGTGTATTCATGTGTAATTAACAAACAGGATACCGGGGCCCAGTTGTTCAAACGGTGATTAGCTTAATTACGTGATTAGTGAAAATCTTCTTTCTCCTTTACTTCAAAGCCTGAGTGTGTGTATTCCTTAAAATAGACAGGTAGGAAGAAACTGGCAAGTGTTAGAGTTTTATAAAATTTTGTCAAGTTAGTTTTACCAGACATTTTTTATCTGGATTTTTAAATTGTTGTTAAACATGCAGTGATTAACCTAATTACGTTTTGGACAACTGGGCCCAGTAAGTGTGATTTAAATTATTTTATTATTATTATTATTTGAGTAGCATGACAGATGTATTCTTTAATATTGAGTAAATGATTTTACAATTTGACATCTCTCCCACGTTACCACTTACCTGGGGTTTGATCAATCTTACTGGCTCAGACCAAATCTTTAGCCGATCGTTTATGTAGTATCTGTAAAACAAATGTTATTATCAACTTCTAGTTACTGTACATAACGTTTTTAATTAACAAAGTTCTTTAATTTGAAATGTGCTTATGTACATTCCTGTATCTCCTAACACAGAAGTTAAAACTACATCCCTGTCAGTATGAAGACGACAGGGTACAGTAGTATATCTCTCTCCAGGTTCTAGTCTGTCTGCCCGTGACACGCTGGAAACCGTTACTTTAAAAGTGTCGACAAACTATCCCGTAGTTAAAGAGGTTCACACAGTTGACATGGTGTAAATGGAGTCAGAAGAAAGCCTGCTAGTTATTGTGCTATGGAGACTGTTCTCCAGAGTTGTTACTGTCATGTATACGATATAAATTATGAAAATCTATCTGAGAATTGTCTTTTGTTATCAATTAATTTGTATTCATATACACTTTCTCCCATCATTCACAGATTGGTCTTCCCCTTTACCAATTCATGATTTCTCTGACCCCTTAGGTGCTTTCTGTCACCCAATGTAGGGTATGATAAATAACACGTGCCGGCAACAATACAATCACGTCACGTCGGCATTGTTTTGCATTTCAATTTCTGTTTTATATTTTTTATAAAAGCTGAACCCTGCGAAAATAAAAAAGAGTTTGATGGGAGAAAAAAATCATCCCTACCTTGAGGTAGTAATAGAGAAATTTCCAACCTTCGATGTGATATTCCTGATCGTCTAACTCTTAGCTCCAGGAATATTACCCCCAACGTTGGAGATTTCTCTGCCACACCCCCGATGTAAGGGAAGATTCTATTAGTCATTGATCAGTAACCTGATGGATAAATATTCTATGATTTCAAGGCAATTATTCACGTTGCAGGAGAAACAAACAGTCAATAGAGTAAATTTGATTGTTAAATGACAACAACAGAAAGTAGTGCACTACACAATATATCCCTCGACCAATATAAGAATAAAATGGCATAAATCGGTCTACGCTTGCATTTGTAAGGTCTACATAGCGATACATAAAAATGTCAAGGGCCGGTAGCAGAAAAGGTCAAACCCAAAAGTCCTTATTTCTTGCACATCCATTCACATGGTCTTCATTTTGAACAACTCTTATCGAAAGTCATCAAGAAGTGTATGAGAAGTTGCGTTCCCCAGATCTTTAGAGCTGTGAGTTAAAATTATCGGGAGTCCAAGACCGTAAAAAATAGTCAAAACGAAAATTCCTTACTTTATGCACATCAACATCCCTTGGTTAGCCATCAAGATATGAAGGAGTAGTTGCATTCACAAAGTATTTTTATCGATGCGTGGAGGGCTACGTTCCATAAAACGTACAAAATTTTATTTTTAATCCTTCGTACACATCTATCTCTCTATACACCGTAGTTTTCCTTTCTTTCTACCAACTTTCACAAAAACTCGAGAAATGAAGGAGTGGCATTCACAAAAAAGTACGAATGGAAAGGCGCGTGGCATGTTGACAACAAATCGGTCATTTTGCCGAGGGATAAGAACTTAAATCGTAATTAAGTGGTCTACAGGTCTAGATATTTAAAAAAAAAAAACCTCACCACCTGCTCGTGCAATTTCCTGAGTTTGTTTAGGCATTGAAAGGTGCCAATATCAAGTGTGTCTGACAGGTTGTCGACATCATAGCAGGAGAATCCTGGTCCATTTCGTGTTGAGCCCCCGGTAATTTTCACAGCTTGAATTCCAATCCGTATAAAAATTTCTTCATCGGTGATGCACATTGTTCAAGTTCCATATATGGATTAGGTTGCGACTCCAGCACATGTACTTACTTTGTCTATATATGCCATCTGACATATAATGCACATAACGTGATATGATGCCACTTCATGGCGGGACACTTTAAAACCATTTTTATAAACTTTGTTAAGCAATGTATTGTGTTTGTTGAATTAGTTTGATGACATTGAGAAAAAAAATACAAGAATAACCGGTGTTCCGAAGCGGTAAGTATCTTCTCCAAAGACATCCGCGTCATAAATCTGATCAAATCCTAGAAATGCAACGTCCCGGAAGAAAACAAGGAAATCCACCTCGCATACTTACTTGTAAACAAAAATATAACAATGAGTTGGTGATGACATTGAAATAAAAGCAAAATGCGCAATACATCAGCAGTGGAAGCAGGGGTATAACCATTGAGAAATGGAAAATTCGAAATGGGAGAATGGTCATTCTTATTAAAATGTCATGATACGATCTAGTGAAGATCCAGTTTTGTAGTTGATGTAGGAGGGTCTGTAATGTCCCTGGTTCATGACTATAAATGATTCAGATAGACAAATGAATTTCTGTTTTTAAGCCAACAAAATACCGATATTTCTTAAAGTGGAGTGAAAAACATGACATGGTCTTTGTTGCCTGTGCAAATTCCAGTAAGCTTTCAAGAGAAATAGACTTATATGATATAAAAATCAAGTCTGTGAAACGGGCGACGTAGTTTGTTCACATGTCAACAGAATTGAAGCATTGTATGTTCCATTGATTGTTTGTCCAATTTGGAGATAATACATCAGTAGAATACCATCGGCATCCCAGAAAACCGAGGCCATAACTTTCCCAGTTGATGGAACTGTCTTTGCCTTCTTTAGCGGTGGAGAGCCAGGGTGCTCCCATTGTTTCGATTGTTGTTTTGCCTCTGGGATAAAATGATAGGACCCATGTTTCATCTTTAGTGACAAAATTCCGAAGAACGTTGGCAGGATCTTCCTCAAAAAGGTTAGGATTAGCACGCGATAATGTGCGCCTGGTGTGCTTCTGATCAATTGTCAGAAGTCTTGGTTCCCATCGGACCGAAAGCTTTCTCATTGTAAGATCCTCGGTCAGAAGGGAATCTACTCTTTCCAATGCCAACTCTACTAACTATATATCTTTCTGTGACTCGTCTGTCGATCATAACAATATCATGAACTTTATTGACCGTTTCTGGGGTTGGAACATTGACAGGCCTTCCAGGACGGGGGTCATCCTCAAGACTCTGACGGCCGCGCTTAAATATTCCGCCACTCATCCACCTTTTCTCTGTAGCATATGAAGGGGCATCTTTTCCTAGTGTTGCTACCATATCATTATGTATATCCTTAAGTGTTAAACCATTTTTATGCACATATAGGATCACTGCTCTTTCACCGATTTTGTCCATTTTGCAAAAGCCGCTTGTCTTGTTTACTTTAGAGTGCTACCTCGTCGATATAAACAAACCAAATGATACCAGTCCTTGGGTACACGGCCCTATATAGTCAGAGAATAGTAGGACTTAAAACGGACATCATTGAGCACCTTCAATACGATTCTCACAACATATCGATCACCCCTCGTAAATATTATGGAACGCGTCAAGCTCCAACTTGTATCTTATACGCCCAAACATCTTTCATGGAATAGATAGCTCCCATTACATGAAAGCGAGAAGTTTCTGAATACGTGAATTGAGGAAGGGAGATTAAAGAGTGGAAAAATAATCATTCTGATATTTAAGATTGACGACAATTGATTTCACTCTTTTTAAAATGTAGCTAATAGCTACTTAATGGTTGTAAAGGTAAACGTCAGCTGTGTATGTTAAGTCTGGATGGGTATCATATATATTGCTAGTTACTGGTACATAGCCTTTTAGTGGGGTAACATTGTCCCATCTATATCAAAACACGTGGGGTAACATTGTCCCACCTGTATCAAAGCACGTGGGGTAACATTGTCCCATCTATATCAAAACACGTGGGGTAACATAGTCCCACCTGTATCAAAACACGTGGGGTAACATTGTCCCATCTGTATCAAAACACGTGGGGTAACATTGTCCACCTGTATCAAAACACGTGGGGTAACATAGTCCCACCTGTATCAAAACACGTGGGGTAACATAGTCCCACCTGTATCAAAACACGTGGGGTAACATTGTCTTACCTGTATCAAAACACGTGGGGTAACATTGTCCACCTGTATCAAAACACGTGGGGTAACATAGTCCCATCTGTATCAAAACACGTAGGGTAACATAGTCCCACCTGTATCAAAACACGTGGGGTAACATAGTCCCACCTGTATCAAAACACGTGGGGTAACATTGTCTTACCTGTATCAAAACACGTGGGGTAACATAGTCCCACCTGTATCAAAACACGTGGGGTAACATAGTCCCACCTGTATCAAAACACGTGGGGTAACATAGTCCCACCTGTATCAAAACACGTGGGGTAACATAGTCCCACCTGTATCAAAACACGTGGGGTAACATTGTCCACCTGTATCAAAACACGTGGGGTAACATAGTCCCACCTGTATCAAAACACGTGGGGTAACATAGTCCCACCTGTATCAAAACACGTGGGGTAACATAGTCCCACCTGTATCAAAACACGTGGGGTAACATTGTCCCATCTATATCAAAACACGTGGGGTAACATAGTCCCACCTGTATCAAAACACGTGGGGTAACATTGTCCCATCTATATCAAAACACGTGGGGTAACATTGCCCACCTGTATCAAAACAAGTGGGGTAACATTGTCCCACCTGTATCAAAGCACGTGGGGTAACATTGTCCACCTGTATCAAAACACGCAGATCCAAGTTAATGTTTTATTTGGTTGTAATATTATCTTAACAATGTTGGGTAACATAGTCTCCCTTGTGTTACACAGAATACACAAAACTCAGTTAATGTGTTATGAAATACACATGTCTAACTCAATGATGGGTTGTGTGAGATATTACGGTATCATAGATATCGTATTCAATGCGTAGAAAAAAGAAGGCTTAATAAATATCTAATATTTTTATAGTGGCATTACACACATATGTATTTATATATCTAATTGTGCCTATGTACTGCATTGTGGTTAATATGTATTTACAGACTACTGTTCATTACTACAAATCAGAAGCTGATGAATCTCGTTCCGAACATTCCATAAAGATAAACAAGCACGTATATTATGCAAGTATGCTGCCGTTAGTATAGAGTTTCTGCTTCTGTTTTAAGGGTACGTGTGTGCAAGGGTGTGTGTGTGTGTGTGTGTGTGTGTGTGTTTGAAGGAGAGAGAGAGAGAGAGAGAGACAGACAGACAGACAGATAGACAGAGACAGAGACAGACAGAGACAGAGACACAGAGACAGAGAGAGAGACAGAGATTATTACTTTCGAGGATGAAATTATGAACACCACGTTTGTATGATATGTATAACGAGAAATGTAAAAGTATGAACGAGAAGTTGGACTATATACATATCATATTAAGATATATCTATGAGCCTATATCTGAGCATAAAAAAAGAGAGAGAGAAAAAAAAAATATTTATGTTTACCATTTTAAGTATAGCATTCCCATCCAATTTCTATAATCAGAGTAGTCATCAACTTATTACATCTAACTGTTAAAGAAGCCTGGGATGGATATAGTATGGGACTATTTCGGCAATGTCCATTGTTTTTAAATATAAAGCAGATATAATGCTAAAAGTGGTAAATAAGTATAAATTTATACTACCACACAATATATAGATTTATCTCAAATAATGTACAGTATATACTAGTAGTTATCTTTAAATATATATTTGTATTATATGAATGTTGATGTAAACCATAGAGTGGGCCAGACGGACAAAGTAGAGAAAGAGCATGATGAATGGTGACTAATGTCCAGTTAGGGCAAGCTGGAAATTAATAGCGGGAGTTTTATATGTCTATTTCAAAAACTTACATAAAACAAAAGCCAAAATTTTGACCGATTTGCTCGAGCCAATGCCAAAATATTATTTGAGTGACATTAGCCTTATTTTGTATGTTCTAGTTTTCTTGTCGACCCTTTCATGGTCACTCGGTAAATTTCTTACATCCAAGAACTTAATTAATCGCACTCTCGCCGTCACGTTTTCGACTTAAGGTCGAGAGTGCGAGAATGCGAGATTTGATACTTGGCCCTAACAAGCCACCATACAAACATTAAGCACATCTCTTAGTTAGCTACTGGTTTAACATCTATACGACTCCACTCATTGCTAGGTTTCGTCACACAAAAAGAACAATTTTAATTCTGTCTAATTACGGGTTTCCTATCTGGTAAACAATGCTGCTCTTCACAGTCGTTTTACATTGTCTTATGTTAACCAATAACACCTTTCTGAAGCTCCATTATTTTATAATTTCATATGGGACTTGGGCCCAATCTGCATACTGGTAATTGTTATAGTTAGAGGTTTTCAATTACAATGTTAGAGAGGAAATATTAAACCATGCAGGCTGTTTTATTTTTTCAATCATGATAAACATATCTTCTATGAGAATCAACCTGTTTCCATATCGTCAATTTTCAACGACAATCGTCTTTCATTGGAAAGTGTTGTAATATGTTACCTTCAATATACAATACTGTATAATCATTTATTCTGTAAATACCGTAACTTAAATTTCGCAAGTACTTTATTTTCTCTTTAAACATATTCGCGAGTACACAATTCCTTGACGCTGGTCTAGAAATTACTTGACAATCGCGAATGACGAGCTGTTAGAGCCAAACTATTAGTTATCGATATATAAGTTTTGTAGCCATCCAAAGGTGTTATTGTCGTTATAGTCGCGAAGGATTTCGCGATTAATTCTCCTCTTATTAACGCGAATATAAAGCCTACGCGAAACATAAGAGATTTACAGTATACCGACAGATTTTATAGTATGTGATACAATGTATTTCCCGGGAGAAAGATGTTAAAAGTGTACGATGTATGTAACATGTATGTAATAGATACATAATGGGTACGAGTGAAGTATCGGATATATCACACGAGTGCGTAGCACGAGTGTGATATATGCGATACGTCACGAGTACCCATTTTGTATCTGTTTTATCCAATGACAGCCGAGGTTTTGTCACCCACGTGCCTAGAGGTGGAGCTATAAAATTGATCAAAACCTGTCACTGTGATATGTTTCCCGCCAATTTCTGACACGTTTCATTCTGTCACAGTAGTCCATTCATTTCTAGTGAGACTGTCAACCATGGCGGATCATGAACTGATCATTGATGTCGATGTGTTTACCGACCAAGTATGAGTATGAACTGGAAGATAGTGACACTGTAGCTAGTGACATTGGATTATTTGATACCAAGGAATTAACGTAACCAGAGACCTATATACTAGTATATAGGTCTCTGACGTACCCAATTGTTGTAAATAAACTGAATGGTAATGTGAAAAACATGTGAAAGACTGCAGGATTCGAGGGAAATTACACAAACAGTAACTGCTTCGGAAAGAGGACATGCGCTACTTCCCTTTACCAAGCAGGTAAGTCTAAAATCATATTGTTTGAACAAATTGTGAAATGAAATATTTTTCGTAAATTTCGACGTTCACGATGTCACGAATCTTTCAAAGTCCATGAAATTGTTTAAATACATCGATGAATTGGTTAATCGGTGTTTTTATCCACTGGTCCTGTTATCATTTTCATCACTATTTTGTTTATGATAAGATTTTTGTGCAACGAAAATGTATGGTTACATTTGGCGTAATCTGTATAACCATTTTTTTTAAATGACTGAAATTTTATATGTAATCATGAATGCGTTTTTTTACTGATCTGTTAAAATATACTCAACAGGGCTTTATATTCTGTTTCGTCAGGTTTTGATGAACAACTCAATATGGACAGGACGGAACATCGCAGCACGGCTGTATGCATACAAGGTGAAGAAAGAAGACAACAAAGAACATTTCTAAACGGCACTCGTATTTCATTAAATTTTGTTTAAAATGTTGTCCTGTCTTTGTTCATTTGTCACGCCCACATTTGAAATTGGCCCCGCCTCAAGACTGAGGCATGGACCAATCAGAAATGCCATGTGATATTTCAGATATCACATATGTGATATTTGAAATATCACATAGTATGCAATATAACGCCAACAAAAGATCAAAGAAAAACCGAGACGTCATTGGATAACATTGTATTATTATACATTTTGTACAGTATATTAAGATGTCTGTCTATACAACCGTTACACTAGGACTTCATGAACTATTTGACAAATCACTGTCTACCGTCGATAAACGTTAATCCAGATTTTGCTAAAGAATGTTTCACAGTCAGTGTTTTAGAGAATCAGAACTTTTACTATAAAATTCTCCAGTCATCACTTTAACTGGATACATTGGCGACTCCATGATCAACTAAAAATAAAAGTTTATGTTATCTTCAGGAAAAGACCTTGATTACTTTGGAGCAAGGCGATTGGATTATCAGGTCACAAATATACTGTTTCACTAATGTCATAATGTATAATACCAATTTGTCCTTGAATAATTTTTGAAGTTATGAGGTATGCTGTTTTTGTAGTCATGAGAGAGTAGTTACATATTGTGTAAGACACAAAACATACAGCTATTTTGTAAAAAAAATTACGTGTTGTTAAAAGGTTATATTAGTTTATTGTAGTTGGCTTTGGTTACTTGGAAAAGTGGTTGTTACTTGTTAAATATAAATAAATATCTATATCTATAAATAAATTCAGTTTTTTGTTATTTTTAGTCACGATGCAAATAAGATAGTTTGAAATCAAAAATTTTCATTCACTACCGGAAATAACTTATTTAGCGAATTACCAACTTTCGAAAGTTTTTCTTTTTTTTAATTTAAAGCCAATAAATCATCAGTTAGATTCGAAAAAAGTTTAGTGCTCCATCTGTATATTTGACACCTTGGTAACCTTATGGTATATCATTCTGATATCAATGGGTGCTGATAATATTTAGCGCAACAACGTATATAATGTTTCATAGTAAACCGAAACATACCATCTACATTTGTATATTGTTATAGTTGAATTTATTTATCAGTAATTCTTGGAAAAAAGTGTTTTAACTAAGGCGAGCTTCGTTTCAAACCCATTCTAGTTCATGAAGAGACTTTCTGGGAGCAGGGGGTCTGAACGGTTGGAGTTAGTGGTAGAGGGAGATGAAGAACAATTGAGGAATAACTACCGTGTTCAAAGGAGGGGGAAATCCAGCAACTCATTCTGAGATCCAGGATTTTGACGAGACTTAAGACGTTGTAACAGTAAACCGGAACTTCGTGAAGTCCGGGATATAATCAAGACAGCGGTAAGGGCGGGATCAACGCCTGGACCATACGACTCCCACTATAATGTTAACAAGAACTGTCCTCGATTGGCGAGGTTCTGAAAATTCTACGAGGGGTTAAGAGGAGAGGGCGATTGGCAGACAGCTGGAATACTGAAGAGCAGTGCTTGACAAGAGGAAGGGAACGTCATGCTCGCCATACTATCAAAACAAATCACCAAGAACATGATGGACAACAAGTACGTCTCAGTGCAAAAGGCAAGTACATCTATACCCGGAGTATCTGGATCCGTGGAGCACCAGCGTACTTTCCCAGCACATTAAGGAGGCAAGGAAGACCATGGAGAGATCACATACCGGAGAGGTTCAGGGGGCAGTGTCTAGGTGCGTTTCACCGTAAGCGACTATATGACATCTTGGCATCTATGAAGCAGCCATGAACTTGACTGCCGAAGGTGCAGAAAACCTTACATGGCGACCGGAATCAGACTACCACCAATTCAACCTTCCATGGGCGATACCACGTTGACAACGAAGACTGTGAAAGAAAGAAGGAAGGAAAATGGGCCCTTAGATACATTGATAAGGTCACATGGTCACGCAGGGACACAGGGAAGCTGGAAAGGAGTCTAGTTAAGTGATTTGATGGTTAATCGGCTGAGAGAAAAACGTCGTCGAGATGAAAAAGACAGGCGGAAGAGTGGATGGAGCAGTTGATGAAAGTGGACTTCAATCGGGGAAGTAGCAAACTCTTGTGACTGAGCGTATCTCGTAGCTTCAGCAGTGTAGGCTTGTACCGCTCAAGTTGGTGACGGGGAGTTACAGGTAACTCAGATGCGACGGGCCATTATGCTGAGGGACAGCTGTAGAAAATAGGGTCTGGACATCGTGTTGTGGTCACAGCTTCAAGCAGGTGGTGATCGTCGAGTTCAAACTGTCCAGTGACATAGGAAAACAGGATGGAAGAGGCAAACTACCAGAAACAATATATCATGTCTGCCTATAGAGGTCGGATATAGTGGGTTACCTGTTCAGTTCGTCTGGCTAGGTTTACGACTACTAGGGAGTCATAGAAGCATACCGAAGGAACCTTATAGGGACCGAAGGTAGGCAGGCTGAGGTTGCTTAAAGCTGGATATGGCGTAGAACGAATATTCATAACCTGCCTACACTACGAACAATCTGTTAGAATTGTCCGTCCGTCGTCCAGAGCTACGTTATCGCAGCTAGATATGGAGTAAGCGAGAGGAAAGTTTGAGGGGTCACCAAACACATTGCTAGCCACAACGTGACGAGAGGCAGACAAGCATCACAGTCTGAGGTGATGCAGCAGCAGAAGAGAAGATATTATAGAAGCAAGAGCCCATTGGTCCTGATCAACCCAGTTGGTGTATCTCTGGAGAACGGAGTGAAGAAAGCTTAAACTTCCAAGGAAAGTGGATACACATTACAATGTGACTTGCAAGCATTGGACTCATACGGGTATTCAAGGTATCAACAAAATCATTGTAAAATCACAATTATTTATTCAACAAAACATTTGCAATCATTATGACGACATTAAAAATGTATAATTCATCCACTTAGAACGAGACTTACACAATACAGTGTAAACAGTATAAGAGAAGACGGAAACTAATACTACTCATTTGTACAGAAATAATGTTAGCACGATAGTTTTTCATAATCTAAGTCCATAACATACAAGTGTATGTATATTTTTTCGTAATCAAAGTGGTCAGACAAACTAGAAGTACAATTGTAAAACGTATTTTTCGAAGACTGTCGGTCAGATTTTTGCCTATATCCAAAACCTTGGAAATATATCTTTAAACTAACAATATAGCCATATAAAACTAAAGTCCATGATATTTTACATAACTGTTTACATTGAATTTCACCTTTTTAACTTAATTGATCTATGAAATCCATTTAGAATAATTTAATATGCATTGCTATAATTACCTGACATGATTCCTGACACAAATATTCCGGTCCAGTCACAAACTTCGAAAAAAATCTTCTTACTGGTTTCTAGGTGTACAAATACGATCTACAGACAGACTGACAATGAATATTGAGATAACAACATGATATATGTCTCCTTTAAAACAGATAATGAACAGGAATTACTTCGAAGGTTCGTATGGCCATTGGCATATCAAACTACAAATGAGCCATTATAAAGAAGTGGGTCTCTTTTCTGTTAACATAGAACGTCAAGTTCAATATGCTTCAATTTAGCCCCAATTCAGTCTTTCTTTTAGAAATATCAACAGTTGGTATAAAATTTGTCAAATCAACACGACAAAATGGGACATTAGTTTTCTTTTGATTTCATTAAATTCATATTTGATTGGAAAATGACAATCCAGTTCTCGACAAAGCTGTATCAGGATGACAAACATGGGTAAAAACATTCATGATCATTAAAAATGTAAAGAAAATTGTGTAGATTATTTCTGGGGACTAACAAAACATAAGATCAGTAATTGTTGTAAACGGGTAGTTTTGAAAACACATTAAAAGTTTATTGGAGTAGAGGATATTTAACAAAATCCTTTTTCAAATAAGCGATTTAAAATTGTCTTCGTGTATAGTACTTGGGGGGAAAACCTTGGTAAAGTCATCGGTCTCGTTAACCATTTAGTGATCTCTTCAGGGCCAGTAACTGTGGATAGGAGTGATTTAATATTGTCAGGATGTATATATACGGTATGTGAAATGGAGGAACCCACACTTGAGTGAAAGTAACAAGTAATTACATGTAATTTACCACATTCAGAAATACAAAAACCTTTAGATGAATGTTGTATCAAACTATCTAATGAGCTTAATAAATTTCACATGAGCGTAAGATGGGTGTTATAAGGTACTAATGACAGAACCAGTTGTATGATAAAATAGCTTAAGGCAAGTCCTTCACAAGGTCGACTTAATAAAGGAGCCATTAAGTTGTGTAGTCTCGTTGCAATGAGTGTTGAATCTAACCCCACCTCCCCCGAAACATTTTGCTACAGATGTTCAACATCAAGAAGAGCGCCAGAACTCTGCTTGTAAGAATCCATCTGGATTGGGTATCATAACCTGTCTGTTATTCTTGAGACACGTTTCAAGGAATGTCTCTAGTCGAGTCAGTGGTCCTCCGCCAGACGCTGAAGCAACCTGTTTTAGTTTGGGTAAATATTCTTTGATCAGCATGTATAAGAGTTTTTGGAACTGTTTCCCATATCTAGCATTTAGAGCGTTTCCTGTCACATGCAACATGTCGTAAATCATGGTCGCTGTAATGTCTGGATGAGGATGAATATTCATCACACGTGAAAGCCAAATCCAGGCATTTTCTACTCCATGCGGATGAGTGTTGTTTGCTCCCCTCAGTGGTGGGGGTGGCGCCACCATGATAGCTGCATACAGTCGCATCATACCAGACATCCTCTTCAGGAACTGGTCTTGTTTCTCCACACTTCCGTCAGAGTTGTACCTGTATCCCAAGGTCCTGTAACATGTCAGAATTACAGCATTATTTTGTTTTACCATGTTTATCCTTCAACTAGATTACTGACCTGTCAGTAAGGGCCTTACAATGTGTCTATACCCAAACTTAACCTGAGTGATACACTGACACAGTGTACTAAGTACTAAGTACACACAGTACTAATTACATACTGCAAATATGCAAATTACACTATGACCTTGACCTTAATTATTAAATTCCTTTCACACATCTGTACATGTATATCACAAAGTATCATCATGGATATGATATCTCAGAACATTTTACTTTCTATAAGGTCCTTATATATGTACTTTAAAGTAAATTCCTAGTTATAGTTTAATTTTTCTTAGTATCAGCGACCTTGATCTTGAAGTTGAGGAAGTTTCTTTTTATCCCATAATGTGCATCAGTATTTCCTCCTGTCGAGGATGTAGTACGGACAGTGTAGTGAGGGTACCTACCTGTGGTAGTCCTCGGTAGACTGGCCCTCCTGTCGGGGGATGTAGTACGGACAGTGTAGTGAGGGTACCTACCTGTGGTAGTCCTCGGTAGACTGGCCCTCCTGTCGGGGGATGTAGTATGGACAGTGTAGTGAGGGTACCTACCTGTGGTAGTCCTCGGTAGACTGACCCTCCTGTCGGGGGATGTAGTACGGGACAGTGTAGTGAGGGTACCTACCTGTGGTAGTCCTCGGTAGACTGACCCTCCTGTCGGGGGATGTAGTACGGGACAGTGTAGTGAGGGTACCTACCTGTGGTGGTCCTCGGTAGACTGACCCTCCTGTCGGGGGATGTAGTACGGACAGTGTAGTGAGGGTACCTACCTGTGGTAGTCCTCAGTAGACTGGCCCTCCTGTCGGGGGATGTAGTACGGACAGTGTAGTGAGGGTACCTACCTGTAGTAGTCCTCGGTAGACTGACCCTCCTGTCGGGGGATGTAGTACGGACAGTGTAGTGAGGGTACCTACCTGTAGTAGTCCTCGGTAGACTGACCCTCCTGTCGGGGGATGTAGTACGGACAGTGTAGTGAGGGTACCTACCTGTAGTAGTCCTCGGTAGACTGACCCTCCTGTCGGGGGATGTAGTACGGACAGTGTAGTGAGGGTACCTACCTGTGGTAGTCCTCGGTAGACTGGCCCTCCTGTCGGGGGATGTAGTACGGACAGTGTAGTGAGGGTACCTACCTGTGGTAGTCCTCGGTAGACTGGCCCTCCTGTCGGGGGATGTAGTACGGACAGTGTAGTGAGGGTACCTACCTGTGGTAGTCCTCGGTAGACTGGCCCTCCTGTCGGGGGATGTAGTACGGGACAGTGTAGTGAGGGTACCTACCTGTGGTGGTCCTCGGTAGACTGACCCTCCTGTCAGAGGATGTAGTACGGACAGTGTAGTGAGGGTACCTACCTGTGGTAGTCCTCGGTAGACTGGCCCTCCTGTCGGGGGATGTAGTACGGACAGTGTAGTGAGGGTACCTACCTGTGGTAGTCCTCGGTAGACTGGCCCTCCTGTCGGGGGATGTAGTACGGACAGTGTAGTGAGGGTACCTACCTATGGTGGTCCTCGGTAGACTGGCCCTCCTGTCGGGGGATGTAGTACGGGACAGTGTAGTGAGGGTACCTACCTGTGGTAGTCCTCGGTAGACTGACCCTCCTGTCGGGGGATGTAGTACGGACAGTGTAGTGAGGGTACCTACCTGTGGTAGTCCTCGGTAGACTGACCCTCCTGTCGGGGGATGTAGTATGGGACGGTGTAGGGACAGGCGCGGTGTAAATGACTCAGGAACAGGTTACCAATGTCTGGGTGTTCCATCCATAAACCAACAAATACCATCGCCGTGGGAAAAGCCGTCTCGTGCTTTGAGGATACTTGTTCATCTCCTTTTTTCTAAAAAAAGATTGTTAGAAAATTATGGGTACATGTATAAAAAACTTCTTGGTGAGAAATATCTTCTTTCAAAAATAGTTACTGTTCAGGATTCAATTAAGTATACCAATTTTAAAAAAATTGCACCTGTTTCATAGTCTCCAATTCTGGCGTAACTAGATATATGTTTGTGAAACACACATGTCCCCATTCAAAGTTCAAAACATGTCAAAACCTAAAGAAGTCTCACAAAAACTAACAGCATCCCATCACTAGTACCGAGTGTGTGACAAACTCTACATTCCATCACAATTACCGAGTGTGTGGCAAACTCTACATTCCATCACAATTACCGAGTGTGTGACAAACTCTACATTCCAGCACTAGTACCGAGTGTGTGACAAACTCTACATTCCATCACAATTACCGAGTGTGTGACAAACTCTACATTCCATCACTAGTACCGAGTGTGTGACAAACTCTACGTTCCATCACTAGTACCGAGTGTGTGACAAACTCTACATTCCATCACTAGTACCGAGTGTGTGACAAACTCTACGTTCCATCACTAGTACCGAGTGTGTGACAAACTCTACATCCCATCACAATTACCGAGTGTGTGACAAACTCTACATTCCATCACTAGTACCGAGTGTGTGACAAACTCTACATTCCATCACTAGTACCGAGTGTGTGACAAACTCTACATCCCATCACAATTACCGAGTGTGTGACAAACTCTACATTCCATCACTAGTACCGAGTGTGTGACAAACTCTACGTTCCATCACTAGTACCGAGTGTGTGACAAACTCTACATCCCATCACAATTACCGAGTGTGTGACAAACTCTACATTCCATCACTAGTACCGAGTGTGTGACAAACTCTACATTCCATCACAATTACCGAGTGTGTGACAAACTCTACATTCCATCACAATTACCAAGTGTGTGACAAACTCTACATTCCATCACTAGTACCGAGTGTGTGACAAACTCTACATTCCATCACTAGTACAGAGTGTGTGACAAACTCTACATCCCATCACAATTACCGAGTGTGTGACAAACTCTACGTTCCATCACTAGTACTGAGTGTGTGACAAACTCTACATTCCATCACTAGTACCGAGTGTGTGACAAACTCTACATTCCATCACTAGTACCGAGTGTGTGACAAACTCTACGTTCATACACAGAAATTCTGATTACTTACCACCACCATCTTAGCGACGAGATGTTTACAGAATGTGAGAGCCTGAGGATGGTCGCCAACGTTAACTCTTTTACTGCCCACTTCAACAGACTGGCCCGACATCAAATCCAGTAGCCGCTTCAGTTTCTCTCTCAGGTGCTCACCGCTGATCGGAGATATGGCATTGATTGGTGTGTTAACGGCCTTCTGTAGGTCAAACTTCAACTTCTTGGACTGAAATTATAAATAAACTGGAGCAGATTAGAGATAACCAGTGAAACCTTTAAGATGAGTCCTGTGTATCTGAAGTGTTACCATAAACATTGAGACTGGGAATCTCATCAACCACACATCAGGAAACAACTGAATATACAAGTTAACAATGAAACTATTTATGACTTTATTTGGTACCAGAAATAAGCCTGTCCACAAGCATAGTAAGCTTAAAATGATTTACATTAAATGAGAGGTTTAACTTGAGGATTATTATTATTTATTAAAATTATTTATGGACCGGGGAATCACAACCTGAGGGGGTGACACCGGGAAATCTCAACCTGAGGGGGTGACACCAGGGAATCTCAACCTGAGGGGGTGACACCAACCTGAGGGGGTGACACCGGGGAATCACAACCTGAGGGGGTGACACCGGGGAATCACAACCTGAGGGGGTGACACCGGGGAATCACAACCTGAGGGGGTGACACCCGGGAAACTCAACCTGAGGGGGTGACACCGGGGAATCACAACCTGAGGGGGTGACACCGGGGAATCACAACCTGAGGGGGTGACACCGGGGAATCACAACCTGAGGGGGTGACACTAGGGAATCACAATCTTAGGGGGGTGACACCAGGAAATCTCAACCTGAGGGGGTGACACCGGGGAATCACAACCTGAGGGGGTGACACCGGGGAATCTCAACCTGAGGGGGTGACACCGGGGAATCACAGCTAGAGGGGGTGACACAGGGAAATCTCAATCTTAGGGGGTGACACCGGGGAATCTCAACATTAGGGGGTGACACCGGGAATCACAACCTGAGGGGGTGACACCGGGGAATCTCATCCTGAGGGGGTGACACCGGGGAATCTCATCCTGAGGGGGTGACACCGGGGAATCACAACCTGAGGGGGTGACACCGGGGAATCACAACCTGAGGGGGTGACACCGGGGAATCACAACCTGAGGGGGTGACACCGGGGAATCACAACCTGAGGGGGTGACACCGGGGAATCACAACCTGAGGGGGTGACACCGGGGAATCTCATCCTGAGGGGGTGACACCAGGGAATCACAATCTTAGGGGGTGACACCAGGAAATCTCAACCTGAGGGGGTGACACCGGGGAATCACAACCTGAGGGGGTGACACTGGGGAATCTCAACCTGAGGGGGTGACACCGGGGAATCACAGCTAGAGGGGGTGACACAGGGAAATCTCAATCTTAGGGGGTGACACCGGGGAATCTCAACATGAGGGGGTGACACCAACCTGAGGGGGTGACACCGGGGAATCACAACCTGAGGGGGTGACACCGGGAATCTCAACCTGAGGGGGTGACACCCGGGAATCACAACCTGAGGGGGTGACACCGGGGAATCACAACCTGAGGGGGTGACACCGGGGAATCACAACCTGAGGGGGTGACACTGGGGAATCTCAACCTGAGGGGGTGACACCGGGGAATCTCAACCTGAGGGGGTGACACCAGGGAATCACAACCTGAGGGGGTGACACCGGGGAATCTCAATCTGAGGGGGTGACACCGGGGAATCTCAACCTGAGGGGGTCACACCGGGGAATCACAACCTGAGGGGGTGACACCGGGGAATCTCAACCTGAGGGGGTGACACCGGGGAATCACAACCTGAGGGGGTGACACCGGGGAATCACAACCTGAGGGGGTGACACCGGGGAATCACAATCTTAGGGGGTCACACCAGGAAATCTCAACCTGAGGGGGTCACACCGGGGAATCACAACCTGAGGGGGTGACACCGGGGAATCTCAACCTGAGGGGGTGACACCGGGGAATCACAGCTAGAGGGGGTGACACTGGGAAATCTCAATCTTAGGGGGTGACACCGGGGAATCTCAACCTGAGGGGGTGACACCAACCTGAGGGGGTGACACCGGGGAATCACAACCTGAGGGGGTGACACCGGGAATCTCAACCTGAGGGGGTGACACCCGGGAAACTCAACCTGAGGGGGTGACACCGGGGAATCACAACCTGAGGGGGTGACACCGGGGAATCACAACCTGAGGGGGTGACACTGGGGAATCTCAACCTGAGGGGGTGACACTGGGGAATCTCAACCTGAGGGGGTGACACCAGGGAATCACAACCTGAGGGGGTGACACCGGGGAATCTCAACATGAGGGGGTGACACCAACCTGAGGGGGTGACACCGGGGAATCTCAACCTGAGGGGGGTGACACCGGGGAATCTCAACCTGAGGGGGTGACACCAGGGAATCTCAACCTGAGGGGGTGACACCGGGGAATCTCATCTCAAGGAGGTGAGATCGGCAATCTCAACTCCAGAGAAAATTGGTTGTCATGTAAAAACATACCTCAGGGTTAGACAGAGGCTTTATGAGCTCCTCTGTCTTTTTCATATCCTCTTGTAGCTTAGTGTACCATTGGAAGGCATCTAGATCTACACACTGAATTTCATTCTCTGCCACTGAAAAATTAAAAATGTGTATTGTGATATAACAGAACTAAAGCCTCTTTCTGAGGTTTCTTAATTATTAAATCAAAATGTGAAACTATTTAACAAACTTTTCACTTAAAGAGGGTTGCCCGCAGAGAGATCAGAAAAATTGGCTAATAGAAAAAGATTTTTTACACATGACAGATTGTTGGAATTGTTGAGTTTTTCATTTTATTTTCCTTATAAAACGCTGAAAAGTGATATTAAAACCTCATTTTTAAATATTATTTATTTAATCGCAACCCGCAATAAGTCTAATTTGATTGACACATCAAAGAAACAAGCACGTGCACAGTGCCGCACAGTGATAACTTCAAAGGCAGCGGCGATTTACAAAGAAGATTTGCCGTTATATTCCATACATTTCCCTCTCAGGTTGAGTTTTAAAACGTCTTTTAAATACATATTCTGTAATTGTTTTCAAGAAATAAAGTCGGAAAGCCTCTAATTTTGTCACATAGAAACGTGTACTGAAGTTTATTTAGTGATCGGAGATGTGCCGTTTACCGGTCCGTCTGCGGGTAAGCCTCTTTAATGTTAGCATCTACTACAAATAACAGGTTTGTGTTTTATTAGCCTAATAGAGTGAAATATCTAACAGTGCATATTTTTAAATTGACAAGAAATCAAAGTACTGAAAGTACTGTAGGAGGCGTTAGTCAGATGTAAAAGGAGATATTTGAAATAAAGCAAGAATACAAATTAAACTGATATCAACATGACTAAACATTTCCACTTAAGTGTGTCAAACCAACTGGACATAATGGTTTTCACAGTCCTGATGAATGTAATGGTTTAGACTGTTTCGATGTACATAATGGTTTTAACCATCTTAAAAGTTGCAAACCTACTTCTAAAAGTAGTTAAACATTTCTTATTTCAATCAAACCTTTACTTAAAAAGTCAAACATTTTAATTTTTTTTCAAATCAACGTCTACTTAGGTACATGTCATTAACATTCATACTTTAAACCATCTTTTATACTTAAGTAGTTCAAAATTTGCATTTATGTGTTTAAAACAAACTTATATTTTATAGGCCTGGGTATTAGAAATGTCGAAACAATATGATATGCATTTCGATAAGTTATAACAATACACGATATGTATTGAAAATACAGGGAGTGTCTGCTACTTTTTTTGTTGAAAGTGTGCAATGTCTTTCAATATCTTGTAAACAAAATTGTTTATTCCTTTCTATTTTGATCTTAGAATAATATCAAAATTAGATTGACAGCTTTTAAAAGTTATTACACTTTTTTTTCAAAAAAGACCTCATTTTTAAGGACAATTATTTCAAAATTAGATATCAATTCCATCTATTTTAATAGATCCAATGGCAATATTCACAATAAACTGTGATTTGTGATTTGTAGCTTTTTAATTTAGCACCAAGATGTAGATAATAGCCTAGTAGCTATAGGTACTGTATATAAATATACAGCGTTTTACATGCAAAATATTGAAGAAAACTTTCATATTTGATATCAATTCAATTTGATTGTATAAGGCCCTTGGGGTGGGGAAAGAACCCTGGGCCTATTTTTACATCAGGATTGTGTTCATCTCTTGTTGTGCAGCAAGATTATGGAGTTGGGATCTGAATGGTTTCACAGATAAAACAAGAGGCCCAGAGGGCCTGTATCGCTCACCTGGTTTTATGAGATATGAAACAAATATGATGCTTAAGTTTATTTGTCAATATATCATAAGCATTTTATATGGGTACATGTACATTGGTTTATTGTTATTCTAAAAATGTTAATTTAGCGAAATTGACCTATTTTGGTCCCATCCTTCAGCCCCCGGGAGGTTAACCCCAACATTCGTACAATTTTGAATACCCACCCATAACCATGCTACCATACGAATGTAGGTTTTATACCAAATTGTGCAATCAATCCATGAAATGAAATTGACTTTGCGTACAACCCATAGGGATTGCTACCACACCAATGTGAGTTATATCCATAACTTAGTTTCAGAGAAACCAATTGACCCCTTTTGACCCTGCCCCCCGGGGGTCAACCCCACCATTTTTACAATTTTGAATCCCTACCCAAAAGGATGCTACCAGTCAAGTATGAGCTATATCGATTGCTTAGTTTCAGAGAAGAAATTATTTCCGTCAATTGAGCCAAATTGACCCCTTTTGAGCCAACAATTGAATTGCAATTTATGGATAATTTTTGATTTTGGCAAGAAAACATTCTTTAAAGGGCATGTCTGCATCATTTTTAATAATTTGCCTTTGAAACTTCGCACACACCTTCATAAGAGCCGGTTCTTTAAAATGTGAATGAAGGTCAAGGTCAGAGAGATAAACTCAATATTTGTAGCCAGTCACACATCTTACATGTATCCAGCCTTCGTGTGTATGTGCAGTTTTGTGTCATTTTTTTTAATTTTGGTAGGAATTTCTTTTTAAAAGTGCCATATCTGCGTCATTTTGATTATTTGACCTTGATGCATTGCACACACCTTTAAAAGGGCTGATTCTTTAAAATGTGACCCAAATTAATAATTTGAAAGAACTTTGAATTTTCTTGATCATTTGACCCCCATGACCTTGAATGAAGGTCAAGGTCAAATATAAGTATAACATTTGTAGCCAGCCATACGTTATCGATGCGCCAAACATCAAGCCTTCATGTGTATATTATAGATAAAAGAGCAGAAACCTTTATTCTGCAATTTTGGATTATTTTTTAATTTTGGCTGGAGAAAATAGCTTTATGATTCTTTTCCAAGTGCCATATCTTTCTGCCATATTTTTATCTGATGACAATAAAATATGCACATTCTGTTTCAGTGGACTATGTTCTTTCATATGAAATGAAAAAAAATAATCAATATAAGATTTTTATTTTTGACATTCGAACCCATAACAAGTCGTTGGCCTTGACATTCTCCGACAATATGTCATTGAGAAAAGTTTGCCCTAACCACGTGCTAACCAATTTCCAATGAAAATGAAACAAATTATGCTAAAATATGTGTGATGAGTTTTCTATATAAACTATAGTAAAATGTATCCTCTCCCCAGGGAGAATGCGACACATAGGGGGCCATGAAATTAACAATTTTGATAAAACAACTTAAGAACCTTTTGTACACCATTCTGCGATATCTTGGTCTTAAGAAGAAGACCGACGACGACAGATCAAATTATAATGGTGTATATTATGAGCTGAATGTCAAAGGATTGTAAACTCTGTACAAATTGTATAATATTATCAGGCAGTCAGCCTAAATGTAGGTTTCATTTCTACCATATTAGAAGTTTGATGTTTTGTACGATATATATATACTTAATTTTTACACATACATTAAAGGAGTTAGCTACTTTCATAAATTAAGATGTTTTTTCTAGAGTTTACTAGGCCGGATGAAATATGATCATGAGCAATCAGTATGGTAAATATGAGATTTGATAAAATGCCTCTCGTAGTCAACCACTCATGATCACTCAACTTCTTTTTGTAGGAGTCAATATTATATGTAGGAGAATTAAACTCTCGCGATGTCTGTTGCACATAAGTACAAAGAAATACATTATCACTGAAGCCGAAAAAATTCACACTTAAGTAGCAATAACACATAATAGTCAAAAACCCAATATATGTGATCAGTGATAAGAAACAGTACTTATAAGCATTTTTGGCAATTTATCCTGAAACAGCTATAGCCTTCCATATTTGACATCCCACAGATTGTTGCTTGTATATATATATAGTTTTAAAGGTCAACATTGGAAAAAACCTAAATGGTTATACATGAATTCATAATGAATAGAATTATTGACAAAAAAGTTTCATTTATTTTCACACTTTCTGGAGACCAATAAGGAGATTGATGATCATTTTAAGGGATTTGTTCGTGACATGAAAATCAAACATTTTAAATGAAATTTCAAAAGCAAATATAGATTTATTTTGAAAGTTATGAGGATATTGATATTTGAGAAAGTCTTATATTATATGGATTGTATATCGATTGCCAATAGATATACATGTATTTATCATTTTACATGAAAACAACAAAAAGTTATATTACATGAAAACAACAAAAAGTTGTACTAGTACGTTAAAATGCAATTGGTATACATTTTGTTAATTTACAATTACTTTGTATTGTTTAAATATTCTATGTAATACAAACATTTCACAGCTTGGTGCATACAAATGTATATATATATATTACATGAAAACATTTGAAAAGGTTGCATTGAATCGTGAGCTGAATAATATATAAATAAGACAAGCTGGTTCAATAATAATTTAGCATTTTCATATGTATTACGAGTGCGAGTAGCTACTGCAGTAAACCTTATCACAAAAATCCAGATTCTGTATATTGTCTCTGTCGGGGAAGGTACAGCACAAATGACCACCACGACAGATATGTGCCAGTTTTCTTAGTTTTGAAAAATAAACGATCGAATTCCATCACGCCATCACGTAGGTCTGCCGATTCATAGATTTGAAACACAGGGACTTCGATCAGTTATCGCAGTAATCCGAAAGGTTCTGGTGTTGATATTGCCTTAAAGCTGATTAAAGTCTGCATATAGTATATAGCAAGATCGTCAGAAAATTCGGACTATAATCGCAGTAGATATTGTGATTTTGTGGTCTGGCCAGGCTTGAACAACTTATCGTAAACAGTTTCGTCCTAAATAAACAAACGCTTATTTCAGTGGGTCAACAAACAGATTTAAACTTTGTAAGCAACTTGCCTTTAATTCATAATGATAGATATTAATTTCTAGCGACAATCATCGCACTTTGATGCTTCGTGTGAAGCCCATGTCCACGTGCCTCCATTTTGACAGAGTGCTCGCTCACGTAAACAGACGAAACACGTGATCGCTAAATATCGGACCAAATCTCATAAAATCTCGTGAACAAACTACCAAGTTGTAAACAAAAGAAATGTTAGCCAAAACCTGGAGGGTTTTATGAAAATCGGAAATTTGTTTGCGCTTGGGTTGTTATGCCGTCTTTATTCCTAGTAGTTAAACAAGTGTCCTCTGTAAGGTAACGTCAGAATATCGCAGTTATCTCCCTTCAATCAGTATTTTCGATATAGATTTGCAAAAATCGATGCAGGTGTAGATATTTTCAAAATAGTTCCTGAAATGTTCACAACATTATCAGCATAGTTAATACATTTCTGTGCACATCTACTTTGAATGACGGACTACAATGACGTGCCTCATACTTGGACTAATAAGCGAATCATTACCCCTAGTTACAGAAATTACCACCAGAGGTCTCAAATTCCGGGCTTCCGCCGAAGAGAAATTTATACTGAATATACCTTTTTTCATGTAACAGCACTTTATTTGTAGTCGTGATAGTTTTCATAAATGTATATATAGTTCAACTACATCATATATGAACCGAAAGAAACTACAAAATGAACTGTGAAAGGAAATATAACGAAAATGAAAGTGAGAGATTGTGACGTCACAACTCGTAGGTGATTGTAATATGGCAGGCGTAAACGCCTCCATAAAAAGCCTAATGAAATCAAGCAATGAAATTTGGAACCTAGTAGAAACTAGAGTAAAACAGCATACACACGTACACCAAATATGCATAAAATCTATGAGTAATTATAACTTGGCCCTTAGTTGCGGGTTCCCCACTTTACTTATAGGTGGTCTAATTCTATATTAGGGGATATTGTCCAGGTATTGTCAACTATTTTGCTTGTCCAATCTGACCACAGGAAAGAAATTTATATTCTTGTTTTAAAAGTCATTAGATAGTTAGTTACAGAACAAAAATTTTCCAGCTTGTGCAGGATATCCCTTTAACAGATAACAAGCTGAAATATGACATGCCTAGATTGACACCTGAGCCATGTAACCTTATGATGGAGTTTAGGGACACAACAATTTGTCTATAAGTTTATGATGAAGTTTAAGGACACAGTAATTAGTCTATAACCTCATGACAGAGTTTAGGGACACAGTAATTTGTCTATAACCTTATGATGGAGTTTAGGGACACAGTAATTTGTCTATAACCTCATGACAGAGTTTAGGGACACAGTAATTTGTCTATAACCTTATGACAGAGTTTAGGGACACAGTAATTTGTCTATAACCTCATGACAGAGTTTAGGGACACAGTAATTTGTCTCTATAACAGGTAGTGTTGGAGTTTAGGGACACAGTAATTTGTCTCTATAACAGGTAGTGTTGGAGTTTAGGGAGTAATTTGTCTCTATAACAGGTAGTGTTGGAGTTTAGGGACACAGTAATTTGTCTCTATAACAGGTAGTGTTGTAGTTTAGGGACACAGTAATTTGTCTCTATAACAGGTAGTGTTGGAGTTTAGGGACACAGTAATTTGTCTCTATAACAGGTAGTGTTGGAGTTTAGGGAGTAATTTGTCTCTATAACAGGTAGTGTTGGAGTTTAGGGACACAGTAATTTGTCTCTATAACAGGTAGTGTTGGAGTTTAGGGACACAGTAATTTGTCTCTATAACAGGTAGTGTTGGAGTTTAGGGACACAGTAATTTGTCTCTATAACAGGTAGTGTTGGAGTTTAGGGACACAGTAATTTGTCTCTATAACAGGTAGTGTTGGAGTTTAGGGACACAGTAATTTGTCTCTATAACAGGTAGTGTTGGAGTTTAGGGACACAGTAATTTGTCTCTATAACAGGTAGTGTTGGAGTTTAGGGACACAGTAATTTGTCTCTATAACAGGTAGTGTTGGAGTTTAGGGACACAGTAATTTGTCTCTATAACAGGTAGTGTTGGAGTTTAGGGACACAGTAATTTGTCTCTATAACAGGTAGTGTTGGAGTTTAGGGACACAGTAATTTGTCTCTATAACAGGTAGTGTTGGAGTTTAGGGACACAGTAATTTGTCTCTATAACAGGTAGTGTTGGAGTTTAGGGACACAGTAATTTGTCTCTATAACAGGTAGTGTTGGAGTTTAGGGACACAGTAATTTGTCTCTATAACAGGTAGTGTTGGAGTTTAGGGACACAGTAATTTGTCTCTATAATAGGTAGTGTTGGAGTTTAGGGAGTAATTTGTCTCTATAACAGGTAGTGTTGGAGTTTAGGGACACAGTAATTTGTCTCTATAACAGGTAGTGTTGGAGTTTAGGGAGTAATTTGTCTCTATAACAGGTAGTGTTGGAGTTTAGGGACACAGTAATTTGTCTCTATAACAGGTAGTGTTGGAGTTTAGGGAGTAATTTGTCTCTATAACAGGTAGTGTTGGAGTTTAGGGAGTAATTTGTCTCTATAACAGGTAGTGTTTGAGTTTAGGGACACAGTAATTTGTCTCTATAACAGGTAGTGTTGGAGTTTAGAGAGTAATTTGTCTCTATAACAGGTAGTGTTGGAGTTTAGGGACACAGTAATTTGTCTCTATAACAGGTAGTGTTGGAGTTTAGGGAGTAATTTGTCTCTATAACAGGTAGTGTTGGAGTTTAGGGAGTAATTTGTCTCTATAACAGGTAGTGTTGGAGTTTAGGGACACAGTAATTTGTCTCTATAACAGGTAGTGTTGGAGTTTAGGGACACAGTAATTTGTCTCTATAACAGGTAGTGTTGGAGTTTAGGGACACAGTAATTTGTCTCTATAACAGGTAGTGTTGGAGTTTAGGGACACAGTAATTTGTCTCTATAACAGGTAGTGTTGGAGTTTAGGGAACAGTAATTTGTCTCTATAACAGGTAGTGTTGGAGTTTAGGGACACAGTAATTTGTCTCTATAACAGGTAGTGTTGGAGTTTAGGGACACAGTAATTTGTCTCTATAACAGGTAGTGTTGGAGTTTAGGGACACAGTAATTTGTCTCTATAACAGGTAGTGTTGGAGTTTAGGGACACAGTAATTTGTCTCTATAACAGGTAGTGTTGGAGTTTAGGGACAGTAATTTGTCTCTATAACAGGTAGTGTTGGAGTTTAGGGACACAGTAATTTGTCTCTATAACAGGTAGTGTTGGAGTTTAGGGACACAGTAATTTGTCTCTATAACAGGTAGTGTTGGAGTTTAGGGACACAGTAATTTGTCTCTATAACAGGTAGTGTTGGAGTTTAGGGACACAGTAATTTGTCTCTATAACAGGTAGTGTTGGAGTTTAGGGACACAGTAATTTGTCTCTATAACAGGTAGTGTTGGAGTTTAGGGACAGTAATTTGTCTCTATAACAGGTAGTGTTGGAGTTTAGGGACAGTAATTTGTCTCTATAACAGGTAGTGTTGGAGTTTAGGGACACAGTAATTTGTCTCTATAACAGGTAGTGTTGGAGTTTAGGGACACGGTAATTTGTCTCTATAACAGGTAGTGTTGGAGTTTAGGGACACAGTAATTTGTCTCTATAACAGGTAGTGTTGGAGTTTAGGGACACAGTAATTTGTCTCTATAACAGGTAGTGTTGGAGTTTAGGGACACAGTAATTTGTCTCTATAACAGGTAGTGTTGGAGTTTAGGGACACAGTAATTTGTCTCTATAACAGGTAGTGTTGGAGTTTAGGGACACAGTAATTTGTCTCTATAACAGGTAGTGTTTGAGTTTAGGGACACAGTAATTTGTCTCTATAACAGGTAGTGTTGGAGTTTAGGGACACAGTAATTTGTCTCTATAACAGGTAGTGTTGGAGTTTAGGGACACAGTAATTTGTCTCTATAACAGGTAGTGTTGGAGTTTAGGGACACAGTAATTTGTCTCTATAACAGGTAGTGTTGGAGTTTAGGGACACAGTAATTTGTCTCTATAACAGGTAGTGTTGGAGTTTAGGGACACAGTAATTTGTCTCTATAACAGGTAGTGTTGGAGTTTAGGGACAGTAATTTGTCTCTATAACAGGTAGTGTTGGAGTTTAGGGACACAGTAATTTGTCTCTATAACAGGTAGTGTTGGAGTTTAGGGACACAGTAATTTGTCTCTATAACAGGTAGTGTTGGAGTTTAGGGACACAGTAATTTGTCTCTATAACAGGTAGTGTTGGAGTTTAGGGACACAGTAATTTGTCTCTATAACAGGTAGTGTTGGAGTTTAGGGACACAGTAATTTGTCTCTATAACAGGTAGTGTTGGAGTTTAGGGACACAGTAATTTGTCTCTATAACAGGTAGTGTTGGAGTTTAGGGACACAGTAATTTGTCTCTATAACAGGTAGTGTTGGAGTTTAGGGACACAGTAATTTGTCTCTATAACAGGTAGTGTTGGAGTTTAGGGAGTAATTTGTCTCTATAACAGGTAGTGTTGGAGTTTAGGGACAGTAATTTGTCTCTATAACAGGTAGTGTTGGAGTTTAGGGACACAGTAATTTGTCTCTATAACAGGTAGTGTTGGAGTTTAGGGACACAGTAATTTGTCTCTATAACAGGTAGTGTTGGAGTTTAGGGACACAGTAATTTGTCTCTATAACAGGTAGTGTTGGAGTTTAGGGACACAGTAATTTGTCTCTATAACAGGTAGTGTTGGAGTTTAGGGACAGTAATTTGTCTCTATAACAGGTAGTGTTGGAGTTTAGGGACACAGTAATTTGTCTCTATAACAGGTAGTGTTGGAGTTTAGGGACACAGTAATTTGTCTCTATAACAGGTAGTGTTTGAGTTTAGGGACACAGTAATTTGTCTCTATAACAGGTAGTGTTGGAGTTTAGGGACACAGTAATTTGTCTCTATAACAGGTAGTGTTGGAGTTTAGGGACACAGTAATTTGTCTCTATAACAGGTAGTGTTGGAGTTTAGGGACACAGTAATTTGTCTCTATAACAGGTAGTGTTGGAGTTTAGGGACACAGTAATTTGTCTCTATAACAGGTAGTGTTGGAGTTTAGGGACAGTAATTTGTCTCTATAACAGGTAGTGTTGGAGTTTAGGGACACAGTAATTTGTCTCTATAACAGGTAGTGTTGGAGTTTAGGGACACAGTAATTTGTCTCTATAACAGGTAGTGTTGGAGTTTAGGGACACAGTAATTTGTCTCTATAACAGGTAGTGTTGGAGTTTAGGGACACAGTAATTTGTCTCTATAACAGGTAGTGTTGGAGTTTAGGGACAGTAATTTGTCTCTATAACAGGTAGTGTTGGAGTTTAGGGACACAGTAATTTGTCTCTATAACAGGTAGTGTTGGAGTTTAGAGAGTAATTTGTCTCTATAACAGGTAGTGTTGGAGTTTAGGGACACAGTAATTTGTCTCTATAACAGGTAGTGTTGGAGTTTAGGGACAGTAATTTGTCTCTATAACAGGTAGTGTTGGAGTTTAGGGACAGTAATTTGTCTCTATAACAGGTAGTGTTGGAGTTTAGGGACACAGTAATTTGTCTCTATAACAGGTAGTGTTGGAGTTTAGGGACACAGTAATTTGTCTCTATAACAGGTAGTGTTGGAGTTTAGGGACACAGTAATTTGTCTCTATAACAGGTAGTGTTGGAGTTTAGGGACACAGTAATTTGTCTCTATAACAGGTAGTGTTGGAGTTTAGGGAGTAATTTGTCTCTATAACAGGTAGTGTTGGAGTTTAGGGACACAGTAATTTGTCTCTATAACAGGTAGTGTTGGAGTTTAGGGACACAGTAATTTGTCTCTATAACAGGTAGTGTTGGAGTTTAGGGACACAGTAATTTGTCTCTATAACAGGTAGTGTTGGAGTTTAGGGACAAGTAATTTGTCTCTATAACAGGTAGTGTTGGAGTTTAGGGACACAGTAATTTGTCTCTATAACAGGTAGTGTTGGAGTTTAGGGACACAGTAATTTGTCTCTATAACAGGTAGTGTTGGAGTTTAGGGACACAGTAATTTGTCTCTATAACAGGTAGTGTTGGAGTTTAGGGACACAGTAATTTGTCTCTATAACAGGTAGTGTTGGAGTTTAGGGACACAGTAATTTGTCTCTATAACAGGTAGTGTTGGAGTTTAGGGACACAGTAATTTGTCTCTATAACAGGTAGTGTTGGAGTTTAGGGACACAGTAATTTGTCTCTATAACAGGTAGTGTTGGAGTTTAGGGACACAGTAATTTGTCTCTATAACAGGTAGTGTTGGAGTTTAGGGACACAGTAATTTGTCTCTATAACAGGTAGTGTTGGAGTTTAGGGACACAGTAATTTGTCTCTATAACAGGTAGTGTTGGAGTTTAGGGACACAGTAATTTGTCTCTATAACAGGTAGTGTTGGAGTTTAGGGACACAGTAATTTGTCTCTATAACAGGTAGTGTTGGAGTTTAGGGACACAGTAATTTGTCTCTATAACAGGTAGTGTTGGAGTTTAGGGACACAGTAATTTGTCTCTATAACAGGTAGTGTTGGAGTTTAGGGACAGTAATTTGTCTCTATAACAGGTAGTGTTGGAGTTTAGGGACACAGTAATTTGTCTCTATAACAGGTAGTGTTGGAGTTTAGGGACACAGTAATTTGTCTCTATAACAGGTAGTGTTGGAGTTTAGGGACACAGTAATTTGTCTCTATAACAGGTAGTGTTGGAGTTTAGGGACACAGTAATTTGTCTCTATAACAGGTAGTGTTGGAGTTTAGGGACACAGTAATTTGTCTCTATAACAGGTAGTGTTGGAGTTTAGGGACACAGTAATTTGTCTCTATAACAGGTAGTGTTGGAGTTTAGGGACACAGTAATTTGTCTCTATAACAGGTAGTGTTGGAGTTTAGGGACACAGTAATTTGTCTCTATAACAGGTAGTGTTGGAGTTTAGGGACACAGTAATTTGTCTCTATAACAGGTAGTGTTGGAGTTTAGGGACACAGTAATTTGTCTCTATAACAGGTAGTGTTGGAGTTTAGGGACACGGTAATTTGTCTCTATAACAGGTAGTGTTGGAGTTTAGGGACACAGTAATTTGTCTCTATAACAGGTAGTGTTGGAGTTTAGGGACACAGTAATTTGTCTCTATAACAGGTAGTGTTGGAGTTTAGGGACACAGTAATTTGTCTCTATAACAGGTAGTGTTGGAGTTTAGGGACACAGTAATTTGTCTCTATAACAGGTAGTGTTGGAGTTTAGGGAGTAATTTGTCTCTATAACAGGTAGTGTTGAGTTTAGGGACACAGTAATTTGTCTCTATAACAGGTAGTGTTGGAGTTTAGGGACACAGTAATTTGTCTCTATAACAGGTAGTGTTGGAGTTTAGGGACACAGTAATTTGTCTCTATAACAGGTAGTGTTGGAGTTTAGGGACACAGTAATTTGTCTCTATAACAGGTAGTGTTGGAGTTTAGGGACACAGTAATTTGTCTCTATAACAGGTAGTGTTGGAGTTTAGGGACACAGTAATTTGTCTCTATAACAGGTAGTGTTGGAGTTTAGGGACACAGTAATTTGTCTCTATAACAGGTAGTGTTGGAGTTAGGGAGTATTTGTCTCTATAACAGGTAGTGGAGTTAGGGACACAGTAATTTGTCTCTATAACAGGTAGTGTTGGAGTTTAGGGACAGTAATTTGTCTCTATAACAGGTAGTGTTGGAGTTTAGGGACACAGTAATTTGTCTCTATAACAGGTAGTGTTGGAGTTTAGGGACACAGTAATTGTCTCTATAACAGGTAGTGTTGGAGTTTAGGGACACAGTAATTTGTCTCTATAACAGGTAGTGTTGGAGTTTAGGGACACAGGTAATTTGTCTCTATAACAGGTAGTGTTGAGTTTAGGGACACAGTAATTTGTCTCTATAACAGGTAGTGTTGGAGTTTAGGGACACAGTAATTTGTCTCTATAACAGGTAGTGTTGGAGTTTAGGGACACAGTAATTTGTCTCTATAACAGGTAGTGTTGGAGTTTAGGGACCAGTAATTTGTCTCTATAACAGGTAGTGTTGGAGTTTAGGGACACAGTAATTTGTCTCTATAACAGGTAGTGTTGGAGTTTAGGGACACAGTAATTTGTCTCTATAACAGGTAGTGTTGGAGTTTAGGGACAGTAATTTGTCTCTATAACAGGTAGTGTTGGAGTTTAGGGACACAGTAATTTGTCTCTATAACAGGTAGTGTTGGAGTTTAGGGACACAGTAATTTGTCTCTATAACAGGTAGTGTTGGAGTTTAGGGACACAGTAATTTGTCTCTATAACAGGTAGTGTTGGAGTTTAGGGAGTAATTTGTCTCTATAACAGGTAGTGTTGGAGTTTAGGGAGTAATTTGTCTCTATAACAGGTAGTGTTGGAGTTTAGGGACACAGTAATTTGTCTCTATAACAGGTAGTGTTGGAGTTTAGGGACACAGTAATTTGTCTCTATAACAGGTAGTGTTGGAGTTTAGGGACACAGTAATTTGTCTCTATAACAGGTAGTGTTGGAGTTTAGGGACACAGTAATTTGTCTCTATAACAGGTAGTGTTGGAGTTTAGGGACACAGTAATTTGTCTCTATAACAGGTAGTGTTGGAGTTTAGGGACACAGTAATTTGTCTCTATAACAGGTAGTGTTGGAGTTTAGGGACACAGTAATTTGTCTCTATAACAGGTAGTGTTGGAGTTTAGGGACACAGTAATTTGTCTCTATAACAGGTAGTGTTGGAGTTTAGGGACACAGTAATTTGTCTCTATAACAGGTAGTGTTGGAGTTTAGGGACACAGTAATTTGTCTCTATAACAGGTAGTGTTGGAGTTTAGGGACACAGTAATTTGTCTCTATAACAGGTAGTGTTGGAGTTTAGGGACACAGTAATTTTTCTCATATAAGGTAGTGTTGGAGTTTAGGGACACAGTAATTTGTCTCTATAACAGGTAGTGTTGGAGTTTAGGGACACAGTAATTTGTCTCTATAACAGGTAGTGTTGGAGTTTAGGGACACAGTAATTTGTCTCTATAACAGGTAGTGTTGGAGTTTAGGGACAGTAATTTGTCTCTATAACAGGTAGTGTTGGAGTTTAGGGACACAGTAATTTGTCTCTATAACAGGTAGTGTTGGAGTTTAGGGACACAGTAATTTGTCTCTATAACAGGTAGTGTTGGAGTTTAGGGACACAGTAATTTGTCTCTATAACAGGTAGTGTTGGAGTTTAGGGACACAGTAATTTGTCTCTATAACAGGTAGTGTTGGAGTTTAGGGACACAGTAATTTTTCTCTATAACAGGTAGTGTTGGAGTTTAGGGACACAGTAATTTGTCTCTATAACAGGTAGTGTTGGAGTTTAGGGACACAGTAATTTGTCTCTATAACAGGTAGTGTTGGAGTTTAGGGACACAGTAATTTGTCTCTATAACAGGTAGTGTTGGAGTTTAGGGACACGGTAATTTGTCTCTATAACAGGTAGTGTTGGAGTTTAGGGACACAGTAATTTGTCTCTATAACAGGTAGTGTTGGAGTTTAGGGACACAGTAATTTGTCTCTATAACAGGTAGTGTTGGAGTTTAGGGACACAGTAATTTGTCTCTATAACAGGTAGTGTTGGAGTTTAGAGAGTAATTTGTCTCTATAACAGGTAGTGTTGGAGTTTAGGGACACAGTAATTTGTCTCTATAACAGGTAGTGTTGGAGTTTAGGGACAGTAATTTGTCTCTATAACAGGTAGTGTTGGAGTTTAGGGACACAGTAATTTGTCTCTATAACAGGTAGTGTTGGAGTTTAGGGACACGGTAATTTGTCTCTATAACAGGTAGTGTTGGAGTTTAGGGACACAGTAATTTGTCTCTATAACAGGTAGTGTTGGAGTTTAGGGACACAGTAATTTGTCTCTATAACAGGTAGTGTTGGAGTTTAGGGACACAGTAATTTGTCTCTATAACAGGTAGTGATTGGAGTTTAGGGACACAGTAATTTGTCTCTATAACAGGTAGTGATGGAGTTTAGGGACACAGTAATTTGTCTCTATAACAGGTAGTGTTGGAGTTTAGGGAAGTAATTTGTCTCTATAACAGGTAGTGTTGGAGTTTAGGGACACAGTAATTTGTCTCTATAACAGGTAGTGTTGGAGTTTAGGGACACAGTAATTTGTCTCTATAACAGGTAGTGTTGGAGTTTAGGGACACAGTAATTTGTCTCTATAACAGGTAGTGTTGGAGTTTAGGGACACAGTAATTTGTCTCTATAACAGGTAGTGTTGGAGTTTAGGGACACAGTAATTTGTCTCTATAACAGGTAGTGTTGGAGTTTAGGGACACAGTAATTTGTCTCTATAACAGGTAGTGTTGGAGTTTAGGGACACAGTAATTTGTCTCTATAACAGGTAGTGTTGGAGTTTAGGGACACAGTAATTTGTCTCTATAACAGGTAGTGTTGGAGTTTAGGGACACAGTAATTTGTCTCTATAACAGGTAGTGTTGGAGTTTAGGGACACAGTAATTTGTCTCTATAACAGGTAGTGTTGGAGTTTAGGGACACAGTAATTTGTCTCTATAACAGGTAGTGTTGGAGTTTAGGGACACAGTAATTTGTCTCTATAACAGGTAGTGTTGGAGTTTAGGGACACAGTAATTTGTCTCTATAACAGGTAGTGTTGGAGTTTAGGGACACAGTAATTTGTCTCTATAACAGGTAGTGTTGGAGTTTAGGGACACAGTAATTTGTCTCTATAACAGGTAGTGTTGGAGTTTAGGGACACAGTAATTTGTCTCTATAACAGGTAGTGTTGGAGTTTAGGGACACAGTAATTTGTCTCTATAACAGGTAGTGTTGGAGTTTAGGGACACGGTAATTTGTCTCTATAACAGGTAGTGTTGGAGTTTAGGGACACAGTAATTTGTCTCTATAACAGGTAGTGTTGGAGTTTAGGGACACAGTAATTTGTCTCTATAACAGGTAGTGTTGGAGTTTACCTGTCGCGGTACTTACACGGTACTGGTCCAGCAGCTGGCTTGTTTTTGTCTTCAGACAATGTGGCTTGTGCTGATGCTGCAGCTGCTGCCTTGGCCTAAAGAAATTTGATTTATTCTTCATATTAAACACAAATATTACATACTTAAATGACGCATCCTTATAAAAAACACTGCAATTGTTGAGAGGAAATGACTTGATACAAACTTCTACTTCTCAAGAACACTAGAACATGTATATCTATGAAGCCCTGGAACACATTCTTAAGGTAATCAATTATAATCTTAATTTGTTTGTCTCTTATAAGGAAATTATATCTGTCTTTGTTTATAATTCTATAATGTCTGTCTCTCATGATGAAAACTAATTATAATTCTATATTTTCAGTTTCTGATAAGGAAACTAATCAAATTCTATATTGTCCGTTTCTGATAAGACAATTTTGTAATACTTACCTGTTCCTCTAATCTTTTAGCCTCAGCTTCAGCAGCCACTGCCGCTGCCACCTTTGCTTTCTCCTCCTCTAGCTTTTGTTTTTCTTCCTCTATAAGCAAGTGTATATTACCACCATTTATTGAAGATTTGTACTTTCAAAACAGGATATGAATACATTATATAAACTTTCAAAATACAATTTGAATACTTGATATAAACTTTCAAAATATGATCTGAATACTTCATATAAACTTTCAAAATATGATCTGAATACTTTATATAAACTTAGTATAGAAAATCTTTTAACATCAAACATCAGTCTTTTGTTTCTGTTGATAAGTATTTAAGGATTAACATCAATAATTTTTTCTGTTATACAGTCATAACGGAAAAAACTGGAGTGTACTCTAAATAAACCGTGAAGCGGTTTATGAAGAGAGTACACTCCAGTTTTTTTATGTTATGACTGTATAACAGAAAAAATAATTAATGTTAATTCTTATAATTTAATTTCATCTTATACACACCAATATATTTCACTTTCTTTGGCGAACTCTTTTCTGTGATAAATTATTACGCAAAGTCATCAGCCAATCAAAAATGACGTTACATTTCGCAACGTCAAAAATTTTGTTATGGAGGTATAACAAAATTATTTCAGCCAATGAAAATGTGTGTTTCATACAAAATTAAATTATTTGTTTTTACACTGAAGCTATAAATCAATATCTTTTAACTTGCATCTAAAACTCCCATAACAACGTGTTATACAATTTAACACTGTTTCTTGTTCAAAGGTCATATTATAAATCAAGGTCGGGGAAGTGGGGGACACTACACTCCCTGTAACTCCTATGGATACAAGGTCGGGGAAGTGGGGGAGGATTGGAGGGTGTAGGATGATGGAGTGTCATTTTTTGTTTAATATTACCTATTCTCTTTGATATAGCTTCATAAGCATTCAGAGCAAACATGACAGCCTCCTTGAGTTTATCAGGTAAACTTTCGTTTCTCTCTCCTGACTGGGACTCCTGCATGATGTGGTTCTCTAGATCTGTGGTCGTTTTACGGATTCTCTCCACAATCATTTTACACTGCTCCGAGAGCTTGTTCTGTATAGAACAGTTTGGCTGTATGGCGAGTATTCGACTCTGTACAGTTTTGAGGTCTGTAAACATCTGTTTTAATTTCTCTTCTCTCTCCTTCTTTTCTTGTTCTCTATTAATCAGGGAGAAATGGAGACAAAAGTATTTTGAAAATTGAGAAAAATTTTATACATGTAAAGTAGGTAAAAATAAAGTCAAAAGACAAAATCAAGTAAACATTGCCTTCACGATATGTCTCTTCATATAGACAGGCACAGAAACTACAATGCTCACTTTGTCCTGAACTAGTTTTAATCTTATAAATCAGTATTTTCTTAAACAAAATAACAAAGAAAAAGTATTGAAGCTTACTGGATGATTTCTTTCAGTTCAAGATATATTTTCGCCTAAACTAGACAACAAATTGAAATACTATCAAATGATTAACAAACCGGTCAACTTTACATTTTTTTTTTAGATATTATAAAATGTGCTACATTCTACTTACTTTTTCCGTATTTCATCTTGAATCTTATCATGTTTTTGTTCCAACATCTGAAATTTTGTGGAAAAAAGAATTCTTGCATTCAAATATTCAACTGCCCCATGTGGGTTTCGATTTCGCAACCCAGAGGTGGAGGGCCAGTGATAGTGTCGGGGCCCCTTAACCACTCGGCCACCGCGGCCCCTTTACAGTTTTACACAGCCATGAAGTAGATAATCAGTTCTAGTTAAATGTTTGTAAATATATCACAGTCAGTATCTATATGACAAATCCAATACCAGCTGTGATGGATGAAAATCTAATCAATTTTCACATACAAACTTTCCAACCTAAAGAAAATGTTTTGAAAATCATTATATTATTATTAACTAAATGTTAATTCTTTGCAGATGATTTTTACCTGAGCATGTTTCCTGTGGTCTTCCTGCATTTTTAGATATACTTTGGCAGATTCATCTTTCCTGAGAGGAAAAATAGATAACAATAATTAGGCTATATTATCATATTCATAGGAGATGAGCTGACTTCTTTGTGTCATTTTGTCTAGACATGCATAACTTACAACTCTTTGTAGACTAAACACTGTACCAAACCAGTAAATTGATGTGTCTATATCGTACTGTTGGCTGACCATAACTTACAACTCTTTGTAGACTGTGCACTGTACCAAACCAGTAAATTGATGTGTCTATCGTACTGTTGGTTGACCATAACTTACAACTCTTTGTAGACTAAACACTGTACCAAACCAGTAAATTGATGTGTCTATCGTACTGTTGGTTGACCATAACTTACAACTCTTTGTAGACTAAACACTGCACCAAACCAGTAAATTGATGTGTCTATCGTACTGTTGGTTGACCATAACTTACAACTCTTTGTAGACTAAACACTGCACCAAACCAGTAAATTGATGTGTCTATCGTACTGTTGGTTGACCATAACTTACAACTCTTTGTAGACTAAACACTGTACCAAACCAGTAAACTGATGTGTCTATCGTACTGTTGGTTGACCATAACTTACAACTCTTTGTAGACTAAACACTGTACCAAACCAGTAAACTGATGGTAGTCTATCGTACTTGTTGGTTGACCATAACTTACAACTCTTGTAGACTAAACACTGTACCAAACCAGTAAACTGATGTGTCTATCGTACTGTTGGTTGACCATAACTTACAACTCTTTGTAGACTAAACACTGTACCAAACCAGTAAATTGATGTGTCTATCGTACTGTTGGTTGACAATGTAATGTATCCTACACTTATGATTTTTTTTTTTTAAATTGCTTTCTTTTATATTTTCAGAAGTTTTTTACTGTAAACGTGGTTGTTTTTGCAGGGGTTATTTGGCGATTTCGATAAATAAACTATATGTATGGGGGTAATTTTCACGATCAATCCACCTTTATTGGTAGTTAGAGATAACACAAATTGATATCAATGTAATATGCGTGGGTGAAATTTTCGTGATGAAAATAAAATGACCCTGCATATTACATTTTGTAAAAAGTTAATCAATGAAAAAAAAAAACATTGTCTACAAAGATGAGCAACAATTTTTGATATATTATTTATTGTGAAAAATAACAAACAATGGGTGCAGATGATTTTGTCAGTTACAATATCCCTGAGACTTTTTTTTTAATACTTGCCCTTTTTTATGCTGTTGAAGTGTGGTCTCCTGCACCTGTAGAGCCTTAAGGATATTTTTACGCTCCAGATCCTTCAGCTGTTTCTCCGTTTTCTGTTGCAGTTGATTACTATGTGTTTGAAACTCATTTGCCTTTTTTGCCAATGCATCCTAAAAACAAGACAATTTGGTAAATAGCAGACCCCCACTGGATGTGAAAGTATATATGTATTATACGTTTTACAAGGTGAATCCATTCCACAAGTATGAAGTTCCAATGACAAATAGTGTAGAAGGTAGAGTCTGGACAAGATAGTAGTGTAGAAGGTAGAGTCTGGAAAAGATAGTAGTGTAGAAGGTAGAGCCTGGACAAGATAGCAGGATGGACTGAAGGACAGACAGTTGGTGTTTATAGATTATCAGGTAAGGAAGGTGAAAGACGTGGAGATGGGGAGTCAAGGCGCTGGGACTAGATGGGACACGGAAGAGAGGAAGATGACATGGGCAGAGATCTGGAGATATACATAATGGCTGCTACAGTTCATTCTCAGGGCTGTTAATGATGTGCTCCCAACACAGACAAACCTTCACAGATGGGGAATGGTGGGAGATCCCACATGTCATCAATATGGAAATCCAGGAAGTCTGGAACATATCCTTTCTCCTGTGAGATGCATTGGCGCAAGGCCGATACATGTGGACATGACCTGGTGAAAGGCCGACTGGCTCACAAACTGGAGAAGGAAAGAAACGGCATGGAACACAGAGGGGACCAACATTTATCTGATGTCACAGAGAGGGACAGACATCATATCAGAACAGCAAGGAACACCAACCTAGGGATTGTTGGAGGGTCAGAAGACTGGGAAATGCAAGTGGATCTTGGTGGGAAGAAATTAGTTTCCCCTGGAGACAACACCGCGACCAGACAAAGTGTTGTTATCACCCAGCATGAAATAGCTGGTGATGGTGGACTGACTGTCATGGGAGACGAGGTGTGAATCAGCACATGAAGGGAAGAAGCGCAAGTATGCAGAGCTGACAGAGGAGTGTGGCAGAAAAGGCTGGCAGGCATAGAACTTTACTGTGGATGTAGGCTGCAGAGGATTCCCGGGATAACCATGCAGAAGTTCAGAGCCCGGAGGAAGTTCGGAGCCCTCAACATCACAGGAGGGGTATAGAAAACTGCAGTCAGAAAGTTGGGGCAGAGGCAAAGCGGGCATCATGATAGCTGTGTATGAGGAGTGGAGAAAGTAGCTGGACGTCGTAGAGTAGGGACTGTTCACCCCAGCTGACCCACCATCCAGAAAAAGATCCAGGACAGGGATTGAAACCCTCGATGATTGATGGACCTGGCTGATGATGACGACGGTTGAGCAGCGATAGCATATAGTATATATTAAGGTACTAGAAACTGGGTTTACAACTGAACCTAAAATAAGTCAAATACCTTCCAACACTAAAACTGATTTGGAACCAACATGGAAAGTCTTATAAATAGATCTTATGACTGTATATATATATATTGGGAGTGAGGCTATAAGGATTTCCCTTCTATACCACATTAGTTTACTCTTATCTAAAGTGTAAGTAAGTCCTACCTTGACCCTGTTATCATACACATGTTCGTAATCTTTTATAGCCTTCACACTCCTGACGAAGTCCGGGGACACAACCAAGGCAGGCTTTCGTGGTGAGATTTGAAGTTTCTCCAGCTCCAGTGGTCCGGAGTCCTCACCGCTACAGAGATAACAATAGCAATACATTGAGTTCAATACAATACGGATTGTAATTAATAGACTACTTCAGGTGTAATTAGTGACAGTCCTTGAGACAAAGCTTAAGGAGAGAGTCATTTATATTGGTTACACATGCACATAACCAATCCAGTGTTATTTCCTGGTCAATGGGAAATTGCCACATGGGTAAAACAAAAATTGGGAAATATTTGTATATTGCGCAAGGAATTAGGATTTTTTTTTTTTCGGCATATATACATTTTGTATTATAGAAATGGGGAAAAATAACAATTTCAGCATATTTCTAATTCAAAAACTGTTGTAGGATTATATGTATGTAATTAGGGCTTTATTATCAAGCAAGTTTAGTGCTAGATTTTAAATCTTCAAAATAAAATTGGGAATTTGGTTCCTTAATTGGGAAAAATGTCTACCTTTTTCCATTGGGAATGGGCACGCAGTCCGGGGTTGAACATCGACCCCAAATATATAGGCAGGAAAAAACACAGCAGACCCATGTATACTGCATATTAACTTTAAAAGTTAATATGTTACAGAAAAACCTAACAAACTAAATTGAAACCTACAAATCATAAGATTCTTCACTCCTTTCTTGTTTCTCTTCATCTCTCTTTTCTTGTTGTTGCTGTTGTTTTTCTCGTTGATAATTTGGATTTACATATTTGTATTTGGACTCATCATGCAAACGAGATAACTCTGGTGGAGAAGAGCACTCATCTAAAAATTTCTGAAATAGAAAAGAAATAAAGTTGTTATTATAAGTATTTTCCTTAAAATTAAATCTAAATTAGAATCAACTGGCTGATCAGTATATCAAGGAAGGAAGGTGAAAAACAATATCTTTAAATTAAATCAGATAGTTAATTAATGGTCACTTATAAAAGTCTGTTATGATGGTGTGACATGAACAACTGTTCTAGTGATGCTTGGTTGTCGAGAAGACTGTTGCATGCCATCTAGAGCAGTTAGGGTAAAGTGTCTTGCCCAAGGACACAATCACGACCGCACAGACCAGCCTGTTTCTCAGCTTTCCGAGAAACACAAACAAGCACTGATTGGGAGCGTTGAATCACGCTACGTTTACGTCACACCTTGAATCTTCACCTGAGATGACATGGTCAGCACTCTAACCAACTGAGATATTGCGGCCCCCCCACATGAACAGGCTCCATGTTTTAACTTCTGAAACTCTAAATAAAGATATTAACTAAACTTCAGATCTTTTATTTTCATAAAGAAAATATGCAATTTTCAAAAACAAATTTTCTATCTAAATTTTAGTTGTTATAGTACCTGGATATTTAGGTGCCTCTCGACTTGTTTAAATACTTTGATTCATTACTATTTTTGAAAGAAATATACAAAATCCTATTCTTTATTTTCTTCACTTAGCAAAATGTCATCACAATTAATTAGTTAATTTGATAGCCTTTTGTAAAACACACATGCATAAGTAAATAATGACTTCAACCATTCCATTCCCTGAGTTGTTTTTTAACAGATCTAGAGATCCTATAGCTTGTCTTCTAAGAATAAGTAAGTGATAGATAGCTGTATGTTTTGTTGATATAAGATGTGAAAACTGACACTATTATGACTATAAGTTAAGATGTGTCAGGTATATACATGCTAAGTTATAGGGGTAACAGGTTTTTTCTCGCTAAATCCTGTTCACCCCAGGTTGTTCAGCCTTAATTTTTCATTTTTTCTTATTGTCAGGTGGTATATATACATGTACATTTTTGCACAAATCATTAAACAAGTTATTAAACAAACCAAACTTACATTTCACTACAATTTAATGATATGATTTATACTGGGAGACTGTGTATCATCATCAGCTATATCTATACAACATTATACTGTGCTATCGTTTAAGCGCACTTGAATGACGTAACAAATCACGACCGGCAAAAAGCAGCAGATATGTTGAAAAAATTAAGCATTGAACAAAAACTTAAAGATTAAATAACCAAAATAGTTTTGTATTTGTTGATTCGTCTATTGTACATGTGTTGACTTTGTTTAAGAAATGAGCATGATCACCTGTCCTACAATTAGCTAAAACAACATGTACATGTTAGCAGATATCAAAAAAAGAAAACATCCTAACACATTAAATTGATTTTAATGAAAGATTTCGGTATAACTTAAAGCCACTAAGTACATATGAAATGAAAAGAAAATACCAAACAAGATTTCGCCTTAAATTTTAGTTTTAGAGCAAAACAGGATTTAGGGCGAAACGAACCGGAACCGTGATAGAGTTCGGTATAAGTACGATCCAGAGGCACTCGGTTTTGGTATTCTAAGTAACATATATATATATATATATATATGACATCAGTTAAATAACAACCACAACATTTAGTATTCATATATATACATTCTGAATGAACCTTATAAAAATCGGGATTATCAAATTAAGGTTTCAGAATGTATATGAATGCTTAATTCATATTGTGGTTGTTAACTAGTGTCATATATATATACATTACTCCATAGACACTTGTATCTGGTTTAACACACAAGTTGTTAATTTACTATAGATACCACAAAGTCCTTAAGCTTATTTTTATAATTACATGTACACAGAATTCCGAAACCGAGCGCTCGTTGTACGATCCTGGCACTGTATATTTGTTTCTTGGGAAATGAATTTCAATCGATGTATAAAAAGTAAATGTAAATGTTAAATTAGGCGTACATATGCACCTTTGGTTAAACCTGAAAGTTTCCTTTTTGAATTATTGGCCAACACTCAAACTCATGACAAGTAATGTGCTTACCTTCGTCACATGCCGACTTCTATCATAAACAAGACGGCCTTTTGATGTACTTTTGAGGGATACAACAATATCGCTGTTTCCTAAAGTCGACATCTCAGTTTAGTATGATCCTCTCATTGTTTATCAACATAAATATTTCAAGTTCCTAATCAAATCGCGTATGCCATCTTCACTCTCCAGTTACAGTCGGAGTCCCTCGTAATTTTCCTCCTACGTTGGCCGACGGAGACGAGGTGTTCCGACTGTCTCCTACCACCATTTTGGCAGGAAACAACATCATCCTGTAAACGCTTATATCGAAAGGAGAATTACATTACATACATCAAGCGTTCTTGTGACGCAGACTTTTTAAAACGGAACACACGTGAAGTTTGTGAAAGTGAAAGAAGAAAATGGACAGACTGTACAGTAAAGAATTTATAACGGCAGCATGCCTGGGTGTAGGAGTTGGAATCTTTATAGGATGGATCAGCCGTGGAAGAGTCTTGGGAAGGCGGAGATCGTCATCTGGAAATAGTCGAGACATAGATTCTGGCGATGTGAGTACAGTATCTTAATTTGACGTGTGTACCCTATTTTGACGGATAAGTAATACTATACAAAGAATATATATATCATGTATGCATCAATAATATTGTTATTGGCACACCAAGATGTGTTAATTACTGCATTAGCCGGTCCTCATTTGTATGATGTCAATGCATGTTTCATTCAGACATATTTAAATATAAGAGATATTCGGGTAGAGCTGCATTATCTAATTAATGTTTCTAACTCAACAATGCATTAGTTTTAAAAGTTAATCTATTTGTTTCAAATCATTGTAATTTTTGTTTTCAGCTTAGCGATAATAACATGCTGTCAGATACTGGCGAGTACAAATTGATTGTGGTTGTCAGGACAGATTTAAAGATGGGAAAAGGAAAGATAGCTGCACAGGTAAAATAAAATAGTCCTGGCTGATTTGAAGATGTACCAAATGTACAATGTAAATGTACAGTGTATGTCTATTTGACCTACATTTCGACCTTTGACCTACATTTAAAAGGTTTATTGTTCAGGCTTCATTTCCTATCCTACCTTAACCTCTTGCATATTGCCCACACATGCCAAACTATTAGTCTTCGGAATTAATATTTTAGTCAGCAAAGATCCCGCTTCACTACATTGCCCACTATAGTTATCTGCTACAAAATGAATGTAAACATTATCGATGGAATCCTCCGTATATATTTCTACTTTCTAGGTCTACTAGTGAGTAGGCACCTTGTATCAACCCAGGATCTACCCAGGTACTACACCAAATATTCCACACTCATGAACCTTAAGTTAGCTGAATGTGGGTAGCTGTTACACATGAGGTTTTGACAACAGGTACATTACACAAGAAATCAGAGAAATTTCTGTTAAAGTAAAAGGTTTCCTTTTGCAGCAGTGTTTAAGTTGAAGTTTCCTGTCATGTTTATAAACCTCTAATATTATTGGTGTAGGGTTCATCTTGCTTGAATTGGGGCATGGGCTCACTTAAATCATATTTCCCCCAAGGGAGGGGATAAACTTTACTATAGTTGATATAGGGAATCGCATTTCCCCCTAGTGAGGGGATAAACTTTACTATAGTTTTAGTTTATATAGGGAATCACATTTCTCCCTAGGGAGGGGATAAACTTTACTATAGTTGATATAGGGAATCGCATTTGCCCCTTGGGAGGGGATAAACTTTACTATAGTTTTAGTTTATATAGGGAATCACATTTCTCCCTTGGGAGGGGATAAATTTTACTATAGTTTTAGTTTATATAGGGAATCACATTTCTCCCTAGGGAGGGGATAAACTTTACTATAGTTTATATAGGGAATCGCATTTGCCCCTTGGGAGGGGATAAACTTTACTATAGTTTTAGTTTATATAGGGAATCACATTCCCCCCAAGGGAGGGGATAAATTTTACTATAGTTCGTATAGGGAATCACATTTCCCCCTGGGGAGGGGGTAAACTTTACTATGGTTGATATAGGGAATCACATATTTCCCCCTTAGGGAGGGGAGAATCACATTTTGGAGCATTATTTGTCTAATTTGCATTGGAAAAAATTCAAACTTTGACAGAATTATCAGTATGGGATGGCAGTTTGGTGGTATGCACATATCACATATAAGCCTTCCAAGGGCCTGATGATCGAGCTCGAGGTGCATGGCCAAATTGACTAAAATTTCAAAAATCATCTTTTTCAGATCCATATCTGGTAGAATCAAACATTTAGAGGGTGTAAAGATTATAGTAAATTATTATTTATTATGTATACAGAAATAGTACATGTATTGACCATATAAAAATGCTACATCAAAATATCCCTTTATGTCATTGAGGTGATGTTGGGTTTTTGTATTAGTCATCAGGTGTAATCGTTTGACCATATCTATCATTTTAAGCAAAATTGTAAACTTCAATGAAAGTCTGATGAACCTTTAAGGCTCTTGGGCCTCTTGTCTTTCTTTTAACAGGTTGCACATGCTGCAGTCCATGCATACAACTCCTGTGCTAAACGCCAACCTGATATGTTGAAGGAGTGGAAATATTCTGGTCAGCCAAAAATCGTCGTTAAAATAGACAGTGAGGCATCACTGTAAGTATAAGGAACTGTCAAAACAAAAAAGAGTAGATATGTCAATGATTTAGGAAAACTCCATAGTCAATAAAGATGATTGGATTTACACTAAATATATCAATTATGGTCCACCAATGATGCTCTGAAATTATAATATGACAAACTGATCATGAGGATGCAACAGTTACCTTTGCTCCCTAGTGATGTCATGGTAAAGTGTTGGTGTAACTACTATTCCAATCGTTTCCAGTTTGAAGAGTGATTGGAAGTTGAAATGGAGTGCTACTGGGCTGTCTCTGTGTTGTCTAATTGGTGCGGAGGTGTGGTCTACAACTCTGTGTTGTCTAATTGGTGTGGAGGTGTGGTCTACAACTCTGTGTTGTCTAATTGGGGATGATCTTCAACTCAGTGTTGTCTAATTGGTGTGGAGGTGTGGTCTACAACTCAGTGTTGTCTAATTGGTGCGGAGGTGTGGTCTACAACTCTAGGTTGTCTAATTTATAATTGATGCAGATCTTAAAAGAAATGGAATCTAAGTTCATGTTTAATTCCCCCACTGTATTATGCATTCGGAGCAGTAGATCAGGTTAACATGGATTTGGATAATTAAGCGACCCCGTATCAGCATATGCACAGATTAATTTATGACAGTATTTGCTGATTTAGCGATTGCAATGTAGATGGCGCAATTGCATTATTGCAACTGACATAAGCTTATGGTAAAAGACTCTTTGGCTGTTTTCCGGTGTAGGCTCTCTATTAGAACAATATGCCAATATATAAAGTATATATAGCTGTATCGTGATCATGCTTAATAAGCGGAGTCAATCGTCTTCTTAGAGTGCCATAGCTTCATGAAAAGCTGGTCCGTTTTGGTGTTTTACTATGAGGACACCGGTTGTCACTAATTTTGCATTTCAAGACACCAGTAGGGACCTGGGTGTGAGAGACTGATGATTGGTGATGTCTGTGTTGTGTAGGGAGTCATGTTGTCCACTTAGTATATAATACCTGGCCGGTTTCGTTATTAAGTCATAACTCATCAGAGGTCTCTTCCTTAGCCATTCCATCTCCCAGTAATATGAAAATATCTTTTCCTTTACAATTAAGTTACAATTTTTTTTGTGTCCACTGACAGGTTGGCTGTGGCTTCAAAGGCAAGATCTGTTGGGCTGAATGCAAGTGTGATACGAGACGCAGGAAGGACACAGATACCAGGAGGGTCGGTCACTGTCTGTGGTGTAGGTCCAGGTAAGAATCAGGTCATTCTCTGTCGAGTAGGTCAAGGTAAGCATTGGGTCATTCTCTGTCGTGTAAGTCAAGGTAAGAATCGGGTCATTCTCTGTGGTGTAGGTCGAGGTAAGAATCGGGTCATTCTCTGTCGAGTAGGTCCAGGTAAGAATCGGGTCATTCTCTGTTGATTAGGTCAAGGTAAGAACCGGGTCATTCTCTGTCGAGTAGGTCCAGGTAGGAATCGGTTCATTCTCTGTCAAGTAGGTCAAGGTTTAAGAATCGATTCATTCTCTGTTGAGAAGGTCAAGTTTAGAATCGGGTCATTCTCTGTTGAGTAGGTCAAGGTAAGAATCGAATCATTCTCTGTCGTGTAAGTCAAGGTTAGAATCGGGTCATTCTCTGTCGATTAGGTCCAGGTAAGAATTGGGTCATTCTCCGTCGTGTAAGTCAAGGTTAGAATTGGGTCATTCTCTGTTGATTAGGTCAAGGTAAGAATTGGGTCATTCTCTGTCGTGTAAGTCAAGGTTAGAATTGGGTCATTCTCTGTCGTGTAAGTCAAGGTTAGAATCGGGTCATTCTCTGTCGTGTAAGTCAAGGTTAAAATTGGGTCATTCTCTGTTGATTAGGTCAAGGTAAGAATTGGGTCATTCTCTGTCGAGTAGGTCCAGGTAGGAATCGGTTCATTCTCTGTCGTGTAAGTCAAGGTTAGAATCAGGTCATTCTCTGTCGTGTAAGTCAAGGTTAGAATCGGGTCATTCTCTGTCGATTAGGTCAAGGTTAGAATTGGGTCATTCTCAGTCGTGTAAGTCAAGGTTAGAATCGGGTCATTCTCTGTCGTGTAAGTCAAGGTTAAAATTGGGTCATTCTCTGTTGATTAGGTCAAGGTAAGAATTGGGTCATTCTCTGTCGTGTAAGTCAAGGTTAAAATTGGGTCATTCTCTGTCGTGTAAGTCAAGGTAAGAATCGGGTCATTCTCTGTCGTGTAAGTCAAGGTTAGAATTGGGTCATTCTCTGTCGTGTAAGTCAAGGTTAGAATCGGGTCATTCTCTGTCGTGTAAGTCAAGGTTAGAATCGGGTCATTCTCTGTCGATTAGGTCCAGGTAAGATTTGGGTCATTCTCTGTCGTGTAAGTCAAGGTTAAAATTGGGTCATTCTCTGTCGTGTAAGTCAAGGTTAGAATTGAGTCATTCTCTGTTGATTAGGCAGGGATCAATCTAGGGTTTAGGGGAATATACCCTTTTCTGTATTCAGGGGAAAATAGCTGGGGTTCCAATGCAAGGGGCCACAGACTGAAAATGATTTTAAGCATTCCAAGACTATTTAGATTGGCTCTACTGACAGCTTTCAAGCGTGTGAGATTCTTTTTAAAAAACAGAAAATAAACACAGTAAATATTTCTTCCAGGGGGTTTACTTGTTTCACTGGGACACTATTGCATATATGTCTACATATTCTGTATTCATATTAAAGATCAAGCCTAGCTTCTCTCTTTCTTATTTTTGAATATGTCCACCATTTTTTCCAAATCATATTTGGAAAATTCCTCTTTTTTTCCCTCGGAACATATCCTCATCAGTGCATCAAGTGACCCTGACCAAGACAATTCCTTCGTTTGAAAGTCCACTGCCGGCCTGGTTGTCATTTGTGTCCGTCCTTGGTTTCTTGCTGAACAAATCTTTTAGTTTCTTTGTTCCCAATGCATCCCTTTTGGAAAGCTTTTTCACGTAGAATCGGTCTTTGTGAGACATAATTGTAAACGTAAACAGTGTTAAGAATTGTTATCATGCCACCGGAAGCATGTGTAGTCGATTACTAGTCTCGTTCAATGCAACCAGACGCTTGCTGATAGTACACGGAAAATGTGACGTGTCAAGCGCCTGATTGAACGAGACAAGAACAAGATTTAATATTCGCCTCGATAATTATTTCTTGCAAAACAAAACAAAACGATCGCGGAGAAAACATCAAAAAGTAATCTATTATGAAGTAGGGGAAATTGTATGAGAAAACAGTATTTTCCAGGTAGAAATAGGGGAAATATCTAAGTTCCAAGGGGAATATTCTGCAGAAGAGGAATTTTATCACCGAGGGGAAACTACCGAATACCGGTAGTAAAACGGCCCTAGATTGATCCCTGTTAGGTCAAGGTAAGAATTGGGTCATTCTCTGTCGTGTAAGTCAAGGTTAGAATTGGGTCATTCTCTGTCGTGTAAGTCAAGGTAAGAATTGGGTCATTCTCTGTTGATTAGGTCAAGGTAAGAATTGGGTCATTCTCCGTCGTGTAAGTCAAGGTTAGAATTGGGTCATTCTCCGTCGTGTAAGTCAAGGTTAGAATCGGGTCATTCTCTGTCGAGTAGGTCCAGGTAAGAATTGGGTCATTCTCTGTCGTGTAAGTCAAGGTTAGAATTGGGTCATTCTCTGTCGTGTAAGTCAAGGTTAGAATTGGGTCATTCTCTGTCGAGTAGGTCAAGGTTAGAATTGGGTCATTCTCTGTCGAGTAGGTCAAGGTTAGAATCGGGTCATTCTCTGTCGAGTAGGTCCAGGTAGGAATTGGTTCATTCTCTGTCGAGTAGGTCCAGGTAGGAATCGGTTCATTCTCTGTCGAGTAGGTCCAGGTAGGAATCGGTTCATTCTCTGTCGAGTAGGTCCAGGTAGGAATCGGTTCATTCTCTGTCGAGTAGGTCAAGGTTTAAGAATCGGTTCATTCTCTGTTGAGAAGGTCAATGTAAGAATTGGGTCATTCTGTCGAGTAAGTTCAGGTAAGAAACAGGTCATTCACTTTTTATTAGGTTCAGGTAAGAATTGGGTCATTCTGTTGAGTAGTTCTAAGTAAGAATCGGGTCATTTGCTGTAGAGTAGGTCAAAGTAAGAATTTGGTCGTTTGCTGTAGAGTAGGTCAAAGTAAGAATTGGGTCGTTTGCTGTAGAGTAGGTCAAGGTAAGAATTGGGTCGTTTGATGTAGAGTAGGTCAAGGTAAGAATTGGGTCGTTTGCTGTAGAGTAGGTCATAGTAAGAATTGGGTCATTTGCTGCAGAGTAGGTCAAGGTAAGAATTGGGTCGTTTGCTGTAGAGTAGGTCATAGTAAGAATTGGGTCGTTTGCTGTAGAGTAGGTCAAGGTAAGAATTGGGTCATTTGCTGTAGAGTAGGTCAAGGTAAGAATTGGGTCGTTTGATGTAGAGTAGGTCAAGGTAAGAATTGGGTCATTTGATGTAGAGTAGGTCAAAGTAAGAATTGGGTCATTTGATGTAGAGTAGGTCAAGGTAAGAATTGGGTCATTTGATGTAGAGTAGGTCAAGGTAAGAATTGGGTCGTTTGATGTAGAGTAGGTCAAAGTAAGAATTGGGTCGTTTGCTGTAGAGTAGGTCAAGGTAAGAATTGGGTCATTTGCTGTAGAGTAGGTCAAGGTAAGAATTGGGTCATTTGCTGCAGAGTAGGTCAAGGTAAAATTTATCAGTCACTGTCTGTGGAGTAGGTGTAGTTAAGACTCTGGTTTTCTGTGAGCATCATCATCATCATCATCATCATCAGCTGTATCAGTTGAACTGACATCATGGATTGGTGGGGCTATGTAATTATACACCTGCTTCATCCATCAACTTTATTCTTTAAAATGTCTCATTGGGGAAACAGATGCAAATCTTCAAAATCTTTCTTCTGTATCAAAGGATCCCAGATTTTGAATAGACTTAGTCTGGAGCAAAAGCAGAAATTCACCCAAATTTCTCTAATTTTTGTGTCATTGGATTGGTAACTGAAACAGGACATCTGCTTTATTGTGTTTTCGTTAATTTCAGGGCCCAATGACCTGGTGAGCTCTGTGACGGGACATCTGAAATTATTATGATGATGGATGTTATATATAACCACAGACTTCCAATAGACTATCTTAGGTTATGGATATTATTACAACTCAGGAGAGATTTCACAGATAACATCAATAGTGTATGTTGTAGCACTGCCTGTGGTGAAGCCATTAAAGTCGGACATATTTTATCTCATACTACGATAACAAAGTGAGAGGTGCGTCAGCCATCTTATTTAACACAAATTAATTATCAATAAACTCTAAGAATTTTTAGGAATTTCCATCAGTAATTCTTTACAATATGAATTTTCATTTCCAATAGTTTATAGATTTTATTTTATTTTTCTTGTATACATAAACTATGGACTTTAGCAGGTTTCAGAATGTGAGTGATAAATATGTTTATACCTGTAGGTATTATTACAAATCTGTCTTTAACATTTCCTAAAATGTTCAGGTTGAAGATTAATAAGTACACATTTTGAAATGTGTATGTTCCATTTACATACTATACTCCAACATATATACTTGAATGGTGACATCCGATATCAAGATTTTATCGATATTATGAAGCTAAATCTTGTTATTTTTGTTTATCAATTTTACCATAATTGGTCCGAAATGTAATACCCAGGTGTTTTGAGACAAGTATTGAGAGAGATTTGGTTGGGTTTTACCTTCGATAATTTGTACATTAGTTTTATCATTCTTAAAGTAAGTGAGCTATGCTGCTATCTATATATGGCCAGCACTTGCACTTGTTGTGTGTGTGTAAGTTTATCTGTGGGGTGCCTGGTTCGGTCCTGTTATACAATAGTGTTGTTTTGTGATGTTTTGTGACTATACTGCTGTCTAGACATGGCCAGCACTTCTCGTGTGTTAGTTTATCTATGTGGGGTGCCAGGTTTATAAAACAGTCCTGTTATACAAATGTTGTTTTGTGATGTTGTGTAACTATGGTGCTCTATAAATACCTTGTAAATTATTTTGAGCATTTAGTTAGGATTTACATGTTGTATGTATGAGTATCTGTTTATGAATGAATGAATGGAATGATAGAACATGTACAAGCTAAGAAAGTAAATAAATTATAAAAGGTTTACATTTTTTTTTAAATTTTTTTATTTCTTCTGGAACAATGCCCCAGGTGAACTGACTTTGCTTTGTCAGTCGTCCATTCGTTACTTAATTGTCACCGTCACCTTCCAATCTTCATATCATATGTTTCGATTAACCTATGATTATTGGGAGTTTTGATAAACTGACACTTTTTTTTAATTTTCCAACCCTTTTTATCTACAGAAGTTAATGATATTAATGCCAACATTGTGTCAGAAAAAAAAGTCCTGGTGCTTAACACAAGACTATCAGGAAATAATGTTTTATTACAGCTCCAGAATTAATGTAGTTTTCATGCAGTTATAAAATCAACTGTTATAATATAATTATCAATTATCTACCTCGTTAGTCCCCTACTGGTGAAAACTGGGGGACTATAGGTTTCCTCTCTTTCCGTCTTGTATGTATGTAATGTCAAAGTATGTCAGCGCTCTGGTACGTGACTTCATTCCGTGAGTGATTTTGATCAAAATTCACACAATGATAAAGGACCATAATACCCCTGGCAAGTTAAGAGTTTCAGGGTTTTTGGTTCAAAGTCTTATTTGCTTGTTGTTTTTAAGTTGCTTATCAAAATCCTTTCAGTTTTCTATATGAAGAAAAAGAAAAGAAAATATGCATTCTTTGATAATATTTATTAAAACAAATATATAAAAACAACATTTCTTAATATATAACATACATGATAATTTGTTAATGAGTAATGACATTTTTAACATCTAGTGGCATGTTTTACCAAAAAACGGAAGCTTTGCACAAGGGTTTTCTGGTGCCACTTTAGAATCCGTTAATCCCTTCAACACAATTTTGATGTTCCTATCCCTGGCCATCTGTGTCAGGGTTTCTGTTCCTCCCGCGGTCACTATGTGATCGTAAATATCCAAGTGTTCAAGTTTCGGACAATTCTGTACCAGGTTTATAATGGCACTTTCCGATATTGTTTTTATCCAGGAGAGGTTGAGCTCTTTTAAATTTTTGGATGAACGGCATAAAGCATTCATGGATCGGTCAGTTAAATGTTTGCAAGCACACAGGTTTAGAGATTCCAAATGAGGGAGTTTCTGAAATGAAAGTAGAATAATGAGTGTCATTCTAACCCATCAAAACTAAACAGTCTTAAGTATGTACAGGTATATTATTAAGTTACTTTTACTTTGCATCTTACGCACGTTATTATTCTTATATTGTTAGTTATACCTGGGATAAGACATACTTGAAATGCCCCTGGCTTGATTTGAATATATCAACATTAGATAATTTAAACAGACATTTTTCTGCTAGATTGTAGATTATTTTTCTTCATGACACATTTTTAGATTAATTTTCTTCATGACGCATTTAAACTTAACATGTTTTAAAATAGTTGGAAGGTATTAAGATTACCAGATATAACATCCGTAAATGTGTTTGTACCATCGGTCAACAACCGTGTGTGATGAGAGCTTACCTTGACTAGCTGCTCCATCAGATTGTCCGTCATCAGGTACCCACAATCCTTGAGGCTGAGGATACGGAGATGCGGGCATGATTTACAAACATTTCGTAAAGTTCCTTCAGTGAGGTATATATTGTCGAGGTTAAGATGTTGTAGGGTTGGAACAAGTAGTTGTCGAAATGCCGTACTGTTAAGCTTCTTTTTTTTCTTCAGTCTGTGAATCATGTTACTGTGGAAAAAAGTCATTCATCATCATAAATCATTATTTTGGTTTTCATTATAAGGAAAATTTATCATAAAATCCCTCATGATATACTTTATAATACTTGTAAAATGCTGTATTATAATATTGATATACAAATAACTATCTTGATTAATAGTTACAGTACTGTACTTGATAAAAAGATTTAGGAGTGGAGTGAATTGTATTTCATTTAGTTGGTTCTTTCATTGTTTAATTTTTGAATGAATCTCTTTCTGTTTAACATGTACGATACAGTCTGTAAATACGAGACATTACCAAACAAGACCGTAAATCACTTACTTAATTAGATACTCATCTGGAAAGTCCTCCAGGTCAAACAACTCCAGATTATCAGACACATATTCCAAACAGGTGGACAGTAATGTTGTCACGCTGGTACCACTGTGGAAAGGGTTCTGCAAAATAATGATTGATTTAACAGAACAATTACAGCAATATATAAATTACACTGATCATTATTGATTATTTGCGAGTCCTGGTAATAATATAACCTTGGGCATACAGAGAAGTTATGTATGTCAATTGTAAAATTATACTGCAGCTGTCTGAAGATTTTAAGGGCTTATTTCTGATAAAGTCTGTCCTATAATGTATAAATGGCACTTTTTAATTCTTTTTATTCTTAACTATGATATATTTACTAGTAAACTTACCACTTCGAAGTTCACACAGAAACAAGCTCTGACTAGGGTCTTGGCGTTTTCCTCCTTGCGCTCAAACCGCTTTGCCCCTCTGTTGGAGAGCGAGGTGTCCACTTCTTCCAGGACCTCCTCCTTGGTATTGTGCCTCATCAGATTGAGACTGACCAACTGGTCAATATCTACATATCCTATAAAATGTAGAAACAGTCGGGTATAACTCCAACCATTAGGACTTATAACTTAGAATAAGCTACACTAGTTCTGTACTTTCTTAACTGATGCTCTACTGCATGAATCCTAAGTTGATATGGACATCTATACTATGTGTTAGCAGAACTGGACTGGACTGAAAGCCAGTCATGACCAGGTAGCTCAAATTGCTAGTGTCTGCCTAGAGTTTGGAAGTCCTAGGTTTGAGTCCGTATCTTTTCATTGAATTTCCCCTCTTCTATTACAATGTACATTACATTTTGACACCCAGTGGAATCTACGAAATGTGTCGGGGGCCAGAGTAAACTCGGAATAATACAACTGTAGATGACTATAAACATGTACGTACCTCCTTCGTACACGTCTAGACCCTCCTTCATAGCTCCATAACGTAGAAGATAACATAGTCGTTTAGCCAAACGCGAGTCCTCCTCTACTCCTTCCGAGCTCATCTTCTGTCTCTCTCTTTTTGCTGACTTCGACATGTATTTAAATTTAAACAATGTTCTTAAATAGAATTCAAGAAACAGTAATCATTACTTTCAGCTGTTTGTTAATTTTGTGGTAAAAATGATATGACACTTCACATATATACTCCTGGATTTCACCACCAGTACACCATCACCGGTACCGGAAGTGTCCCTTATTGAAATCAAATGTAATTTTGATCTATGTTGTGCAATATAGGCCAGCTGACACGCATACATCCATAGAACAACTAAGGGTGCCATTAACTAGTTAAAGAATCAATATGCATCAGTTTGTCTTACTTTCAACGTTCTTTACCGCGACGATAAAACAAACAATCGTCTGACAGCTACCCGCAGTATTTTTGTTTACATATCGAAGGAAGAGATAAAGGAAGGGCGATAACTCCAATCGACTTCAATTTTATGATTGCGCAATCAATGTAGGCCTAAACAAGATACAAGATTTTCTAAACAAATATTTCAATTTCAATACATGTATAAAAGAATAAAGAAAAAAAAACATTAGGCGCATTAAAACTTCATCAGCTTCAACACAAGGATGCCGAAAACTAAAAAAAGGCATTGTCTCATTTGTAGATATAGTTCAGTTACATTTTGTAAGTCAAGTTCAGTTTTCAGATTCCTCCGATTATTTGGCAGACACCCAAGTGGTCCTTGGTGGATTGTTTGGATTGGCGAGGTCACAGGGACAAGTGTTGTCTTGTATGCTTACCTAAGAAGTTCTCGTCATTGTAAACACTATACATGTTGTGTACGTAAGGGGTTAAGATTCAAATATTCCCGCGGTTCGCAGTAGAAGCGGGAATAATTTGTCTCGTGCGGCACTATTGCATTTACCGCGCGAGCGGTCGTACAGGTATGGTCACGTGGTTAGAGGCCGGCGATAGCCGCGTAGGGCACTGACGTGTCATTTCTAGCCGCCCAGCAGGACGCGCGGTACTACTATATTATTAGAATGGATAAGTCCGGAACTGAAGCGTATTTATCAGAGAGGATCAAGGATGCTGTGGTCAGCTCTCAGAATCAAGTGCTTTCTCATTTGGACACGCTCTTAAGCAGTAAGCTAGAGGAGTTTGAATCACGCATTAGTTCTAAATCTGAGGAGCAAATTTCTGTGCTTAAAAGCACTTTTGAAATCACGGACGTTCATAAATTTTCCAAGAAGAGCTGTGAGGACCAATTTAAATTCAATGTCAAGCTCAAGGCCAAGCTGACGGAGGCCGAGCATGCCACACAGCTCGGGACAGGGTGCGCCGCTGCGAAAATTTCGCAAGGTATGGCCATGTTAGACTACCGTCAGAAGCTAATTAAATTGGCGGACACTTCTGAGGCTGGATGGAAGGCCGTGGACGAGTACATAGCCAACCCTATCGCCTCTGATTCTGAGGACGAAAAGAAGATGGAAAGGGCTACCTCCAAGGCCAACAGAAAAATTAAGGCCGCCAAAGTAAAGACGGGCAAGAGTGCGAGGGGCAAATTTTCTCCATATCCTCGCAGTTTGGCCGGGAACACGCTCATGGGCAATACGACGACGTTATCCAACCCGGACGACCGGGCGAGTTGGAGGTCTCAGCGCCCCGGCTTATGTCACCGATGTGGGAAGCCGGGTCATTGGCGTCTGGAGTGTCCAGGAGTGTCCGGCGCAGCGCCAGCATTGAACGGAAATAAGTTAAGTACATTTTTGTTTCTTAACCACGTTCGCTCGGTCATTTCTGATAATGTTGTAAATGTCACAATGTCATTGTCAGATACTGGTAAGTCGCATGTCGGCGTTATGGGTGAATGCGTCGAAAGGTCAGTTGATCAGGTCAAATTACCTGTATCTCCAGTAGGTAGGTTGAGAAGCAGGTTGGGGTTTTGGCGGGAGAAAGGCGTTTTAGTCATTGTGTCGGACGGTTATAAACTTCCGTTCCGACGTATTCCCATAATGGTTGAACTGCCGAACAATAAGTCTGCTAGGGATGATCCCGTATTCGTTGAGAAAGAAATAGAAAAGTTGTTAAATATAGGGTGCGTTTCAGTAGTAGCCACGCCCCCGCACGTGGTCAACCCGCTGACTGTCGCCTATAGTAAAACAGGTAAGCCACGCCTCGTGTTGGACTGTCGACACATCAATCAACACCTGCACTCATTCAAATTTAAATATGAGGACGCCAAGACGGCACGTGACATGTTCACGCAAGGTGAGTTTTTGTTTACATTCGACCTAAAGTCCGCCTACCATCACGTGGAGATATTTCCGGACCACAGGACTTATCTGGGTTTTAGCTGGAAGTCTCACGGCGAGACAAAATATTACGTATTTAACGTACTGCCTTTTGGTCTAGCTACGGCCGGCTACGTTTTTAGCAAGGTATTGCGGGAGGTTGTTAAGCATGTACGTTCATTGGGTAGCAAGTTAATCATGTACCTCGATGACGGTATTGGAGGTCACGAGGATTTGGAGAGCGCTAACGAGCTTAGCAGGTATGTACAGGGCGTATTAGGCAAATACGGTTTTTTGGTAGCAGACGAAAAATGTCAATGGGCGCGTCGCAGTTTGTGACGTGGCTCGGTTGCACGTGGTCTATGGCTGATGGTTTGGTCCGAGCGACAGACTCTCGGGTGGAAAGTTTGTATAGAATGTTAGCACACGCAATAACACTCGTGGAACAACGCGGTCTGCTGTTATTGACAGTCAGGTACGTAGCGAGCATGGTAGGAAAGATAATTTCCATGCAGAATGTGGTCGGTCCCATAGCTAGATTACGTACACGTGAGATGTACAAGTGTGTGATGTCAAGGTCAGGCTGGAACGCCCAGGTAATGATTTCTGACAGTGCTTTGGCTGAAATAAAGTACTGGTTAGTAAATGTACACAGATTGAATGAAATTAGTTCGAAGCTGAAGGAAAGTAGGGTTTGCACTAGTATGGTGTGTACTGATGCGTCTGGCATTGGTTACGGTGGGTTTGTGTCCCCCGATGTTTGTTGGCCTTTTGAGGCTTGTGAGTTTGTTGATGACAAACCGGTCATGCTTGAAGGCATGTGCACGCGCGCACAGGTGGTACGCGCACGGACAGGTTCCGTTACGGTTAACGGTAAGTCTACTGCTAGCATTCCTAGCGTTGCTGATCTGGTTTGTGTTAGTAATGTGGTCGGCACATGGGATGCCAATGAGATGTCACATTGCTCTACATGGAGAGAGTTGGAGGCAGCTAAGCGTGTACTGTATACCGTGTCGGATGAGGTTAAAGGTAAAAACGTCAAGTTGCTTATGGACAATAAAAACGCATGTTCCATTGTGAATGTCGGTAGCAGCAAGGTAGATCTACAGGATATCGCACATGAGTTGCATGGTTTTTGTTCCAATGCAGGTATCAACTTGAGTACTCAATGGGTTCCTAGATCATTTAATAGTACTGCTGATTATCTTAGCAGGTGTACAGATTGTGATGACTGGTGTGTGCAAGGTTGGGTTTTCGAGTTTTGTCGGGCGCAGTGGGGGACTTACGAGGTCGACAGGTTCGCTACTGATTACAACGCGAAGTGTTCGCGTTTCAATTCCAGGTGGTGGTGCCTGGGTACGGAGGCTATAGATGCATTTACAGTATCGTGGTCGGGGTCTAACAATTGGTTGGTGCCTCCACCAAGGTTGGTGTGCGACACTGTTCACAAGATGAAGTCGGATTCTTCATACGGTACTTTGATTGTACCGGAATGGAGGTCTGCGCCATTTCGGCCATTGCTTTTGAATTCTCATGAGCATTTGGAAAGTTTTGTTAAGGACTATCGACGTCTCGGACGTAAGGATGTTACCTTTATGGGGAGGGGAAACAACGGTTGTTTTGGGGAGTCGTTTTTGGCATTTGACATGCTTGCATTACGCATTGATTTTAGAACATAAATACCAAGCATTTTTGCTCATTGTATTTACAGGCTTAGGACTAAGTGATACACTCAATGACGTCATGCGGACTTCCGGGATAGAGCTGGGATCTTCCATGTTTTACTGTTCTGAGGGGCTTGCTGAGCGGTTAGTGTGTAGCAGAAGCGACAATACTAATAAAAAATACCAAGGAAGTTTTAAGAGGTGGCAGATTTTCATTTCGTCACATGGATTCTCCGCTTTACCGGCGAGTCCAGTTCACGTCGTGTTATACCTGAATCAGCTTTTGAACTCCGGGGCATCTTATTCTGTCGTGTCAGCTGGAGTGTATGCCATAAAATGGGCACATAGCTTGCATGGGTTCCCTGATCCTACCACGAACACTTTGGTCCAAAACCTACTCGAGGCTTCAAAACGTTTAGCCAAAAAGCCGGTGTGCAAGAAGGAGCCAGTGGCAGTTGATATTTTGATAGCTTTGTGTGACATTTTCCGCGGCTCGGACGATTTACTTGTTATTAGAGACTTGGCTATGATTTTGGTATGTTTTTCTGGGTTTTTTAAGATTTAGTGAACTAAGCAGTTTACGCTGCGCAGATCTAAACATTTTTGATAACTATTTTAGGCTGTTTATAAGAAAGAGCAAAACTGATCAATATCACCATGGGAATGAAGTGGTTATCAATGAAGGTCGTACTTCCGCTTGTCCGCTCGCTATGATAGTGAGATATGTAGCTGTAGGTAATGTCAATCTAGATTCCGATGATTTTTTATTTAAACAAGTGTACAGATCGGGTAAAACGTGTGCTTTGATTAGTAAAGCTAAGCCTTTGAGTTACACCTGTGTCCGCGAGGCTATTTTGAAAAGATTGAAGCTCGTTACGGACGGCAACGTCGGTTTGCATTCTTTGCGGTCGGGAGGGGCCACAGCTGCGGCCAACAGCGGAGTCAATGAGAGGTGTTTCAAAAGGCACGGGCGTTGGAAATGCGATTCCAGTAGGGATGGATATGTCAAAGATTCGATCGAAAGCAGGTTGTTTGTAACAAAGAAGTTAGTTCGTGACCTGGTTAAATTACAATCAATTCATTGCCCGTATGCGGCGAGCGATACGAGTCGTCGAGGTAATAATTTTATGTTTTCAGATCTTCCTCCTTTGTAATTTTCTACGTCCTATCGGCGAGCTAACGGCAAATTGATATTTGCGTTTTGTGTTTTTCAATTGCTCAGTGGAGTGAGACTCAAATATTCCCGCGGTTCGCAGTAGAAGCGGGAATAATTTGTCTCGTGCGGCACTATTGCATTTACCGCGCGAGCGGTCGTACAGGTATGGTCACGTGGTTAGAGGCCGGCGATAGCCGCGTAGGGCACTGACGTGTCATTTCTAGCCGCCCAGCAGGACGCGCGGTACTACTATATTATTAAATTTAGTGTAAATTGTTTTCTTTTCGCGGATATTTTTGGTGTGTACATGTACCGAAATTTTGCTTATTGATTTATCTCGATTCTTAAGGGTAGTTTATTTTTGCGAGGTTTTTGGCAGTGGTCCGGTCTGTCAGCCGGGAGAGATCGGGCTCGTGGGGTTTAGTCCTAGCCATTGGATACAGGTTTCCGGGTCAAAGGCCCGGTTTTTCCTGGGCGTGCGAGTTGGTTTCAGTGATCGGTTAACCTCACATTATTGTATGGTGAGCTTTCGCATGAATATTGTGCAGTACATTAAAGGTACTGTATAGTACAAGTTCAAATGGTAGTATTAATCATCATGATGTTTCATTGTCCATCACGTAGGAGCTTGGGTGCTTGTCATTGATATTTGTTCATTTATATGTTATATGATTAAATGCCTTTTCAGATTTTTTCAGATTTTCAGATTTTTCAGATTTATTTATTTACACTCAGACACATGACAATGTGTTACATGAGGTACATTTATAATGAAATTCTTTGACATGACAGGATGGACAGATATAATATATAAATTATTACACTTTTATAGTTACAAATAGCAGTGAAATGCTGCAGAAACTTATATTGCAATACACATGAGGTACATTTATAACGAAATTCTTTGACATGACAGGATGGACAGATATAATATATAAATTATTACGCTTTTATAGTTACAATTAGCAGTGAAATGCTGCAGAAACTTATATTGCAATACACATGATGTATATGTTTCCTTAATTACCAGTAACAACTTATTAATATGATAGAGAGGACACATATAATATACATGTTGTATAAATCTTTCATAGTCCAAGTCAACACTTTACGATAGTTACATATATTACAGCAAAATAATACAATCATTTATACACATACGGTTTGTTAAAGCTTCATAATAAAAGAGATATTTTTTTAAGAAAAATGGACAATCCGTTTAGAGCTCGTTTGTTACATACTGACAATCGGCCTTTCATTTTCATCTCATTTGGATTTGTACGAAAATAATTTGGAATATATTTATTTTGCAAATTTTTAACTAGCTCATTTTTACAAGAAAACAGATAGTGATATTCATCTCCAATACTTTCTAAACATAGGTTACATATTCTTTCTTCTTTCGGGATTCTTTGCCATCTACCCGTTTCAATAGGGAATTTAAAATTGCATGTACGTATTTTAGTTATATATAGTCTATTATTTTCTGACAATGCTGTCAAATATTTTTCAAGACCAAATTGAGATTTACATATTGAGTAAAAATCGCCTCTTGAAGAGTTATCTATTTCTGAGAACCACTTTTGGATAAATTGATCTTGGAGTCTCTGTTTCAGTTGATTTTTAAAGAACAATTTATTCATGCTATATCTATTTTCAAAAATAAATGAAAAACCAGATTCATCATATATGTTTTTAACTTTGTTGATCCATTTAAAAGAAAGAGTTCCGGCGTCATGCAGTTTAATTGCTAATTTAAGTAGAATACTACTAAGTTTATTTTCATTACAAAGAAGACTGTTCCAAAAACGAGCCATTCTAAGTTTAATATTCAGTTCTAGTGGGAAACGACCCAGTTCACCATATACCATAAATGATGGAGTACTTGATCTCACTTTTAGCACTCTTTTGCAAAATTTGAGATGGATTTGTTCCAATGCACGCAAGTTTTCAAATCCCCATACTTCGGATCCGTATAACAAGATTGGTTCAATTACAGTGTCAAAAATATGGAGTTGTATATCAATAGGAATAGCATGATTACGAATTTTTTTATACAATGCATACAATGACTTTTGTGCTTGTTCAAGTAATTTATCCCTTGCTTTTGCAAAATTTCCATTATAATTAACTACTACACCAAGATATGAAAAACTATCTACAATTTCAAGTGTTGCATCCTTCAGACGAAATTCAAGGTTTTGGTTACATTTGCGTTTACTGAAAATCATGACTTTTGTTTTGTCAACATTTGCTTTCAGTTTCCACTACGTCCTATCGGCGAGCTAACGGCAAATTGATATTTGCGTTTTGTGTTTTTCAATTGCTCAGTGGAGTGAGACCTATATTTCATTGATTTAAACATATTTTTATTTGTAACTGAACTTTACAAAGGGATTGGGCACAAGTTATACAACTTATATAAAGCCCTTTCCCGATATAATTATACATAATCATTACAACAAGATGGCATATTTACATATTTAGAGAGAGAGAGAGAGAGAGAGACATATCTATATATATCCACCCAAGTAATTTAGATAAGAGCTAATCCGATGCCGACAACAGAAGTATACACAAAGCGCTTTCCAAAGCTTGCTGCTGGTACTAATGTTCATCACTTCCCATGCCAATGTTTCGTTCTCCTTTCACTCCTTACTTCCTTGAATATCCGTTTCTCTTTTGTTGTCGGCAACGGAAAAGAATAAGTATAATCAATTGATAATATATATATACACACATACTTATGTATACATACACAAAAACATAACATACCATATGTAAATATATACATGAAATATAAGTCTAAAATGGGTGTAGGAGAGAAATCAGAATCTATTTGAGTTAGCGATGTATATCTGAGTGACTTGACAAATTCTTAAATTTTCCTCTTGCAATAAATCATTTCTTCCGTGTAAAAGTAACTGCAGATCTAGTGGAATATAGTCATTCAGATCACGAAACAATGCTATTCTCTGGTTCACATAATCATTACAAGCAAAGAAAAAGTGATATGCATCTTCAATTGGATGTCCACATTGGCACTGACGGTAATTAATCAAATTTACTCTATACAGGTCATTGTTAAGTGTGCTGGATTTGTTTCTTAGTCTAGCATGCAATATATTTAATTTTCTATCACCGAAAGAATAATAATTTGGAACCACAGAACTGTTTGTGAGAGATTTTTTAAAGGATGGATAAGACACGCTATTTCTGATTTCAAGATCAAGTTGGTTCCACTGTCGAATGGAGGATGGAAAGAAAGAGGAGTTAGTTAATTGTAAACGGAAGTTTGGAAGAGAAAAGTTGTGTGAATCGCGCAGATTGTATTGAGAGTTTTCTGAAACAGGAGGAGGTAATAGTGACGATAAGTACTTTGGAACCAAGTGATTTTTAATTTATAAAATAGTTGAATTTTTCTTCTGGAACGTCTGTTACACAATGGTTCCAATCCACTTTCTGAATAGAGGGATTCTCTGCTGGCATACGATGGTAACCCAGTTATAATTCTGGAAGCTTCTAACTGTAGCTTTTCGAGTTTGTCTGCATCACTGAGAGAACAACCATCCCAAACTTCACAACAATATTCAAATAGTGGTAGACAATAAGCTTTGTAAATCTTTAATAAAGTTTGCTTGTTTAATACATATTTTAATTTACGAAGTACACTTATCTGTTTTGCAACGCTTTTACCTATATTTTCGATATGTTTACTCCATTTACAATTTTCATCTAACGTTACTCCTAGGTGCTTATGATGATCCACAAAATCAACACTTACATCATTAAAATTAATATCTATAGCATAATCGTGTTCAGTGTTGGAAATGAGTAGAGCTTCCGTTTTTAAAGGATTAAACTTAACAAGCCATTTTTCTGCCCAACTTTGAAATTTTGCTAGGTCATTATTAATTTTTGTTTCGACAGCCAAAAGAGAATTATCAGAACATAATAAGGAGGTGTCGTCTGCAAATAGTTTAGGAAAGACTTTCAATGTTATCAGTTATATCATTGATGTATATAATAAAGAGTAATGGACCTAAAACAGAGCCTTGTGGAACACCAGCATTTATATATTTAACAGTAGATTTACTATTCCCAACGAAAACTTGCTGGTTTCTATTACTTATGTAGTTACTTAGCCAAGATAAAAGTTTCCCACTTATACCATAATTAGCTAATTTTACATTAAGTCCCCTGTGCCACACACGATCGAATGCTTTGGAAATATCACAGAATACTAAGCATGTTGGCCTCATTTTTTCTAGATTCTCACATAAAGTATGATAGATTTCAATTATTTGGTGGACAGTAGAGTGACCAGGCTGAAAGCCAGATTGGTATTTATATATCAACGAATTTTCAAGTAAATAGTTATGTAGATGTTTAACAATTAACCTCTCAAAAACTTTCCCAATACTACTAAGTAAAGATATCGGTCTATAGTTAGAAGCCATTTTCTTATCACCTTTTTTGAATAACGGCATTACCAAAGCTAATTTCCAAAGTTTCGGAAAAATACCAGTTTCCAAGGAAGACCTATACATTGTATATTAAATACAGGGGGAAGGTTATAGATTCAGCGGTGTTCTTTAACATATGATGACTTATTTTATCATTGCCAACTGCTTTATTTGTTTGTAAGGATTTGAGAATGTCAGTAATTTCATCTAATCTAAAGGGTATGTCTGATAAAGTAGCGTCCGTACGTAATTCAACTTCAGGTACATCAATGTCAGTGTCATCAATTGTAGAAATAGAAACAAAGTAATCATTTAGGATGTTGGCTTTACATTCATCGGTAAATTCAAGAATTCCAGTATAATCATTAATTAGAGGTGATATATAGTGTGAGGTATCAGCTGATTTTAACAATCTACGGACAATCTTCCAAAAATTTCTAGGATCCGAATCAGAGTAAAGATCTAAAATTCCATTTATGTCCGCATAAAACAATTCCTTTGTACGTCGTTTTAAATTATTAACATGATTACGTTGTTTCCTAAAATTTGTTAAATTGCTTGGTGTACGATTTTGTTTCAGTTGTTTTAAAAGTCTGTGTCTTTTCCTTATCTCACGTCGTAAGTCCGAATTAAACCAAGGCTTGTCATTAGGTCGAATAGTTACAGTCTTTGTCGGTATTTGTCTGTAAATTTCTCACACATCTCATCCGGGGAGTGGGTCGTCGAAAAAAAATCTAGCCAGTCAATATTATTCAGTCTGTCTCTAAAAAGTTCATAATTAGCCTCATTATAACATGTTATTTTTCGTTTATATGTCCTAGTTACAGCAGTCCCAACGGTCAGTTCTACAGTTGTCGCTTTGTGGTCGGAAAGTTCAGTGTCAATAACGTCAGAGAATGTAGAGGTGCACGTGTCAGACAGAAACACTGGGTCGAGTAGTGTAGCACTCGTGCGTCCTATTCGTGTCGGTTTGTCTATTACGTTCGTCAGGTGAAAGGATTGGATTAAGTTGTGAATAGAATGCGTGTTGTCTACGGTTAGAAGGTCAACATTTATATCACCTACAATTATGACGTAAGGAGTTTCGCGGAAGGCATTTTCTAAAGAAAAGTGAAAATGATTCCAGAAGGAGTTTTCTGTGTTAGGAGGTCTATACAAACAGCATAGTAGGTATTTCTTCCTTGGAAACTGGATCTCTGTCCAAATTACCTCACCCACCCGGAATTCTAAATCAGCTCTACGACGGGTGCACAGGAGACTAGATGCATACACGGCTATCCCCCCTCCCGGAGTACCCCGATCTTTACGGTATAAATCATAGCCACCTAGGAGTACATCAACGTCAGACATAGATATATCAAGGTGAGTCTCAGTGATACAGACAATATCATAATCAGATGCAATATTTTCAAGTTTTGATAATTTATTTCTAAGACTACGAATGTTAAGATGAAATATAGATATATCATTTTTTGGATCAGAGGGACCGGGGTTTGGGTGAACGTCATTACAAGAAAGCAGGAGGAGTTGTAATATAAGAATAAAACACGAGTTATCAGTAAGACAAGAGAACAGAACATGGATAAAATATCTTAGTTTGGTTAAAATAGCACTTACACTAGATCTGCAGTTATCAAAAAGTTTAAACATATCTAAATGGATAAAAAACTTATTAGAAATTTTCATTCCATGAGAACGATGGTAGAAGCAACCGATAGCCGCCCGGTACTGATCTAATTCATTACCCATAATCGTATAAAAACAGTTTAATTATAGAGAGGCCATCGGTCACATACACCATATCTAGAATAAACAAGAAAATGTCAAAACACTCATGTTTAGGAGAGGATAGACAAAGATAGAAGAAGATAAAGTCGAGAAATAGAAAAAAAAGACAGGAAAATAAAGGGAAAATGATTAAGGCTAGGATAAAGATAGTTTCCAAAGTGAAGATAACATATGGGTGCATGATTTATAATAACCACAATTCAAATTGATGTTCTTTTGTGAATATCTTATGTGAAAAAAATTAGCAAAGAAAAGATATTTAAAGGGAAAATGATAACATTCCTTGTTAATATATACAAAAGCAAATTTACAGTTAAACATGTAAACTAAATAACATATTCTAAAGAAAAATCCAAAATCATCAAAACTCAGAAAATTACGTCAAACTTGTCAGAAATAAAATAAAACGATAAAGGTAATAAGTGACGCCGAAAGAGACATAGCAAGACATCAAATATAATTGCCTCGTGACTAGACACATGGATAAAATTGCAGATATAAATGCTCGCGACAGGACGGGAAAAAACGACGAGAAAAAATTCTGAAAGAGATGTGACAACCATATACTAGCACTGGAAAAACGCGACATCAGACAATTTTGTTGTCCGCGAGATATCGTGCTTGTAGAATATTATAACAAGACTAATTATGACACTATAAGACTTGTTAATTGATCTGGTAAATAAATGTAGATGTTGACGGTTTAATATATATATACTCGGACAACAGACATTTGTGTCGTCCGAGAGATATTGTTACTTGTAGAATATTATAACAAGAATAATTATGACATGATAAGACTTGTTAATGGATCTGGAAAGTAAAAGTAACTGGTGACGGTTTAATATATACACAGATAACAAACATGTGTCGTACGGTAGATAATGTTACTTTGGAAATTTATAACAGGAACAATTATGACACTATAAGATTTGTTAATTTATAGTAGGTATATCTAACTGGTGACTGTTTAATATATATACACAGACATAGTAGGTATAACTATCTGGTGACGGATTAATATATATACACAGACATAGTAGGTATATCTAACTGGTGACGGTTTAATATATATACACAGACATAGTAGGTATAACTATCTGGTGACGGATTAATATATATACACAGACATAGTAGGTGTAACTATCTGGTGACGGTTTTTAAAATATATATACACAGACTAGTAGGTATATGTAACTGGTGACGGTTTTTAAAATATATATACACAGACTAGTAGGTATATGTAACTGGTGATATTTAATATATATACACAGACATGGTAGGTATAAGTAACTGGTGACGGTTTAATATATATGCACAGACATAGTAGGTATATCTAACTGGTGACCTGTACTAAACCTGAATAATAACAAATGTGTCACACAAGTACCGCGCTTGTATCACACGAGTACAACAACCGAACCACACAAGTACCACACATGTATCACACATGCATCACACACGCAATACACATGTACCACATTTGCACAACACGCGCAATATACTCATGTACTACACTCGTACACCACATGTACCACACAAGTGCTACACCTGTACAACACTTGTACCACACATGTAACACACCTGCACCACACATGCAACACACCTGTATCACACATGTAAACACATGTATCACATACGCAATACACATGTACCACACCTGTACTACACTTGCACAATAAAATTACTTGTACCACACATGCACCACACAAGCATCACATACGCAATACACATGTACCACACCTGTACTACACGTGTACCACATATGAACCACACATGCACCACATATGTATCACACACGCAATACACCTGTACTACACCTGTACTACACCTGTACTTCACTTGCAGCTTACTGGGTTTACTTGATATCAAGGTAATGAAGATACAAATATCTAAACCAGATATGTATACACATAATCTAAATTTTGTACCGGGTTTGATATTGATAACAGAACACAAGTTCCAAATCTGACAAAGTGTATACAGTATCACTTTTACTAATAAAATATAGTGTATACAATCACTTGATTTACCAGACAGTTTCAGACTTTATATAACTACTGAACGCGACTATCGCGGGACTGTCAAGTAGCGGCCGGGGTGATCGACAGTTAGCAGATACGAGATGTTGTCAGTTTTCCGTACCAGGATCTTACTTGACTCAGCAGTCTTTTTAAAGAAAATCCTACCGTCATTGGTCCAGTAGGAATGGATCCTGCCTAGTTTGCGGGCCGAACCTAGGGACCTCACGATTCCTTGTCTTGTAGTCGTCAAATCCTCAGTTATAATGACACGAAAATTAGGAGAATTGAATGTCTTAAGTTTTTTTTTGGATTGGTAGACATGATTTTTAATTTTCCAATTACGGAAGCGACATATAATTTGGGCCTTTCCGGAAACGATCTTACCGATGATGTGCGATCTGTTGATGTCTTCCTCAGAGATGTTGAGACCAAGATTGGAATTACAAATGTCAACCACTTTTTGGTCAGTGGAATTTAGTTCGGAATCACTGAGGGGTACACCGTGGAAACGGAGGGATGTCCTCCGTCCATATTGTTGCAGGTCCTCATGGGAGGACTCAAGTTCATCAACCCTGTTAGTAAGTACATTCACCTGGCTCTTGAGATCAGAATTTTCGCGTTTTAAACCATCAAGCATACGAAACATTGAATCAAATTTCTCAGTTACTGGTTGTAACGCAGTCAAGATAAGTTGGTTGATACTTGGGGCCAGGGCAGAGGCAACTGAGGGGCACAGTTTGTCTACAAAACCAGGTACAGCAAAAGTTGATTCAATCATTTTTGAAACGTCAAAGAATTGACCTTGAGATTCAACCACATATTGTGGGGAAATAACCGTACCCTCACCAGAAGAGTCAATAGGGTTATCACCGGGAGAACCAAATCTGCCACGGGAGGTGGCTGGTGCCGGGGCCTCCATGGATTGAGGACTTATAGTAGAGTCACAAAGTTTACGTTTTGAGAATGGAGTGGCACTTAACGTAGCTTCAGATTTATCAGTTACATGTTTATCAGTTTGTTTCTTTTCACTCGATACCGGTAAGGTAGGAACTTTCTTAGGTGGCATGTTACAGTGAGAGGTACTCACGCAATGTACATGTATACACGTTCAAGGTATGGGCAGATCAGTAGCACGGAAAATAGACGCACTGTCACACTCTAGGACTCCAAGTTTTGTAGTTTCATATAAACTGTACTAAAAGTTCACATCAACAGGAGAAGAAAGTAGTCAAATTACATCTTAAATCGACAATTTACCCATATTTTCTTCGGATCAAATATTACCCAGCCATGTCTTGCTGCGCATGCGTATTACATATTTCATTGATAACGGTCCATTTAAAACTAAAGAACTGGTAAACACAGGGACGGAACAGAGATCGGAGTTGAAATGGAAAGAGACAAGATGGAAATAAGTTGAGGTTTTACAACGAACATGCATGGGACATGGATATTTGATCGGTTTACAGAGGGTTCGGTTTGGAAAAGTTGGTCGAAATAAACGGTCGAGTTCCGAATATAATTGGTCGGACGATGTTTGATTGTACCCGATTACAAACCGGCACATGAATAACACTTTATTTGAAGTACAAGATCTGTTTATTTCATAAAGGTTTTTCTAAAAAATCAATCATGTTAATGTATTGTTATTTTACCAACAAAATTATACACTATGTAGTTATGATACATATATAGATAAAACAGTAATAACTAGGTATTTTATTGATATATACCATATAAGTTCACATCCATCTATAAACAGTAGTAGATGTATAAACAGTACATAACCTGGTTACAGCAGAGACTTGTATATCAGGGATAACCGTCTATATATCTTACCAAATATCACCCAGAAGTATCAGAGTGCCTCGTTCTGAAACCCAGGTGACACCGAATTCGCCGCCATATTGGCTGCATCGCCTCGTAGCGTTTCGAAACACACTTGGATTTAAAGCCTATTTTGTGGTGAAATAGACTGACATTAAACGCAAGTCACACGTTTGATTTCTGGTTTGGTATAATTTAACAATTGGTGTAAAAACAAAACTCGTATCGTGCAGTGGGTCAAAATTACCAAAACGGTCCAGGATACTCCTTTTTTTCTACTGAAGTGAAATTTAATCTGTTGAATGCTTTATTTTATTTGACATTTCATACATAATTGTTCTTGATTTCAAATCGGTCAGACGTTTAGAAAATACTTTATTTTATATCAGAAAACGGGCATTTTCACGTGATGAGGAAGACCCAAATTAGCACGCTACTACAGGTAATTAGTGATGGACATTCTTCTTAATCCCTTAATTCTCAAAATGACCAAAACAGTCCTAAATACTGTTTTTTTCTAGGGAAGTGAATTCGAAGTTGTATCTGTTAAATGATATATTTTCCTTGAAATTTCATACGTATTTTGTACGAATATCGGTATTTTTTGTCTATCATAATTTCAGGTCAATTCAAGGGAAGTCACTCTTACAAAGTCCTCATAGAGACATGAAACTGGACCAGAATGGATATTAAAGGTGTTTATCGCTTATAAATTGTGTTATTTGTTTTGTTTCCATTACATATTGAAATACCTTTTTTTTTTACCAAAAATTGTTTTTAATTATGTATTTTAAAGGCATAACCCTTACATTTACAAAATGAACAAAACCAGATTGGACACTATTAAACACTTTTTATTATAAAAAAAAACAAAGATATTAATACAATCCATATACTGCAACTATGAAAACTAATCATGATTTATTGTGTTATATATTGTTATCAATGGCAGATATATACCTGGTAGTTTTATATACAATAAAGTAGTACACAAAACATTTAAAGGAATTAAACATTTAAAAGGAATCGGATATTTATATTATTATATTATATACAAAAGCAGATAGATCTGAAATCAAAATATTAATATGACACAGACAAAAATAATGATAATGGAAACAACATCAATCATAATGTTTACATTTCTAACTCATAAGCAATAAAGTTGATTGAATAATAAAATAAAATATGATTATCATGAAATGATCCTAGTTAATAGTTATACATTTTTAAGATTAATCGCTTGAAACATATTATAAATTACAAAGCATAGCATGACATATTAAAGATGTTTCTACCACAATACCCCGTGTTATTCAACTCTCAGACCATCAGTTAATCATTACAGCTGTTGATTAACAATCTGTTTATACCACACGTGGTATAAACTCTGTACGCATTTCGATTGGCTAACACGGTGAACTTTGACCCAAGCTGCAATTGTTATTGACGTCATCAATAATCTAATGACGTCACATCATCGGGTCCCGGACGTCACCGGTACGCTTTATTTGCATACGCGAAATTATACTTGGCCACGTTTCCCTTTGATTCAAGCCGATATTATTGTGGTAGAAACAGGTCACACGACTCGAAATTGTTGGATATGGAATTTATTTCACACTCGTAAGTTATTTTTTAAAAGTTGCAAAAAACACTCGCTAAAGCTCGTGTTTTTTGTAACTTTTAAAAAATAACTTACTCGTGTGAAATAAATTCCATATCCAACAACCACTCGTGGTGTAACCTCTATTTCTACCACAATACCCCGTGTTATTCAACTCTCAGACAATCAGTTAATCATTATAGCTGTTGATTAACAATCTGTTTATACCACACGTGGTATAAACTCTGTACGCATTCTGATTGGCTAACACGGTGAACTTTGACCCAAGCTGCAATTGTTATTGACGTCATCAATAATCTAATGACGTCACATCACCGGGTCCCGGACGTCACCGGTACACTTTATTTGCATACGCGAAATTATACTTGGCCACGTTTCCCTTTGATTCAAGCCGATATTATTGTGGTAGAAACAGGTCACACGACTCGAGATTGTTGGATATGGAATTTATTTCCCACTCGTAAGTTATTTTTTAAAAGTTGCAAAAAACACTCGCTAAAGCTCGTGTCTTTTGTAACTTTTAAAAAATAACTTACTCGTGTGAAATAAATTCCATATCCAACAACCACTCGTTGTGTAACCTCTATTTATCAATTTCAATCAATTAAACAAAAACTGGTCGTCTCAAAGCATGGAACTGGGTCCTGAGTTGGTGAAATGCACTTGGTCACAGTCAAAGTCCTCTAGTAAGCAGTTGTTCATTTATCTTCTTCCGTTGTTTCTCAAAAGAGGTCGTTGTCAGGCCGGGGGACTTGTCAGAGTTACCACGTCGCACAATCTCTGAAAAGTACACCTCCTGAATTCCAGCATGATGTAGGTCCACCTGCAGTGTCGGAAGTCTCAGGAACATGTCGCTGGGGATAATGTCGCCGAGATGTCATTTCCTCCTAGTTGGATGAGTACAACATCAGGGTTGTACTCTATCAAGTAATTGTCTTGCGATCGAATCTGAACATGCATACGAAACAATAGTATGAATAAATATAACATTTCATAATAGTGGACAAGATTGGAAATTAAATTTAATTACTAACTTTGACAGTTATGATTTTTTTTATATATTACTTGCATTTTGGGAATTACCCAACAAATAGAGATTTAGATTTTTTTTTTCTAAAACACATTTGTTATCATTATTTTCCTTAAGGTCACCATGACAACATCTCTCAAGAGGAGTAACATAGCTGCTCCCAAATACTGCAAACTTGGCCATTGCTGAGTAATAGATGAGCATAAATTGGTATGTTTCTCTGTAGGGGGAAAGTAAAGTGCAAAAACTTTTTTTTACACTTAAGTGCAAAAAACTTTTTTTTACACTTAAGTGCAAAACAACTTGCAAAAAAACTTTTTTTACACTTAAGTGCAAAAAACTACTGTGACACTTAAGGCTGTAATAAATTTATCCCTAGATTATCATCCATTTTCATTATCAGGCCTGGGCGGGGGGAGGAGGCTTTTACTTTATATGGCCATTTGGCTTTTTTTGCACTTAAGTAATTTCTGTATTTTATCCTAAAACGGCCGCCCATAAGCGTCTCCAGAGTAAGAGAATTACCGATAAAATTGAGTCTTATATTTTTGTCGCTAGGATATTCAAACTAGACGGAGAAGGAGGTAATAGTCTTATAATTCATCTGGGCACCTCTTTACAAAAACTGAAGAGCTAATGGTCAGCTATACGCGAATGACTTGTAATTTTGTCCTTTAACTACAATTTCCTGAGATCTTGCAGGAATTCATTTGCCACAGCCTTCTCCCATAATGTCAGAGAGTTACATTTCTTGTCGTCCGTTGGATCTGCAAATACAGGAAAACATGTTACATTATACAGAACTAGGTTCAAGATAAAAAAAAATCACAATAAGTTGGTGAGGACATTCTTGAACACCTTGTAAAACAAAAGTTTAATAGTTGTGTATCTGGTGGTGCGTTTCATTTTTTCTCGTTTCGTTTCGTTTGTGTGCCAAAACGTCGTACATCATTGTTAAATAGCTGTGACATGGCTGGAACACTGCTAACCTGACACGGCAGCTGCCTCGTAATTTGTCTTTCTCCTACATTTATTGCAGGACAAAAAACAGCAACAAAACATTTGAAGAACTTTTGATGTCATCCTAAAGGGAAGCGGAATTCGTGGACGGCTTGAGCATTCGTGGATGAGCGTGAGTCGCTGATAGCACCAATGGAGGTGTGTTTCAGCTTGAACTTTCGCGTAAGAGTTACTGAAAAGACAAGAGTAAAATGTTGATCAGTACGGCTGTCGTCAAAATAAATCTTCTAGACGTGAATATACTCTGTCACCTTCATCACACGAATATTTGAATATTTTTAAGTACTAGTCTAAGTGACGTCACTATGGATACGGATGTGTTTCAGGGAACTCTGTAGTCGCGATTTTCGTCGATATTTACTATTTAAGGCAGTGAAAGTCTACCCATTGAATACGCAATTGATCCAGGTTACACGATTTGTACTTTTGTGATGATATTTTTGAGGAAACAACTTTAAAAATGGGGAGAAACAAGACCGGAAGTCCGGTGACGACGAGTCTTTGCAGGATGCGCGTACAGATGTTGAGTTTAGCTGTATGCTATGTTCTAAAGCCCGTTGAAAACTAGACAAAGATGATGAAATCCTATTTAAATCTGATTCAAGGTGGTTTTGTTCAGTAGAATGACAGTGAAAAAAAAAGTATATAAACGATAAGAAAGATTGAAGACAGGTGTCGAGGAAATAATAAAGAATACGAAGAAAGAATTGCAGAATTGGAGATTGATACAAGTGAAATGTAAATCTAAAACCACAGAAAAATCTTAGCTTAACGACCGCATAAAGCAGAGGTTAACGACCGCATAAGAAGGAAGTTAACGACCGCATAAAGGAGGAAGTTAAACGACCGCATAAAGGAGGAAGTTAACGACCGCATTAAGGACGAAGTTAACGATCGCATAAAGGAGGAAGTTAACGACCGCATCAAGCAGAGGTTAACGACCGCATAAGAAGGAAGTTAACGACCGCATAAAGGAGGAAGTTAACGACCGCATAAAGGAGGAAGTTAACGACCGCATAAAGGAGGAAGTTAACGACCGCATAAAGGAGGAAGTTAACGACCGCATAAAGGAGGAAGTTAACGACCGCATAAAGGAGGAAGTTAACGACCGTATAAAGGAGGAAGTTAACGACCGCATGAAGGAGGAAGTTAACGACCACATAAAGGAGGAAGTTAACGACCGTATAAAGGAGGAAGTTAACGACCGTATAAAGGAGGAAGTTAACGACCGTATAAAGGAGGAAGTTAACGACCGTATAAAGGAGGAAGTTAACGACCGTATAAAGGAGGAAGTTAACGACCGTATAAAGGAGGAAGTTAACGACCGCATAAAGCAGAGGTTAACGACCGCATAAGAAGGAAGTTAACGACCGCATAAAGGAGGAAGTTAACGATCGCATAAAGGAGGAAGTTAACGACCGCATAAAGCAGAGGTTAACGACCGCATAAGAAGGAAGTTAACGACCGCATAAAGGAGGAAGTTAACGACCGTATAAAGGAGGAAGTTAACGACCGTATAAAGGAGGAAGTTAACGACCGCATAAAGCAGAGGTTAACGACCGCATAAGAAGGAAGTTAACGACCGCATAAAGGAGGAAGTTAACGATCGCATAAAGGAGGAAGTTAACGACCGCATAAAGCAGAGGTTAACGACCGCATAAGAAGGAAGTTAACAACCGCATAAAGGAGGAAGTTAACGACCGCATAAAGGAGGAAGTGAACGACCGCATAAAGGTGGAAGTTAACGATCGCATAAAGGTGGAAGTTAACGACCGCATAAAGGTGGAAGTTAACGACCGCATAAAGGTGGAAGTTAAACGACCGCATAAAGGTGGAAGTTAAACGACCGCATAAAGGTGGAAGTTAACGACCGCATAAAGGTGGAAGTTAAACAACCGCATAAAGGAGGAAGTTAACGACCGCATAAAGGAGGAAGTTAACAACCGCATAAAGGTGGAAGTTAACGACCGCATAAAGGAGGAAGTTAACGACCGCATAAAGGTGGAAGTTAAACGACCGTATAAAGGAGGAAGTTAACGACCGTATAAAGGTGGAAGTTAACGACCGCATAAAGGTGGAAGTTAAACAACCGCATAAAGAAGGAAGTTAACGACCGTATAAAGGTGGAAGTTAAACAACCGCATAAAGGTGGAAGTTAACGACCACATAAAGGAGGAAGTTAACGACCGCATAAATGAGGAAGTTAACGACCTCATAAAGGAGGAAGTTAACGACCGCATAAAGGAGGAAGTTAACGACCGCATAAATGAGGAAGTTAACGACCTCATAAAGGAGGAAGTTAAACAACCGCATAAAGAAGGAAGTTAACGACCGCATAAAGAAGGAAGTTAACGACCGCATAAAGGTGGAAGTTAACGACCGTATAAAGGACGAAGTTAACGACCGCATAAAGGAGGAAGTTAACGACCGTATAAAGGAGGAAGTTATCGACCGCATAAAGAAGGAAGTTAACGACCGTATAAAGGAGGAAGTTAACGACCGCATAAAGGAGGAAGTTAACGACCGCATAAAGGAAAGGTGGAAGTTAACGACCGCATAAAGAAGGAAGTTAACGACCGTATAAAGGAGGAAGTTAACGACCGTATAAAGGTGGAAGTTAAACGACCGCATAAAGAAGGAAGTTAACGACCGCATAAAGGAGGTAGTGAACGACCGCATAAAGGTGGAAGTTAACGACCGTATAAAGGACGAAGTTAACGACCGCATAAAGGAGGAAGTTAACGACCGTATAAAGGAGGAAGTTATCGACCGCATAAAGAAGGAAGTTAACGACCGTATAAAGGAGGAAGTTAACGACCGCATAAAGGAGGAAGTTAACGACCGCATAAAGGTGGAAGTTAACGACCGCATAAAGAAGGAAGTTAACGACCGTATAAAGGAGGAAGTTAACGACCGTATAAAGGTGGAAGTTAAACGACCGCATAAAGGTGGAAGTTAACGACCGTATAAAGGAGGTAGTGAACGACCGCATAAAGGTGGAAGTTAACGACCGCATAAAGAAGGAAGTTAACGACCGTATAAAGGAGGAAGTTAACGACCGCATAAAGGAGGAAGTTAACGACCGCATAAAGGAGGAAGTTAACGACCGTATAAAGGAGGAAGTTAACGACCGCATAAAGGAGGAAGTTAACGACCGCATAAAGGAGGAAGTTAACGACCGCATAAAGGAGGAAGTTAACGACCGTATAAAGGAGGAAGTTAACGACCGCATAAAGGAGGAAGTTAACGACCGCATAAAGGAGGAAGTTAACGACCGCATAAAGGAGGAAGTTAACGACCGCATAAAGGAGGAAGTTAACGACCGCATAAAGGAGGAAGTTAACGACCGCATAAAGGAGGAAGTTAACGACCGCATAAAGGAGGAAGTTAACGACCGCATAAAGGAGGAAGTTAACGACCGCATAAAGGAGGAAGTTAACGACCGCATAAAGGAGGAAGTTAACGACCGCATAAAGGAGGAAGTTAACGACCGCATAAAGGAGGAAGTTAACGACCGCATAAAGGAGGAAGTTAACGACCGCATAAAGCAGAGGTTAACGACCGCATAAGAAGGAAGTTAACAACCGCATAAAGGAGGAAGTTAACGACCGCATAAAGGAGGAAGTGAACGACCGCATAAAGGTGGAAGTTAACGATCGCATAAAGGTGGAAGTTAACGACCGCATAAAGGTGGAAGTTAACGACCGCATAAAGGTGGAAGTTAAACGACCGCATAAAGGTGGAAGTTAAACGACCGCATAAAGGTGGAAGTTAACGACCGCATAAAGGTGGAAGTTAAACAACCGCATAAAGGAGGAAGTTAACGACCGCATAAAGGAGGAAGTTAACGACCGCATAAAGGTGGAAGTTAACGACCGCATAAAGGAGGAAGTTAACGACCGCATAAAGGTGGAAGTTAAACGACCGTATAAAGGAGGAAGTTAACGACCGTATAAAGGTGGAAGTTAACGACCGCATAAAGGGAAAGGAAGTTAACGACCGTATAAAGGTGGAAGTTAACGACCGCATAAAGGTGGAAGTTAAACAACCGCATAAAGAAGGAAGTTAACGACCGTATAAAGGTGGAAGTTAAACAACCGCATAAAGGTGGAAGTTAACGACCACATAAAGGAGGAAGTTAACGACCGCATAAAGGAGGAAGTTAACGACCTCATAAAGGAGGAAGTTAACGACCGCATAAAGGAGGAAGTTAACGACCGCATAAATGAGGAAGTTAACGACCTCATAAAGGAGGAAGTTAAACAACCGCATAAAGAAGGAAGTTAACGACCGCATAAAGAAGGAAGTTAACGACCGCATAAAGGTGGAAGTTAACGACCGTATAAAGGACGAAGTTAACGACCGCATAAAGGAGGAAGTTAACGACCGTATAAAGGAGGAAGTTATCGACCGCATAAAGAAGGAAGTTAACGACCGTATAAAGGAGGAAGTTAACGACCGCATAAAGGAGGAAGTTAACGACCGCATAAAGGTGGAAGTTAACGACCGCATAAAGAAGGAAGTTAACGACCGTATAAAGGAGGAAGTTAACGACCGTATAAAGGTGGAAGTTAAACGACCGCATAAAGAAGGAAGTTAACGACCGCATAAAGGAGGTAGTGAACGACCGCATAAAGGTGGAAGTTAACGACCGTATAAAGGACGAAGTTAACGACCGCATAAAGGAGGAAGTTAACGACCGTATAAAGGAGGAAGTTATCGACCGCATAAAGAAGGAAGTTAACGACCGTATAAAGGAGGAAGTTAACGACCGCATAAAGGAGGAAGTTAACGACCGCATAAAGGTGGAAGTTAACGACCGCATAAAGAAGGAAGTTAACGACCGTATAAAGGAGGAAGTTAACGACCGTATAAAGGTGGAAGTTAAACGACCGCATAAAGGTGGAAGTTAACGACCGTATAAAGGAGGTAGTGAACGACCGCATAAAGGTGGAAGTTAACGACCGCATAAAGAAGGAAGTTAACGACCGTATAAAGGAGGAAGTTAACGACCGCATAAAGGAGGAAGTTAACGACCGCATAAAGAAGGAAGTTAACGACCGTATAAAGGAGGAAGTTAACGACCGCATAAAGGAGGAAGTTAACGACCGCATAAAGGTGGAAGTTAAACGACCGCATAAAGGTGGAAGTTGACGACCGTATAAAGGTGGAAGTTAACGACCGCATAAAGGTGGAAGTTAACGACCGCATAAAGAAGGAAGTTAACGACCGTATAAAGGTGGAAGTTAAACAACCGCATAAAGAAGGAAGTTAACGACCGTATAAAGGTGGAAGTTAACGACCGTATAAAGGTGGAAGTTAAACAACCGCATAAAGAAGGAAGTTAACGACCGTATAAAGGAGGTAGTGAACGACCGCATAAAGGTGGAAGTTAACGACCGCATAAAGAAGGAAGTTAACGACCGTATAAAGGAGGAAGTTAACGACCGCATAAAGGAGGAAGTTAACGACCGCATAAAGGTGGAAGTTAACGACCGCATAAAGGTGGAAGTTGACGACCGTATAAAGGTGGAAGTTAACGACCGCATAAAGGAGGAAGTTAACGACCGCATAAAGGTGGAAGTTAACGACCGCATAAAGGAGGAAGTTAACGACCGTATAAAGGAGGAAGTTAACGACCGCATAAAGGACGGAAGTTAACGACCGCATAAAGGTGGAAGTTAAACGACCGCATAAAGGAGGAAGTTAACGACCACATAAAGGTGGAAGTTAAAGACCGCATAAAGGACGAAGTTAACGACCGCATAAAGGAGGAAGTTAACGACCGCATAAAGGTGGAAGTTAACGACCGCATAAAGGTGGAAGTTAACGACCGCATAAAGGTGGAAGTTAACGACCGCATAAAGGTGGAAGTTAACGACCGCATAAAGGAGGAAGTTAACGACCGCATAAAGGTGGAAGTTAACGACCGCATAAAGGTGGAAGTTAACGACCGCATAAAGGAGGAAGTTAACGACCGCATAAAGGACGAAGTTAACGACCGCATAAAGGTGGAAGTTAACGATCGCATAAAGAAGGAAGTTAACGACCGCATAAAGAAGGAAGTTAACGACCGCATAAAGGTGGAAGTTAACGACCGCATAAAGGTGGAAGTTAACGACCGCATAAAGGTGGAAGTTAACGACCGCATAAAGGAGGAAGTTAACGACCGCATAAAGGAGGTAGTGAACGACCGCATAAAGGTGGAAGTTAACGACCGCATAAAGGAGGAAGTTAACGACCGCATAAAGGAGGAAGTTAACGACCGCATAAAGGTGGAAGTTAACGACCGCATAAAGGAGGTAGTGAACGACCGCATAAAGGAGGTAGTGAACGACCGCATAAAGGAGGTAGTGAACGACCGTATAAAGGAGGTAGTGAACGACCGTATAAAGGTGGAAGTTAACGACCGCATAAAGGAGGAAGTTAACGACCGCATAAAGGTGGAAGTTAACGACCGTATAAAGGTGGAAGTTAACGACCGCATAAAGAAGGAAGTTAACGACCGCATAAAGGAGGTAGTGAACGACCGCATAAAGGTGGAAGTTAACGACCGTATAAAGGAGGAAGTTAACGACCGCATAAAGGAGGAAGTTAACGACCGCATAAAGGAGGAAGTTAACGACCGCATAAAGGAGGAAGTTAACGACCGCATAAAGGAGGTAGTGAACGACCGCATAAAGGAGGTAGTGAACGACCGTATAAAGGTGGAAGTTAAACGACCGCATAAAGGAGGAAGTTAACGATCGCATAAAGGAGGAAGTTAACGACCGCATAAAGGAGGTAGTGAACGACCGCATAAAGGAGGTAGTGAACGACCGCATAAAGGTGGAAGTTAAACGACCGCATAAAGGAGGAAGTTAAACAACCGCATAAAGAAGGAAGTTAACGACCGCATAAAGGTGGAAGTTAACGACCGCATAAAGGTGGAAGTTAAACGACCGCATAAAGGAGGAAGTTAACGACCGCATAAAGGACGAAGTTAACGACCGCATAAAGGTGGAAGTTAACGATCGCATAAAGAAGGAAGTTAACGACCGCATAAAGAAGGAAGTTAACGACCGCATAAAGGTGGAAGTTAACGACCGCATAAAGGTGGAAGTTAACGACCGCATAAAGGAGGAAGTTAACGATCGCATAAAGGAGGAAGTTAACGACCGCATCAAGGTGGAAGTTAAACGACCGCATAAAGGAGGAAGTTAACGACCGCATAAAGGAGGAAGTTAAAGACCGCATAAAGGAGGCAGTTAACGACCGCATGAAGGAGGAAGTTAACGACCGCATAAAGGACGAAGTTAACGACCGCATAAAGGAGGAAGTTAACGACCGCATAAAGGTGGAAGTTAACGACCGCATAAAGGAGGAAGTTAACGACCGCATAAAGGACGAAGTTAACGATCGCATAAAGGAGGAAGTTAACGATCGCATAAAGGAGGAAGTTAACGACCGCATAAAGGAGGAAGTTAACGACCGCATAAAGGATGGAACGTTTAACGATCCGCATAAAGGACGGGAAGTTAAACGATCCGTATAAAGGAGGAAGGTAAACAACCGCATAAAGGGAGGAAGTTAACGACCGCATAAAGGAGGAAGTTAACGACCGCATAAAGAAGTGAAGATTAACGGACCGCATAAAGAGTGGAAGTTAACGCACCGTATAAAGGAAGGAAAGTGTAAACAACCCGCATATAAAGTAGGAAGTAAAGACCGCATAAAGGAGGAAGTAACGACCGTATAAGGAGGAAGTTACGACCGTATGAAAGGAGGCAACCAGTTAACGACCGCTATACAAGGAAGGAAGTTAACGATCCGCATATCAGGTGGAGTGAGGAAGTTAACGACCGCATAAAGGTGGAAGTTATCGACCGCATAAAGGAGGAAGTTAACGCACAGTTGAAGTCAAAGGAATTACAACTAAACACTGATGTCATACGTGTAGTTTCAGAAATGAAGGAGCGTAAAGAAATAGAACACAATCCAGTATTATTTGGAATCCCAGAACAATCAGAGCACGACAGGAGAAAAATGAATGGAAGCCGACATCAAAATGGTAGATTAGTTAGTAGAGGTATGAGGAATAGAAAACAGCAATCAAGTAATGCACATGAAAGTCATCAGACATGGACAGAAACCAGAAGTAAACGAGATCGCCGACAAAACTCGGCCGATTAAGAAAATTATATTCAAAAATATAAGAAGGCTCAAGGATCTCAATGATCTAACAACATGCGAAAGACAAAGAGAAAAGAAACTGAATGATGAAGCAAAAACGAAGGAAAACGAACTTTTATTGCAATGAGCAGGAATATGTTTTTATAGGTTGTTAAAATTCATAAACAATATAATCAAATAACCCATTGATGACAATTACAACTCAAACAGTTTTAATATATATTTATATGCATGTAATGATCCATTTCATAGCCATAATTCTATAGATATGGACATAGAGGCATATGTTTTGCCAGCGTCCATCATTTACTTGTCTTCAGTACACCGGGACGTCAAACCTGTCTCTTTGATAACAACACCTCACAATTCCACATCTCGATGTACTTACTACTCACGCGTTCGGTATTCTAATCTCAAATAAAAGTGAAATACTCGCCTAAACATTGCAATGAGAAGATTTAGTAGAAGAACGCTTGCGAACAGCATGTAGAATCCCATCAATAACGGTACCAGATATGTACCCATTGTTGTCGGACACCGAGGAAGGGTACCATTCTCGAAGATTTGTCGGTCGAAACTGCAATCTGGCTCTTTCACTAAACAAATAAACGGTTTTAATTATATTTATAAACAAAAGAGATAACGGGTAATTTTTCATGAGTAATATTCTACACAAAATTATACTGTAAGTTAATTGTCATATTACATCACCTTTGGCAGACCCTTAACAATACGTGCGAATGACATATACACCAATAAACGATGGTTATTATCAACTGATAACCGTTATACAACGATACAGTTATTATAAACTGATAACCGTGATACAACGATACAGTTATTATCAACTGATAACCGTTATACAATGATACAGTTATTATAAACTGATAACCGTTATACAACGATACAGTTATTATAAACTGATAACCGTTATACAACGATACAGTTATTATAAACTGATAACCTAATACAACGATACAGTTATTATAAACTGATAACCGTTATACAACGATACAGTTATTATAAACTGATAACCGTTATACAACGATACAGTTATTATAAACTGATAACCGTTATACAACGATACAGTTATTATAAACTGATAACCGTTATACAATGATACAGTTATTATAAACTGATAACCGTTATACAACGAGACAGTTATTATAAACTGATACCATTATACAACGATACAGTTATTATAAACTGATAACCGTTATACAACGATACAGTTATTATCACTGATAACCGTTATACAATGATACAGTTATTATAAACTGATAACATTATACAACGATACAGTTATTATAAACTGATAACCGTTATACAACGAGACAGTTATTATAAACTGATAACCTAATACAATGATACAGTTATTATAAACTGATAACCGTGATACAACGATACAGTTATTATAAACTGATAACCGTTATACAATGATACAGTTATTATAAACTGATAACCATTATACAACGATACAGTTATTATCAACTGATAACCGTTATACAACGGTACAGTTATTATAAACTGATAACCTAATACAACGATACAGTTATTATAAACTGATAACCGTGATACAACGATAGTTATTATAAATGATAACCGTTATACAACGATACAGTTATTATAAATGATAACCTAATACAACGATACAGTTATTATAAACTGATAACCGTTATACAACGATACAGTTATTATAAACTGATAACCTAATTCAACGATACAGTTATTATAAACTGATAACCATTATACAACGGTACAGTTATTATTAACTGCTCTTACTTTCAAATACTTCCAGATTCAGTTCTCCGTACAGATTCCAGTATGGAATACGGAGTAGATTGATGATAAGATCCCGGTCAATCTTTGAGGCAGGGTACAGGTTGGCATAAGCGGCAATGGCATAGGTTATCACACAAACCAGTAGGATCGCCAGAAAGGATATAAGGTCAAAGGTCTAAAAAAAAAATAACAACAACAACAACAACAACATCAAAAAACAAAAACAAAATAAGGAAAATAAGGAGAATTGACGAATATTACATTCTTACCATCATTTTAATCATCTGTAGTTGTGGTCCAATGTTCTCGTGAAGTGAAAACATTCCAATGAGACTGAGAGAAAGACATACAAATGACAGGGAACAAATCATACGTCCAAGGCCCAATGTCGGTTCATAGCTATACAGGCAAAACCCGCCAACGAACAGGATGACTCCGGAAATATCGAAATAATTCCATTTATTACGAAAATATGTTTCAGGCCCTGTTGACTTCAACTACAAAGAAATCATGAGTATATATAATGGCACAGAACAAGAGAGTGTCAATAGTATCGATATATACTCTAGAATTATCCTCTATGTCATTAATTTGTTACTGATCAAATTTAAAATATATATTCTTTCAAATTAATTAACATTTGCTTTAATAGTTTTAACGTAGTAGTGAAATTGTTAATTATAGATAAAAGTCCTATTGATACCGTATCCTCACTGGCATAGCCTCCAGGAAAGATCTAACAGAACAAAACATACACATAATGATGATTTACCTGGAGTAGTTCGTCAAAAAAGAAAACGGTAACACACACCGCTAATGCCACTTCAAATACAGTTAAATTAGTGTCAAATTTGGACAGAAGAGTGTAGGCAAATAGCATTAAGAATGCTACATAGATCATCTGAAATATCAAGTGTACATGTGTCAGTCATTTAACTGATAACACTGCTCGACAATTGACAGTAAGATTATAGTAAGCGCACTACCAAAAAATAGAAAAATAAAAGTTATACATAATGATAGATAAAATAAAATAAATAGATAATAATAGATAAAAAAAAGTAATATATACCAGATCAAATAAAATAAATAGATAATAATAGATAAGATAAATGTAATATATAATAATAGATAAAACAAATATATAATAATAGATGAATAAAAGTAATATATAGTGTATAAAATATCAAATAAAAGAAGGGTGATCTTATAGCACAAATAGGAAAATATGTTACATCATTATAACTGTCACGTGACAGTGTACTGACAAATCGCAAGTGTATATCCACATTATTCCCTATGTGAACTCTCTCTGCATTACTAGTATCTATAACGTGTTTAAACGGAAACAGAGGATGCATTAGAAACCATTATCCCACAAGAAGATAAAATTAAACGTTTATGTTTGCATAATACAGTGCATGTAATACGATAAAATAATTCATATATATTTATTGATTATGATTTGGAAGAGACATGAATGAAATGTTTTATACAGTAAGAATGTTTGCGAAAATTTTAGTTACATTAATAGACTTAATTGAATCGGATTAATACTCCGTTTAGACTCAAATACCTAAAAATATTGAGGTCTACTTACAGAGTTTCCCACAAACTTCACGACAGGTGCTTTGTAGAAACTCATAATCTTTTCACAGGGGCACATTGATCTAAACAAAGATACTGATTACAAACCTTTATTTATTATTTCAGTAATTATATACAGATGTATGTGTATATTACATATCATTATTTTTACATTACATATCTTTAAGTGTACATTACATATAATTATGTGTATATTACATATCAGTGTATGTACATTACGTACCATTATATGTATATAACATACCATCATGTGAACATTCCATACAACATAACATTTTTTTACATTACATATCATTAAGTGTACGTTACACATCATTATGTGTACTATACATACCACCATATGTACATTGTATATAGTTATGTGTACATTACATACAAATGTATCATCTTGTGTACGGTTTGCCTGTCACTGGCCTTTGTGGTGTTGACCACGCCGTCAGTTCTATCTGTAGGCATACCTGACCAGTTTCGAACGGGAGTAGTGCTCGAAGTCGAGCATTCAATTACCATTCAACTAATCGACGGATTCCACCGTTCCTGTTATAGTTGGGGTGTATTGAAACTTTTCAAATTTCGATAATTTAACTCGAGCTCTCCAACAAACGATCGCGTAGTTGAATCCAAAACATGAGAGTTGAGTCAACAAGGCACAAATCGTGTACTGAAATGCCTGAAATGTTTGCATCTTATGAATATCTTTTTGTGTGAAATATCTGTAGACAAATATAAGAAAACACGTCCTATAATCAATGCAATGAGCCGAATCCTGGACTTAGAAAAATATATAAACGTGCACATCCGCTGCCCGCTGTGCCGTATATACGTATACGTACACATGTATACCATAAAGATCACCACGATGTCTACCTGATTTACTTACCTTCCGCAACAGCTAGTACTGGTTGATGACTTCCCGTGCAGAAAAAGAAAAATCAGAATAAAAGACATAAAACCGTAATACGGAAGCGTATTAGGGCCACATTTAAACTTTTTTTAATTTTTAATTTCCACACTTTGAAGTGTAAATTATACACTTTAATGTATAAATTTGACACTTTAATGTGTAAATTATACACTTAAATCTGTAAATTTTACACTTTAATCTGTAAATTAAACACTTTAATGTGTAAAATTTACACTTTAATCTGTACCTTTTACACTTTAATCTGTAAATTATACACTTGAATGTGTAAAATTTACACTTTAATCTGTAAATCTGTAAAAAGGCAAAGAGCAAATTTTACAGATTAATGTGTATAATTTAAAGATCAAAGTGTATGATTTACATATTAAGGTGTAAAATTTACCCTTTAATCTGTAAATTTTACATTTAAATCTGTAAATTTTACATTTTAATCTGTAAATTATGCACTTTAATCTGTAAATTTTACACTTTAATCTGTAAATCATACACTTTGATCTTTAAATTATACACATTAATCTGTAAAATTTACTCTTTGCCTTTTACTTACTTTAACCCTCGATAAAATACTCAATTTCGCCTCATGTATATTGATTTCAACAAGGTCCTCTGATCTCGAAGACCTCTCAGAGTATCGAAATGACTCCATGAAAAGCCAAAGATTAAATTTTACGGATTAATGTGTGAAATTTACAGATTAAAGTGTAAATTGTACAGAATAAAGTGTAAAATTTATAGATTAAAGTGTATAATTTAAATATTAAAGTGTATAATATACATATTAAAGTGTATAATTTACAGATTAAAGTGTAAAATATACATTAAAGTGTATAATTTACAGATTAAAGTGTAAAATCTACACATTAAAGTGTATAATTTACATATTTCAGTGTAAAATTTACAGATTAAAGTGTAAATTTTACACATTAGAGTGTATTATTTACACATTAAAGTGTGGAAATTAAAAATAAAAAAAGTTTACATGTGGCCCTAATACGCTACCGTATTAAACAGATATGGATGCATTGTACATAAAAAGATTAAGCATATCATCATTCATGGTGTTGGTTAACGTACACTGATACACAAATGCTTTATTTGTCACGAATTAAACAATGAAAAGTTTGCCTGTTGTAGCAATATGTAGGTGAAATCCGTGATGTTATCTTTCCTACCTTACTGTTTCTTTGCTCCTTCTGATCATCATCTTTGAATCTGATGAGACACGGTATTAGTAGCTGCATTGGAGGTATAATACAGAGTGGAAATTTAACCTGTATCAGGTAAGAGAAACACACATATTGATATTGGATGACAGTCTTGATAAAAAAAGTAACGTAAAAACAAGATATATCTTTAAAAAAGATAAACGGCATAGTTTTATACTGGTGGTTATAATGTAAAACTACTGGTGAAATAAATTAACGAACTACATTGTAATTAATAAATGCGCAGTTTCAGCACGGATAACAAAATTATATCAGTTTGAATCATTTTTGGTGATAATAAGACTGCAAATGTGTCATTTGAATAGATGCATCCACTTATTCAGCTTGCATTCAATTTAAAAGGGACATCACGGTAAAAACTTTGCAATTTTCACTGAATGTACGCGTTTTGTTCCTTTCCGGTTATGTTTCTGTGCTGTCCCAATGTTCACAGTCAATCCATATGTCCAGCTTGATCACTCGATTTAGTAGGGAATCCCTCTCTAAATAGCGCGGAAATGATTTTTAAATCATTACGTGACTGTTTTGAAATCGTGGTAACACAAACACACGATAGTTTACAAGGCGATATATATATTCCATCTGGGTTAGTTGGATAACGATATTATACACAGTGGTTTAAATGTTAAATAATACGTTCTGTATATATTACGGCACACATATGTATGTGTAAATAATATAAACACTGTTCATATAGTATAGTGACAGTAGCGATGTACTGGAACTGAGTTTGTATTACTATTACCGAGTTTGTGTTAATATTACCGAGTTTGTGTTAATATTACCGAGTTTGTGTTAATAGTACCGAGTTTGTGTAAATATTACCGAGATTGTCATGACCTACTATCAAGCAATCAAGCAGAATACGAGCGGCGTCCGTATTACTGCTGTTTTCATGTTTTTGAACTGTTACAATCTATTGTACTGCTTCCCAAGTTAACTCTAGGATTGTGTTTGATTCATTTTCCTCTTATTCTCTTCATTGCGGAAGCTGTTATCGTTTTCAACCGCAGTCGATTTACATTGGAAGCCATTTTTGTTTCCATGTGTTTTGGTTTGTTGTGCGCATGCGTTTATCGTATATGTCACAAATTTTGCATATTCAGAGTGATAACCTTTTAATAATTGATAATTGATGTTTTATGTGCATACATCATCAAATTCGAATGGTTATTGTTCCGAAGGTTATTTTTTTAAATATATACCAAATAATATGATAACAAATACAAAATAATTATTGGTTTACCGTGAGGTCCCTTTAACTTTGTTTCGTTTTTAACTGTATATCTGCATTTTGCATTGACCGCTACATTGACCAATCACATACTTCATTTTGACAAGTAACGCCACCTGTCGCGTCATATCCGGGGCCAAAACAAAATTAGACGGCTATGCCGAAAAACAACAACAACATGTCGGCCATTCCAAGTAGGTTGCATAAAATCATTGTAATCAGATATAACCGCATGCCTCACCCATTTCCATCGATTTAGAAGCGATAACTCGCCCATCCACTCTTCACTCAACAAAGACTGGAAGAAGGGATGAGCGACAAAACTTCTGTTTTCTGTCATCCTTGCGATCTGTCTACACGTGGCGTTGCCCCAGTTGTCCATCCGCTTTGAAAGCATTTCCGTCGTTTTCTTTTCATTTGATTCTTTGCATCTGCTCAACATCGTTTGTGCAAGCTGGCAAAATTCACTGTCAAAATATATATAACATCAATATAAATTGAAATTTAGACATGCGAAACTATTTATTTCAACTTATCAACTTCTACTGCTGGGATGGGGGAGCGTGATTTATCTAATAGTGGGAGAAACCCACTTAGTCTGCAATCCTGCCTGCTTAAAAGTGTGTTACCAATGCTCCACCGGCCACACTGTGATCTGTTTCATGTAAAATCATAATATTAATACGAAAGATATAACGCATTAAACAATCCACTTTTTCCCCGACATAAAAAGCCTTTGTCGGAATAGATGAAATATACAACATGAACCAGTTAAGATACAGGTACTTGACGATATCTGACACATAGTATGAAGTATGATGTGAATGTATGTTATTTACTATCTTAACTCATACAATGTTGAAAATGACGCTAAAAGACCGAATCGTAATAATTAAAGTTTTATGTAAGATTAACGATAAGAAAGTAAGCATTTTTTTTGAAGATCTGCTCATTGAGAGAAAATTATTTTTTCTCAACTGTTTTCAACTGTCTTTGTACGTGTCATGCTTCAAGCCAAATAGCTCAACTATAATTTAAATTAAAGACTGCAGTATTTAATAAATATCCCATTATGACAGTCTTTAATCTATACTTACTCTGCATTGTTGTTCATGGAAGTTTCTATGTCTTTATTTTCAACCATCAGCGCCATTTTCTTCAGCAGTCCATAAGCAACCAATGCAGCCGCGACTTGGTCCTAAATTACGCATATAAAATCAGTTAAGAGTTAATGTATAACCGTACTCTTCAATACGTCTAACTGTTATGTATATTGGGAGTTTATGACATCAACATCTTTTTTTATAAGGAATGTTCCTCATGCATGTGTGTTATGAAGTAATCCCGTACATGAATTGATTTTTTATCTCCATATTTGAATCGTTCATTTCTAAAAACCATAAGTTTATAATTGCACAGACAAGATGATGTTTAGCGAAACAATAGTTCCTGTACGGAACACACTGCCATAATAACAAACTGTGTGCGACAAGGCCACAACATAACTCTCCAAGTAATGGGATACCTTTCCATATTTCCAAAACAGCTTTGTCATTTCGTGTCGGTGCGTGAGGATACACCATACCATCAAGTGAAGAAATGGGTTGTCTGTGGTGTCAGATAAGGTCATGGTGTCTGTCTTTGTGTACATGGGATGAACATCATAAAACTTTCCAAGAAGGTGTGAAATCAGTTTTCCTATGTTTTCTAAACAAGTTTCCTGTTAAATGTTAAAGAATAGCAATATTCTCTTCATTTTTACTTAATCGAGCTTACAATATCAGAAACAATAAGGTCTGATTGTTACAAGGACCGTTAACATAGAATTCAATAAAACCCAAATTAACCTCCTATAAATTATACTGTTATAAAGAAAGTGTTAGAATTTACAATACCATGTTATACCTGTACATGTTTGACAAATAAAGGCAGGACATAAAAATAGGACAGTATCGTATGGCGTCAAATTAGAAGAATAATTCGCTACTCACATCTTTTTCTAAACGGGTTATGTTCTGAAGCTTCCACAGAATATTTCTCAGAGAGCTATCCTTTGGAATCTGTGTATAAAACATATTTCATTTAGCCTTCATTGTTCTACGGAATAACATACAGACGAAACTAATGATCAGGTGTGTGGCCAAAACCAAAACACAAATGGTTCAATAGTAACGACCAACCTCCTGGTACAATGTTTGAAGCATTCCCCTGGTCAAATAGCTCGTCATGTCCTTCCCTTTGTCTAGAAATATTTCCATGAAGTCAAATCTGTCCAGCACAAGAGCAGTCGTAATCATGTCCTCGTCTTCGAAAACTGTCTTCAGCTTATCTCGCTAGGGATGAAAAAGGAAAGCATACAGTTAGATATTATATATACTTTTGAGAATAACTCGGCCAGATTGTAACAAATAAAGGTTTTGGTATCGAAGACTGATGTTATATCGCTTAGGATGAAATTAGAAACAAAATAGTTTGATATCGAAAATTCGTGTTATTCCCTAGGAATGATATCGGAAACAATATAGTTTGGTATTGAAGACTGTTTGACATCTTTTAAATTTTCCCACCTGAAGCTGTAGAGGCTACCAATGAGAGAGAGACATGAGGTGTATACGTACAGTAATATGTCGTATAATGTCCCTGGCATTGTCGATTCTGTTCCAGTATAGTGTAAGCTTGAGGGAGAGACATGAGGTGTATACGTACCGTAATATGTCGTATAATGTCCCTGGCAGTGTCGATTCTGTTCCAGTATAGTGTAAGCTTGAGGGAGAGACATGAGGTGTATACGTACCGTAATATGTCGTATAATGTCCCTGGCAGTGTCGATTCTGTTCCAGTATAGTGTAAGCTTGAGGGAGAGACACGAGGTGTATACGTACCGTAATATGTCGCATAATGTCCCTGGCAGTGTCGATTCTGTTCCAGTATAGTGTAAGCTTGAGGGAGAGACACGAGGTGTATACGTACCGTAATATGTCGCATAATGTCCCTGGCATTGTCGATTCTGTTCCAGTATAGTGTAAGCTTGAGGGAGAGACATGAGGTGTATACGTACCGTAATATGTCGTATAATGTCCCTGGCAGTGTCGATTCTGTTCCAGTATAGTGTAAGCTTGAGGGAGAGACACGAGGTGTATACGTACCGTAATATGTCGCATAATGTTCCTGGCAGTGTCGATTCTGTTCCAGTATAGTGTCAGCTTGAGGGAGAGACACGAGGTGTATACGTACCGTAATATGTCGCATAATGTCCCTGGCAGTGTCGATTCTGTTCCAGTATAGTGTAAGCTTGAGGAAGAGAGACACGAGGTGTATACGTACCGTAATATGTCGCATAATGTCCCTGGCAGTGTCGATTCTGTTCCAGTATAGTGTAAGCTTGAAGGAGAGACATGAGGTGTATACGTACCGTAATATGTCGCATAATGTCCCTGGCAGTGTCGATTCTGTTCCAGTATAGTGTAAGCTTCAGTTGACTGAGATCCTTATTTTCTCTCTCCACTTTAAAAATATATCATTTAGTAAACAAAAATACAAATACAGATTACCTCAGTCGTTCTGATAAAAACAGACTAACCGTAGATATGGGATAAGTAATAAATAGATTCTGATGTCCACATCAATGGAATATCATTGATCTCGTTAAACAAATGTCATATCGCATTAACACCCATGTTTGCCTCACTCGCCTACAGGTGGCTAAATTATCGATCCCATTTAACAGTTCGATATAGCATTGACACCCATGTTTAACTTCACCTGCATACATACGGCAAAACCATTGCTCTCATTTAACAAATTCTATATAATATTGACACCGATCTCATTTAACAAATTCTATATAATAATAACACCCAAGTAAACCTACCGTCCTTCAGTGCCGTCAGTATAACATCGCCCATATCACTCGGGATATTTGTGGTGTCTGTCATATCAAACACCTTAATCAAGTGTCGCTTCTCGACGCATTCTTGGACGGCCAATCCAAGCTCTTCAGTAACCCCTGACAATTTTTGATATTCTGTTTCCCACTTTTTTCTTGAAAAAACATATTGGATTAAAACAGAGGCATATTAATTTTATTGTCACGATAGATATACTATCTCGATATACTGGACTCTCTGGAAATTTCTTCCAATGTGTGTACATTTTGATTGCGATGGTGAATTACATTTACTGACATACTCATATTTGTGAAAAAATATGGCAATTTATTAATCAGACATGAAATAAATTAAATCCTTCATGCTTAGAAGGACGCCGTTATTGTGCTGTAATGACTAGTTAAAGTTTACCTCTCTGGTTTAGGTTTTTCTGCACATTCACAAGCTAGAGCTAAAACGTCAGCAGCCTTTCCAGAACCCTACAACACAAAGGATATGATGCCTTAGTATTCCGTTTGATGAATGTCTAGTAGAACACATCTATGATCATCATTTTGTTATTGTTCTGAGGACCATAAGTCTTCCAAAATTTGACTTACGATAAAATTTCCTCGGACTAGCGCTGTGCTCTGTGTACACATCTTTGTTGACACGTCAAAAGGCGTAAAGCCTCTAAAATGTAAATTCTGATGTTATTGACTTCCTGTTCAACCATTATATCAGTAAACTCGTATTTATAACTAACCTTAATAAGCACTGTCGGGATCCCGCCACGGACTGCTTCTGTAACGGTTCTGATTGTGTTTGGGCCTCCTTCTACCACCAATAAAACCACAGGGACCATAGCCTCTGATGGGAAACAGTAAGCACAGTAAATTCTTTACTCCTATCTAATTTCATGTAATAAACAATATGGGTGCGAAGTGTAGTATAACTAAACTGTGGAGTACAATTTGTATAGTGGCACACGTATATAGTAGACTACCTGTTGGGTCTTTGTACAGTGACACACATGTACTTTGGAGTACCGGTAAGGTTCTAAGTACAGTGGTGCACATGTACATTTGAGTACAATTCTGAAATGAGTGGTACACCTATTCTGTTGGGCACATCTTGTAAACATATGATACGTGTTTTGAAGAAAATTAGTTCTTATTGCAAAATATTTATAAACAATAAAAGTTATCATACGCAAGGAAAATAAATGCATTGTTGAATTCTACCTGTTTTTGCAGTTCTCAGCTTTGAAACCGCTATTTCGATCCCGGTCCTAAATGTTATCTCTTTTCCAAATTGCTTTTGCGTTCCATCATCCACTAGCAAAAAGTGTGTATGGTTTGGGTCCAAACATGTTTCATTTTCATTCATATTTAGTTCCGTTGGTGTCGAGTACACTTCGTCTTTGTCAACTGTTTTACGAAGAGCTTCCCGATACGCTACCACACCAAATGTAGCTATTCCAATGGCAACAACGGAATTTGATTTCAGGAAATTGGCATCACGGACAGCCTCACCAACCTCTTTCATGATACCGCAGTCACTTCCTCCACTCACAACCCACATATCTAATAAAACAAATGTAGCATAACTAACATACTTGAATTCTCTCCGGTCTTATCACAGGTAAGAGGAAACTCAATGGACGCTCGCGTGGAGACCTACTGTGGGATGAAACAGGAGTAAGCTGGGGAAACCCGCTTGGTCGGGTAGTTGACCCCTACTTGTTCACATCCGATCGGGGAATCGAACCCCGGCCAAAAAGGTAAAAGACGAGTATGCTACCACTATGCTATCCGACCATCCGACAACTCGACCACGACCATCCGACCATCCGACCACCCGACCACCCGACCACCCCGATTGAAAATAATGTTCAAGCACTTTCATACGAATTGTACCTGTAGGCGATAGCGATAAATACATGGTTGATGTCTTCGTTCAGATATTCAACGTTTTGTATATGCTTATTACATTATTATGACATTCTTGACGTCGTCTTACTTCTACTTTTCATGTTTCAATGATGACGCAATCATTATCATAGTGTGACGGTTTTTAAAATCATATTTAAAAACAGTCGATGTTTTCTTTGGAACGCTATTTATGCCGAAGGTCCTTTAAATGAGAAAGAGACCATCCTTACATTGATAATTATAATAGCGATGTTGTTTATAAGACCCTTGGTGCAATTGCATATGTAACATATCACATGATGACAATAGTTTTAGCAATGAGAGTGATCATGTTATCTGTATTGAGGAATATGACAAATTGCCAAATACAATTATATTTTGATATAAGGTCCACGAAAAACACATACCGATTTTTCTGGCTAACTTGATAAGTTCTCTCTTGAATATTGTTCTTTTGTGAGTGACCATATCAAACCCTTTGGCACCTCCTGTCACAGAGATGAGGACGTTTGGAGTTTGCAGGTCCCACTTTTTCATCAAAGATTTCAAAATTTCATCTGGGCCTTTGTCTTCATTACTACTTTGAGATGGCTTGGTGATGATTGCATACTGTAATATAGGAACAAAGTGTTAAATATGTACAAACCATTCAGACATACGATAGGTGGGGTAAAACACATCATATTGACCTTCAAGCTGGATTCCATACTTTCGAACGTGTTGTCCCTTTGGAAACATCAAATGTTAAAAAAATGAAAATCACTGGAAAAAACTGGAATATACTAGATAATGATCTATATTTCATCCTGAAAACTGATTTATACTCGATAAGGACTTATCTCTCATCCCGAAAACTGGAATATACTAGATACTGATCTATATTTCATCCTGCAAACTGGTTTATACTAAATAAGAGCTTTTCTCTCATCCTGAAAACTAGTTTATACTCGATAAAGACCTATCTCTCATCATGAAAACTGGTTTATACTCGATAAGGGCCTATCTCTTATTCTGAAAACCGGTTTATTGAATTTGGTAGTAAGGTCCTTTTAACACGATATTGAAAAAACGTTGTCTTTCTTCAAATCGGTTTCTGCTATGTCACTGCGATTAGGCTTTGTGTTCTAAATACGTAATAGGTACATTTACTCTTTATCTAAAAATATGATATTTCCTATATAAATTATACATTACCTGTCGTATTTCACTAATACTTCCTATTTATATCTTACCTGTCGTATTTCACTAATACAAATATGTACTTCCTATTTATATATTAACTGTCGTGTTTCACTAAAACTTCCTATTTATACATTACCTGTAGTATTTCACTATTTATATATTACCTTTCGAATTTCACTAATTCTTCCTATTTATATCTTACCTGTCGTGTTTCACTAATACAAATATGTACTTCCTATTTATATATTAACTGTCGTGTTTCACTAAAACTTCCTATTGATACATTACCAGTAGTATTTCACTATTTATATATTACCTTTCGAATTTCACTAATTCTTCCTATTTATATATTACCTGCCGTATTTACTAATACTTCCTATTTATATATTACATGTCGTGTTTCACTAATACTTCCTATTTATATATAACCTGTAGTATTTCACTAATACTTCCTATTTATATCTTACCTGTCGTGTTTCACTAATACTTCCTATTTATATCTTACCTGTCGTGTTTCACTAATTCTTCCTATCTATATATTACCTGTCGTGTTTCACTAATACAAATGTACTTCCTATTTATATCTTATCTGTCGTGTTTCACTTATACTTCCTATTTATACATTACCTGTAGTATTTCACTAAAACGTTCTATTTATATATTTCATGTCGTGTTTCACTAATACTTCCTATTTATATATCACATGTCGTGTTTCACTAATACTTCCTATTTATATATTTCATGTCGTGCTTCACTAATACTTCCTATTTATATATTACCTGTAGTATTTCACTAATACTTCCTATTTATATATTAACTGTCGTGTTTCACTAATACTTCCTATTTATATATTAACTGTCGTGTTTCACTAATACTTCCTATTTATATCTTACCTGTCGTATTTCACTAATACTCTCTATTTATATATTACCTGTCGTATTTCACTAATACTCTCTATTTATATATTACCTGTCGTATTTCACTAATACTCTCTATTTATATATTACCTGTCGTATTTCACTAATACTCTCTATTTATATATTACCTGTCGTGTTTCATCACAACTCGAAAATCGTATGTTTCCTGTGTTCCCATCCCAGTGCCATTTCTCAGTCGAGTTAACTCCCCCCATTTTTCCTGAAATTTAAAAATAATTTCATCATCAAACTTTGATTACATTCAATATCAAAAATCACTTTTTCGAATACAAGATTTTCAAAATGAGTATAAAGAAAAAATGTAATTGCCCCGAGTCCCAGTAATTCCTACACATACGTCCTTTACAAGCACAACAGCTAGATTACAATTGTGATGAGGGTTCTCGTACCTTTTTCTTTGGATGCTGTATTTATCTGGAATAACTGAGATATACGCAAGAATCAGTTTCCAATATCGATATGTTTATTCTTTGACTGCTGCGTCCAGAGTGACGCTTTCTCTTGGAAACAGCTGGTATATCTCAACTTCGAGATATTTCATTTGACCAATGAAATTTGTAGGGATTAATTATCACCCAATGAAATTACTTTCCCTAATCAATATTTACCCAAAGGGTAGACTAAAAATGGGGTCTGCGCATGTGTGCAGTATACCCTATATGTTAAAACCTGTTACACAACATGTATACGTAGCTATACAGCGTGTTCTTAATCCCAGGTGAAAATCGCCCTATGCGCGTTTCACCTGTACTGGAATGTCACAAGCGCATGTGAAAGCTTGCTTAATTATATAATTATATATAATTACCTAACTTCAAATGGTTAATACTGTTTGGAATGTAACTGTTTATAATTGGTATACCTTTTTGACTATAGCAGAGATTTGTGTCAGACACCTAAATTTGCTTATACCTGTTAGACAACATAGCGTCTATTATTTAAGACTATGTCCAGAATTTCTTAACACCAATTAATTCTAATACAAATTAATTTCCAATAACAACAGTAAAACTATCCTAATTCTAAACGTATGTGAAGTTTAAAAATTGTTCCCCAATTTTTATGTTATATAAAAATGTTTCTATTTTAATTTATATATAAAATAAATCTGTCACGCTGTTTCAAGCGATATTTTATATATAAATTAAAAATAGATATATTTTATATATAAATTAAAAATAGAAATATTTTATATATAAATTATTTCTATTTTTAATTTATATATAAAATATCGCTTGAAACAGCGTGACACAATTATAAACTATCGTAAATAGGCATTCTGGCATCAATCCGTAACCCAAACGTTTTCTTGATAACTTTGGATAAAAGCTAGACATTGTGATTTAATACATCTAAACAACGGTCTGCAGTAATATTGCCGTATTCTTGAAGGGACTGTTCAAGGTTGAGTGGCATTGGAGTATTCTGCAAGGGACTGTTCAATGTTGTTAAGTGGTATTACCGTATTCTTGAATGGACAGTTCTGGTTGATAAGTAATATTGCCGTATTCTTTTAGGGACTGTTCAAGGTTGAGTGGCATGGACGTATTCTTCAAGGGACTGTTCAATGTTGTAAAGTTGTATGGCTGTATTCTTGAAGGAACAGTCATAGTTGTAAAGTGATATTGCCGCGTTCTAAGAAGAGGTAGGAATCGATTGCGGGTGTTCAAATAATTCAGTCCAGAGTATATATGTCCAAGCGAAACGCGATTTGAAATTGCATGTGAACCGATACACGATCAGTTTCACCTGCCCCATTGAATATGTTTGTTATTCACAGACGATAATTGTCGTTTTGAAATGAACGTTACAGGTACACGTTCCGCTGATTTTTCTTATTCATGAAATACAAATCAAGTAATTGTATAGCTATAAGACAACTATACACTTGCGGGACACTTATATCACAGATAGTTCACTTCTATTTTTGCGGCATTCGCACTGGGAGCATTGAGTTAAATCATGTAAGTCACATTCTCAATATACAGTTGCTCATATACATATATATAACCGCAATTACCGCCCAATTACATTACTTCCTGCATTTTATAAACTACTAGAAAAACTTATCAACAACAGAATCCAGAGATGGCTGTCGTGTGTCAAGAACCCACTTTGTAAACAACAACAAGGTTTCCAACGAAACCTCAGCTGCTCCACAGCTGCGTTTAATTTGAGAGAAACTATATACTACAATTTGGAAAACAACAGTAAAACATTCGTAGCTTTTCTAGACACGCGAAAGGCATTCGACACTGTGTGGCATTGTGGTCTCATATGCAAAAGTTATTCAAATTCGGTGTGCGAGGAAAAATATCAAATCTAATTAACAATTCATATATTGACATGTATAGCGCAGTTTCAACACATGGTACAAGATCAAGATGGCTACCAGTCAGATTCGGAATTAGACAAGGAGGCGTGGTCTCCAGCTTTTTATATCTCGTCTTCATAAACGACCTTCTCTTAGGGTTAGAACACAGCCGTGCTGGTGCCAAGATATACGACATAAATTGTAGCAATCCAACTCTTGCAGATGACATTGCCTTGATTGCAACCAGTCCCTCAGCCTTACAAACGCTATTAGACATTTGCACAAATTATGCGAAAACATGGAAGTTCAGATACAATGCGGACAAATGCACTGTTCTTGTCTTCGGAAACAACCATAAAAGGAATATCGATTTCAATTGGTCAATCATGGGTCATAATTTACAAACCGCGAATTTATATAAACATGTTGGTGTTATTATTTCTACCGATCTCAAGAGTAAGTCCGCGATAGAAAATGCTTGCACTAAAGGCAGAAACTGTTTTAACCTAATAACCAAATTCGGACATGACTGTAAATGGACCAACCCTTTAAAAACAACGACATTGTACAAGAAGGTTATAATACCAAGTGTTCTTTATGGTTCTGAATTTTGGTCAAAAATGTCAAAACATGATATTCAACACCTGAACGTTCTACAACACACGATTGCGAAAAGATCCCAATCCTTACGGAAATTAACCAGATCTGACATGTGTGAATCAATGCTTGGTCTTCCTAGACTAGAGTCAGAAATCGATAAAAGGAAACTCAACTTCCTCTCTACGCTCATTCACATGGAACCAGATACACTTTCTAAGCAAATACTTCTTCGAAGATTGTTCCAGTATATTGAAAACCCTTATAACAAACAGCTTGGATTTATTCCTGATATTTGGTGTATTTTATACAAATACAACTTACAGAATTTCCTGCAGGAGTACTTGGTAAATATCTACTTCCCTTCTAAAACGGCTTGGAAACGGATTGTCTCACATTCTATTAAAACAATGGAAGACACCCTCCTGAAAGACAGACTTGTGACAGATTTAGACTTTTTAGACTTTTTGAGATTTAGAGACATACATGATACAAATACATATCCATATATTCTATGGAATACACCAAAAACTAGTAAAGACCTCCAAATTGTCTAGTTCGTGTGTAAAATGGTGGCATGCCCCTCCCCCCCAGTGGAAGGAGCAACGATGTAAATTATGTAATGTATCGTACATAGACGCCATTCTCCACTTTGTAACTGTGTGTAGTGCTACAGCTGACCTTCGTGACATATTCACAACACTGGTAATAGATAAATACGGCATCGAATTATTTATCTACTTGGACAACTTACACCATGAGAATTTCCTTAGAACTCTTCTTGGCAAAACAATTCCAGCAGAGATATATGAATCTATAGAGGATTACCAGGGATTTTTATTGGACAGTGCTAAATACATTAGAAGTGCTGCGCATGTGTTTTTCTCCTAAACTAACTCATCATGTAACTTATGCAATACTACAAACAGTACCAGTATTAAATGTGACAGCAATAGTAATGTAATTCATCAATGGACATGTAGAAAACAATTCAATTGATCACATTCAACCTAATTTTATGTAAATATTAACTTTTCATTTTGTAAATCTCTTAACAGAGGAATACAAGATTTGATTGATTGATTGATTGACGTGTTCCGTAGGTCAATGACCAACTCGTTGGTTGGCTACATTTATACCACTGTATAAGGACATCGCATACGTGATATAGTACTGTAATTATATACTATGAATGTTTACTGACTAGTGTAGACACCGGCCAAGGTCAGCCACAGGTTACACTTAACAAACATGTGTGTTAAACTGGTGCTATTTCTAATATATAAATATTGATATATATATATAAGTATGATTTATGTAAACATATAATATGAAAATCTATATTCTGACATACAACATTATAAAATAACAGATACACGATCCTTACGGGTACTGTCAATATTAACAGATACACGATATTTTAGGGTACTGTCAACATTAACAGATACACGATCATTTAGGGTACTGTCAACATTAACAGATACACGATCTTTTAGGGTACCGTCAACATTAACAGATACACGATCTTTAGGGTACTGTCAACATTAACAGATACACGATATTTTAGGGTACTGTCAACATTAACAGATACACGATCTTTAGGGTACTGTCAACATTAACAGATACACGATCTTTAGGGTACTGTCAACATTAACAGATACACGATCTTTTAGGGTACTGTCAACATTAACAGATACACGATCATTTAGGGTACTGTCAACATTAACAGATACACGATCATTTAGGGTACTGTCAACATTAACAGATACACGATCTTTAGGGTACTGTCAACATTAACAGATACACGATATTTTAGGGTACTGTCAACATTAACAGATACACGATATTTTAGGGTACTGTCAACATTAACAGATACACGATCATTTAGGGTACTGTCAACATTAACAGATACACGATCTTTAAGGGTATTGTAAACATAAACAGATACACGATCTTTAAGGGTACTGTCAACATTAACAGATACACGATCATTTAGGGTACTGTCAACATTAACAGATACACGATCTTTAAGGGTACTGTCAACATAAACAGATACACGATCTTTAAGGGTATTGACCAAGTCCCATTAACGTTCCCTTACCCAATGAAACCACTGCCTTGAATTTTATCCACTAGAAAGCTTCAGAATTTATGAAAAGCTTCCAATCCCTACATGTTTTTCTTAACTTCAGTAATACTTTCCTACTGGCGGACATTAATGAATTTTGATGAGACCAGAGCCTTTGATGATAATTAAGACTGTGAGACGGAAGAGGAAGGAAGAGAAATAGTTCCTACAATCTAGAAGTTAAGAAAGTCATGTGTTTCTTAATGACACAAGTAGATACGTACCTGGACCAGAGAAGGTCCTGACAATTTTGTATTTAACATATCCTCAAAAGATATCTCGATACCAAGTCCATTATTTATCTATAATTTGTTTACAGATCTCATTATAGTACAGAATGTTCATTAGATTGATACAAAATTAAAATTGACAAAGATTCCAAACGTGAATGTCTTATTGAAACATCATCTGTACAAGTGCAGCGTATTGACTACACAATTAATTTGTACAATTAGGAGGTATTGATAACAAAGTTTATAACATATCATTAGTAAAACAGAACATTAAAGATAAACGGCTCATATTGTAACTAGCTATCTTCATGATAGCACTACGTACTTACCGCCTCACTATCACTGGTATTACTCGTATCATCAACGCTTCCCTGGTGTCCTGGTATGGTCACACACCTTTAGTTTACATCTTGAGGTCGAACCTCGTCACTAAAACAAAAACATAAGTCTGTCGCTCGATATGAATGACGTGATGTAGTAATTATTCAAACAGGTACGAAGAAACGAGGATGTCCTTTTTGCACCGCTTAACACATGAGTCAGTCGTTCATACATAAGTAGTTATCTGTTTGAGTTGAGAGATTTAGATAGTGAAATGATTGAATGTCAGGATGACTAAATTAAAAAGCAATCGAGCTTGTGTTGGAAAATACAAATGTAAGACCACTACTGACTGAAGATAAAAACCCTTCCCCGTGCCTCAAACATATTCAACACACATTAATTTTGCTGTTGTTTAGAAGAGTTGACGTATGTTTTTGTCCCACGTAAAGCATAGTTAACTTAACATATCCCTATAGTAACTATTATACATAAAAAGTGTAAATGTAGATAACTTTGCGTATACAGAAAACATATCTCTTATCATATTAACTTTTCGGTCACATACTTACATGTACATACCTACAGTACGCCAGACAAAATGACCAATAAAACTATTCTACGAACGGGTGAAGTTGACAATTCGGCATGTCGTTGTAACAAATTAGTTTATTGTGTTCATATCTATGATGTAAACAATGTACAAAATGTATACAAACTATTAGCATTTTTATCATTGGCCCATTGGGTGTTTAAATGATGATTTCTTCAGAATTTTGTCATAGGTATGTACAGACCCCCTCATCTACAGACCACCAAATAGATATACATACCGCCTCTACTATATACCGCATATTCTACCTACCGCAAAATCTACAGGCCGCCTCATCTCAATATAACCACAGGTGTGAACCGACACCTCCTCTACAGACCACCTTAACTCAATTAAACCACAGGTGTCTACAGACTGCCTCATCCAAGGGAATCCTGGAGATCAAATATGGAAAAAATTTGGCAATATATTGTATAGATACAATTCCGGAAACATACCAAGACGTCTTCGAAAGTAAGGGAAATATGGATGGAAAACTACATCTAGAAGTCAACAGGAATGTGCCTTTTGTACAACTTCCACTCAGAAGAGTTCCGACAGCATTAAAACCACAACTTGAGACTGAGCTGAAGCGTTTGGAGTAACTTGATGTCATCAAATGCATTGATGAGCCGACAGATTGGTTGTCGGTCCTTGTGATGATAGAAAAACCAAGATGTAAACTGAGAATATGTATCGACTTCAAACCCTTAAATCAGGCACTTAAACGCAGTAATTATCCCCTACCGGTGACCGACGATGTTCCAACAAAGCTTAAAAACCCCAAAGTGTTCACTGTGTGTGACATCAAGAACGGTTTTTGGCTGGTTTTTCTGGATGAGGAGTCCAGCAAACTTACCACATTTGAAACCCCCTTCGGACGATTCCGCTGGATAAAAAAATGCTCTTTAGCATTTCTCTCGCTCCAGAAATTTTTCAACAGCGTGTCGATGCTTTAGTTAAGGATCTGGAAGATGCGGAGCCAGTGTTTGACGACATCCATATGTATGAAGATGGTCATATCGAATTGGAAGCTATAGAGGACCATGATCGGAAACTGGAAAAACTGATGCAATAGTGTATTGACAAAGGTATTAAACTTGATAAAGGTCAACAGACGCCCAGAGCGAAGGAAATACCCTACATTGGCCACTTACTATCTTCAACGGCTGCGATACAGAGTATGCTATGTCCATGAGACGTGAAAGATGTGCAAAGACTTTCTGAGGAATCTGATTGATCTCTGTGAGCCTATAAAAAAAAACGTACAAACAAGGACGTGGAGGTGAAGTGAACATATAAACACGAGGAAATGTACATTAGATTAAGGACGCTATTTCCACTGCTTCTATTTTAAAGTAATTTGATCCTACATTAAGCCCAACGGTTCATTGTGATGCGTCGCCAATAGCTCTTGATGCTGTGTTAATGCAAGAGGTATCAACCGATCGCATACGCCAGTAGAAGTCTAAATAAGACTGAACAAAACTATGAATATATTGGAAAATGTTGCTCGCCGTCGTCTTTGGACTTGAATGATTCCATCAATACACACACATGACCGTAAAGTTAAAGATGAGAGTGACCACAAACCTCTCGAGATCATTTTAAAGAAAGCATTTATTCAAGCACCAAAACGACAAAACGACAAAACGACTGTAAAAATATGACATAGACATAATGTACACACCAGAAACAAATCTGTATATTGTAGATACACTATCACATGCATATGACATACAAGTCACGTCCAAGAACGGAACAGTGTCCAGAAGAAGTGATTGGTGTACGGAGTGACATTGAGTGTGAAGTTTAGGATGTCAACATGCTTGACTACTTACCAATGACGAACCACAATAATCTGAGATCCAAAGTGAAAAGGCCAAGGATTGTGACTTACAAATCCTGAAACTTACCATTCTACAAGGTTGACCTGACGACAAAGATGAGGTCCCCTCAGAGGTGAGGCTATAAGTAAGTAATTCAGTAGAAAGCAGGCAAAAGAGCCCCTATATCCGCATGATACCCAATATCCGAATTTGGCCGAAAAAATGTAAACATTGTAAATAATCATGCAGTGGCGTCTATGAATAAACAACGTGAAATCTGACGAAATGTCTTAAAAACATCTATGTCCTACTAATTACTGACTTCGACTATGACGATACTGTGTGACATTCTATGAATTGTTGACTTTTTTATGAATGCACGTGCTGTAACGTCACGACTTAGTTGGGGAAATGTGGCTGATGCCATGGAAATATAATATTAATCTAAATGGTGTTATAATGCATATACTGCAATCAATATAAACTTTGCTGCTTAAAAGTCAACAATATTTGATTGAAACTTGAAACCGAACGATTGGCAGGACACTAAGGATAATTTGATTAATGACAATTTGAACACGGCGGAGTAACAGTTCAACAAAGTTTTACGCTTTGCACAGACGTTATTGTAAATAAGTTATTTTCTCCGGACCATTTTTCTCTTTTTATATGCTAAATTTGGAAACAAGAGACTGTCTCTATCAACGTGAAGAATACTGTTTATTACTGGAGCTGACGTCATCGGCGACTGCAACGGTTTGAAAACGAAAGTTACTCAAAGCGCTTCTCTGGCGAATAAAACCGATTTTTTTTTTCAAAATAAGGAAAACTTAAGAATAATAAAAGTTTGTGATAAAAGCTAAAGATGTGTTGATCTGTTATATCCGATCGCCCTCAATTCTTCTGAGGACGTAAGATGCGACTCGAATGGCATTTTTTCCGCACAAGAAACGAGGGCGATCCGACTAGTCAGATCTGTGGTATCTCTTAGTATAGCGACATGAAGAAAAGGGATACTCTCGTATGAGACTTTCGTATTCTGATAATGGAACTCTCTGATGTAAAAGTTTATAAAGTTGTTATGTGAAGTGGATTCCAATGCGTGTTGAGTTCTGTATGTATCTCATCAACCATCGGGTTAAATCCGGAAATATGGACGCCATCCATATTCATGAATCATGATAGATGCTACATGATCAACGAGTGATAATTTTCCTCCGCTCAAGAAACTTGTCGGATCAACTCATATTGGTGGTTTTGCATATTTATCTACTCTTCCCATTGCATGCCCTTAAGAAGCGACTTAATTTGAGATCTTGACTTTCTCTTCTTTCTAAACATTTTTTTCTTCCTAATTCTCCCTTGATTATTCATAGCTTCCATTTCTCCCTTTAGTTGAGCGTTCGCCCCTGTGAGAAAAAAAAATAGGTTCAGTCTGCTTGCGAGATGTATGCCAGTCTTTTAAGAACAGAAATTTATTCTACTACTTAACGCTCAGCAACTTAGAAATGGGACGACTGGTTCGCCCGTAGTGACAGCTTAATGTGACCGGGTGTGGTGTCCTGCTGGGTGTAACAGACAGTATGCTAACTGAGGTAGCACTATATAGTCGGCATCAGTCCGCGTTTGAAATTACACAAAAACTAAACCAAACATTAACGTTACTTTCAAAGTAGGTCATTTAGGGCCTATTTTGTGTGTATATATTAAAATAATCATTTAATTTAATTATCTCTTTCTTTAATGTACATCATTCTTTGATGAGCCCCGAAGCAATTAAAATATTCCTGAAGTGTTTTATATGATAAGAAAATGACATAATACATGTCTTCAAATATAAGTTGCGACAAATTAGGAAGTCGCTATTTTACCTCGAAGTAAATGTTTTTCTTACTTTCTTAAATGGTAATGTTTTGTTTTGTTAATGTTGCCAAGTGGGGTATTATGGTACTAGATCCATGTTAGTTTACCAAGTTTCTTACATGGTTTCCGAAAGATCTGTTCCCTGATAATATATTATTACTTTTTCAAAGATACATTTTTCATATGACATATGCCTGATATGATATATACAATACTGTACATTAATATATGCTAACTATATGTCAGTCAGTAATTTATACTTTTTTTAGAATTAGTAACACCACTTCTGTATAAACAGTAAGATATCCATTAAACATCATCATTCTTGTCATTGTCATCTCATTATGATCAGCCACATTTTTATGAATTGCAAGATTTACATAATTTCAAAATGGTCAAAACAAAGAGTTTGACTTTGGAAGCCAGTGGTTGTTGCTGTTGAACTAGATCTTTTGTAAACACTTCCTGACAACTGCAAAAATCGGTAATAAATGCTCAGGTTGTCACTTGAAAATGCTGAAAACAAAATCTTGACAGACAAAATCTCTCTGATTGATAATTTGAAAAACATTTTAAATAAACAAATATATATCTTGTTGACAATGACTTGTCTTTAATATACCGGATACTTGTCAACAAGCTGATAAATGCTAGGACCCATTTACAAATACATTGGAACTTTATATATTTGTCTTCATACTGGGTACATTAATTATGTCTAGGTATTGTTTGTGTCATGATGCAGTTATTTCATTTTTATGTCTTGACCAACGATTAGAAAGAAAGAAGAAATATGATCCAAGCTATTTTTGGATTTGAAATGACTTTTCAAGTTGAATCTATAGATCACATTACTATCTTCAAAGTAAATTGTTCAGCTGACACCCTCACAACAGTCATAATAAATTGCAAACATATTTACATTTCTAGCGTGACAGACACATAACTGTCCTGAATAAATAAAACATAAAAACAGCCAGGGGAAGACTAAGAAACATAGGTACAATATAAATGAAAAAAATAGCATTCATATAACGCTATAAATACAGTGAAGCACTTCAAATCTGCGTGCAATGGACGGGTCGCGGCCATGTTGTTTACCCTTTCGACAGCTATAGTAAGTATAGAAATTTGGTCATCGTCCAGCGAATCAGCTGGACCCATCATTTTCATGTGTATTCATGCACTTTCTTCCAAGCCTACGTTGGCAAATGAAATCGAGGTATTCCGATTGACTTCCAAGCCTGCGTTGGCAGACGAAGGCGAGGTGTTCCGATTGACTGTGATACTGCCCGAGTTGTTCGCCCATTAGAACGTTGTTCAAGTTTCAACAATAGTGTATTGCTGTGGAAGGGAAACAACTCCTGTATGACTACCAAAAATTATGAAAACACCTTAATTAAACTGCATCATCCAACTGTTTCAGCCTACCAGGACTCGTCAGGGGATGCTAAAGGCCAAAAGTGCTAATCGTAATAGGCGTCAGAAAGGATCGCATTATAGAGGGAAAGAAATATTAAAGAAGGTTTATATTCCGACCACTATTTGAATGAATTAAAGTATGACAAACAGGCAGGTATACTAGTATATATCACGTTTGGTAGATCGGCGGTAAGATTAATGTAACAATACTGTTATTAGTTGATTTACAATATGGTAGCGATAGCTCTAAGCTGTACCCTAAGCTTCAAAAACAGTAATGATGCTCGATTTTGATATCTTACCTAAATCTTAACTAGTGATTAATATGCTATTTCAGCCCTCCAAAAGGTGGAGCTACTAATTCTAACTTCACAATTCATAGTGGAAAAAATAACCAATTGCATCCGCTTCTACCTATAGGTGTCATCGACATTTTCCTGGGATACACAAAGTACATTTAGTTAATCAAATTAATGCGTAGGTATAAAGTAGGCGATCGCGAAGAATATGTTGTATTTTACAATAATGTTACATGTAAGCTTACTTAACGTAGTCCCCGTCATTAAAATATAACAAGTAAAATACATGTAAATTCATTTGTATAAGAGAAATAACGTTAATAAGTTAAAGTTATAAACCGTTTTACATATTTTGATTATTGTCATAAAAAGTCGATTGTTCATGGTCGTTAGATTATCTCGTTGAACGTTGTCTGTATCAATACTCGAGTAGCACAATTTTGCAGCAAGGATTACGGCAATAATATTATATATATACATATATAAAAAGAAAACAAAAGAAACGAGTAGATTCGGTAACAATTAAAGAGAAAGAATAGCAGTTACAATAAATACCAACATCAAAAAGTGCGTGCACACCAACAATGCACAATAAAAAAATGTTTTTTATTTCAAACGAAAAACAAAGCTCTTCGGAAATTGAACTAGTTAGCCTAACTGCTTAAACCCCAGGGGTAATTCGTCGATGTAAAACAATATCGATGATCATTTAAACTGTTGCATATACAAATATGCTTTATGAATATTTCCCCTTCTTGAATATCGAATTATATCTACTCGTCTACCAATCGAAGGCCAACACGACAAGTCAGTATTGGGATCATAGGCTTAGATCTTATAAACGATCATTATGACATAATCATCACTGACAATTTCCATGCCGCTGGTGCAATTTTATGCACTTTTGTGATATGAAGTATAAAGGCTGTTGGCACTTTCCCTGCATTGATCGCTGATAACACCCTTACTTCTCCCCCTTCTACGGTGTTTATATTCCCCTGCTGATTTGATATCCAAGGACTTGTTATACCTCTGCAACGAAGTTAGGGGGGTAAACTGGAATCAGGTTGTCTGTCCGTCCGTTCGTTTGTCTGTAGACACATTTTGTCCGGACAACTCCTCCTAAACCAATGGGCCGATTCCAATGAAACTTTACACAAATATTAATGATCATGTGTAGATGTCACTTTCTTTTTCTCAAAATTATGGTTGCTATGGCAACTGGTCACTATAGACAGGTTTTCCGATAAGAACCATAACTTTAAGTTTGTCCGGACAACTCCTCCTAAACCGAAGGGCCGATTTCAATGAAACTCCACACAAATAAAGAGGACCATTTGTAGATGTGCATGCCGTTTTCTTTTTCTCAAAATTATGGTTGCTATGGCAAGTGGTCACTATATTACTGAGCTATCTTAGTTAGCCTCTAATTAAACAGTTCTAATTCATCATTGACTCGTGCAGATTGCGGGGGTATTAGTCAGCCATCCTGGTGACAGTTCTAGTTCTAATTATCACGGTTTCCGTGGCATGTTTCGGTAACATATCTAATAACACAGTTGGTTGTGTACTTCTAGCACTGAACAGAGATGAACAAAACATATAATAGAATAGATAAAACCGACCGAATTTTAAGAATGGACGTCAGATAAATCAGTCTGTAAATGTAAAACGTTGATTATTTAGGAGATGTCATTTTAGAGTACAATTTTGCAAAATGGAAAAGTATTAAAGAATATCAATATATTTCTCTATTCTAAACCATTATTGATAAGAATGAAGATTTAGCAAGCAGTGTAATGGCATACTTCTGTGAGTAAAACCCTCCAGCGTAGCATACTAACCCAGAAATCACATTTACTCTACAAAACACATAATAGTCAATTCTTTTCGCGCACGTCAGAGATTTGAACACAAATTGCTTGCACTTACCGTCTTGATGTAAACAATTATGGACAAGTGCCCATTACGTATATAATTTACATGGAACATGATTGTAACGTTTATAATGTATATCTGAGATGACGTTCGACTAACACGTCAATCATATTACACGATTTGTCTTTATGCCGTCGGCCTATATTGGTTGTAATCAAACAATTTTCCTTGGCGAAAATAACGGTGATGCTATAATTGCGAAATGTATCCGCGGCCAATATTTGCCGCTCAGTCGTCGAGTGGTTTAAGACTATGGTAAACCACACTCAGCATACACCACTTTTTGTTTGTGTCTGTCTTAACCATGCCACCTTGCTGTTTTGACAAATATATGACAGGTGTGTCATGTGATTTTAACACGTTGAGATATGTAGATGTGTGTTATTCCTTATGTCTGTATCCGTAAATCAGAAGCCTTCAGTTTATCTTACTGCATCTAAATTGACCTTACGATATGACATAGGTTACCCTTAATACAAAGTGATATTTCTGTCCTTGTTGTTGTGTTGGTATGTTATTTTTTCTGTTTTTACATCGATTTCACGATATGTTACCCTTTTCACAAAGTGACATGTCTGTCCGCCTTGGTATGTTACATTTTACTGTATCTACATAGGTTTCTTTATTTTTGTTATTGACGATGTGGATTATCCTTCCCTCTCATCAGGTTAGACCTGTTTGTACCATTGAGCTGATATGTTGGTATTCAAATGTATTGACATATTTCTGGTTGTTGTCATTGACGGCATTTTCTCGTTTTCCTTTCAGAATGATTCCTTTTTGTCGATATTCTTTTCTTTTGTCGATGTTGATATTTTTGTTTATTATTGACCTGCTGTGTTTACATTACGATTAATGATTATTGACATCTGATTCCACTTGCTACCTTTCCTTGTCTCCTTTAATCTTTCGTTCATTCCTTTTGTTTTATTAAGGTTTCTGTATGATGTGGAGGGAAAGGACAAACCTTGAAACAGAGACCATCTCTCATCCATTCCTTTTAACTAAAATGCCCGTAAGGTCGCGTTAAACTTTCATGTGGAAGGAAAGGACAAACCTGGAAACAGAGACCATTTCCTGTCCCATCAAAGAAACAACCCGTAGTCGTTGTCAAACGCGAGTGATTTCTCCGTTGTGCCATTGACAACACCATCGCCCACTCGACAGCTGCGAAATACGATTCTTGGCTAATTACCCATTCGAGATAGTGTTCTACACTCGTAACTTGTGTGTGGGCAAAACGACTTACAGCCGTACTATGTTATCTCTGGTTCACATTGTTTACCAGCAGTTCGTGGGAATTTATTGAGTGAAAAAAGATAATGTCCCCGCCTTTGTCATTTTCATACTGTAGACATTGTATGATATTGCTCCACAGCCGACACAATGCGTTACATTAGAAATGAGTAGGATCCTTGGGTCATTTAGTATAAAAAAAAATGCAACATTTTTCGACCTTTGCTGAAATAGGATTTTAACAAAGAGTAAAACTGTGGCCAGGTCAACAATTCCTACTTTCCATGACAATGTCACTGCATGATATGTGCAGCAATATCGTGCTATCATAATGTTCACGTCATTTCACTCAATAACGCTTATGAATAAGTCAATAATTCAATATACTGCAAGAGAAAATCAGTAAATAATTCAATCAGTTATGATGTTTCAGCAATCATTTGTTAGCCAATTCAATCCATGATATAATCGTGTATTGCTTTCGTATCCAGGGATGTCATCAGCAGGTCTCCATAGCATTTTATGTATAACAGAAGATTTACAATAGACATTTCTAAATTACTCCACTTCGTATCATCTCGCGTGTTATCACGGGACGTTAACGTCAAGTGGACCGACTTCCGGTTATTATCGTTTACATATGAATGCCACAGGCGCACATTGTATTCTCGCTCCATTAGAAAGTTATTACACGTGATGACGGGTCACTTAAACCAACGGAAGTGTTAAACCTACTTACGATATATGCTTTCATCTGAAAAGGTTAACCAGACATCTAAGCACTACGAACGAATGTTCTGGTAGCAGCGGCATTTATATATAAAGCAAGCCAACGTAAACATTGTCGCATTCTACCACAAACATCCATTGGATACAGGCGGAACTACGTCTTTAAAATGATTCTGCAAGTTGGGACTTTAGCTGTGGTGCTGGTGAGTGGTCTATTTCGCAGAGTTTATTGTGTTACACAATCGTAACAAGCTAACACTCAATGTCTACTTTGAAGTTTTTATGAATAAGCTAAGTCGCTACAAGTGACAACACATGCTAATAGTTGTTGATGCTGAAAAAGTTATCATGGATGATTGCAATGTTCCAATGTCTTTTTTTCAGAACGAATGGTGCGATATGATTCGTTATATTATGTAGTTGTTTATCTTTTTATTTTCAGACTATCATTGCTGTTGGTAAGTACATTTTAGACTATTCTCTAAGTTTATATTAATATCCTATATTTTCATCAAAGTTTTATTACTGTTTCATTCTATAAAATACCATCAATGATGCTTTGACAAGAAAGTTTATCGATATATTTGAACAACTTGTCCTCAGACAGTGACGTTGATTTAAATAGAACAACGATGTGGTTTACATTTGTGAGTTACAAAAAACAATAATGTATTATAGGATGATATGATTAACTGCTGTATATAAAATGTAAGTGCTGTAACATGTTGATAATGAAATTATAAGTAAAATCGAGCATCAATTTCACTCAACTTTGCATAAAAGACAATATAATGAATTCATAATTTATTTTATCGCATAATTCCCCTATAACACCAATTGCATTCATCATGTTATTAACGCCTAGTGAAGCGAAATCGGTTGTAAATAATATCTAATTGTTTGTTGTTGTTACTACGTCATTAAAGAAAGAGAAAACAAGTTGATAATACTGCCATTCATTAATTCAAATCAGTCTGATGAAAAGCTCTTTTCACGATAGTTTGTAAAAGATATCTTGTAAGAAATCGTAGACCGTCTAATATGAAATCAATTACCCTCGTCGGAAAGATTTGTTATACCTTTTCAGTTCTTACACTCGTGTCGTAAATCACAGAATTCGGACAATAGAAATGAAAGAACTCATATACACCGAAAAGTCATGCTAATGATCCCTTTTTGCAAAAACATTCAACTATACATTCACATGTAAAATAACTAAAATATTTGTAAATTATAAGCAAATTTCCCCATTTCAAGACTATTGACTTTATGGAATTCTAATGATTGACTTAAAAGACACAACGAGTAACAGTTACCTACTTTGGTTTGAAAATATGACTTTAGCCCAGACTTGACCTACATTTCCATGAAGGTGGTTGTTGTCGATGAAGCACATTATTTTTTTTTTGATTTTGCCCTCGTTGTGTCGACTTTGAGTTATTATCACTGTCTTTCTGTTGTTTTAACGTACTAGTAAAATATATACTGTATACTACTGTTAAGTCTAACACTCGTCAGGCTGTGCATGGTACAGTGTCATACTTTATATATATTATATAATGTATACTTCTCTAAGAGACATATCCGCTTGTGACGTTTGATTAATATTGGAGTTTAGTAGTGTTACAAGCACTGCCATACATAAGCTTCTATACAATTTACAGAAGATAATTTGAAAATAAGTATCAACAAAATAGTTTTCTTTATGAAAACTTCTTATGGTTTGGTCATTGACGATTTGGGAATCCTCAAAATGCAACATAATGCAATCTTATGTATTTTTAGAAATTTTTACAAATTGAGAGCATACTTCACAAAGTAACATTATTTTTGAAGGGATAATTCATAGAGTGTAAAATTATGGTAGATCTTTCGAAAAAAGTATTTATGTAATTTGGAAAAATGCCGAAAATAGCCCCCCCCCCCCCCCTCCCACCCCCCTGACCCCCTGAAACTTAATCGGGATGAGTAATTTTCATGAAAATTTGCCACTGTAGAATAAATAATCTTCTTCGCTTAAAATACTTCAACAAGTCAAAAACATGTGTATAGTTTATTTATGGATTGCATTATAGCTATACAACACATACATTGATTACATAATAGAAGTTGAACTAAGTGTTCTTCAGAATGTCATAGGGAAGGTCTCATAAATTTTTGATCTTTTGGAAATAACTTTCCCCTTTGTAAAATTACAACATTGGCTGCTGCGGTGTATTTGTAATACATATAGCATTTGTCTATTTATGTATTCACCCATTTATGTAACTAGGTCAGGATGTACAAGGTGTGTGGTTTAATACATGTATTATTTGTCTAGCTACGTATTCACCCAATGGTGTAACTAGGTCGAGATGAACAAGGTCTGTGGTGTAATACATGTATTATTTGTCTCGCTATGTATTCACCCACTAATGTAACTGGGTCAGGATGTACAAGGTCTGCGGTCATGTACTTTAACATGTCAATACATCAGAGTAGGTTTTAGAATGTAGATCAACATGTTTGCACGCGGCGACTCCTGAATTAAGTGCAGGTTCCAATGTTTTTTGTTAGACATATACTTTATAGTCACAATGCACACTTCAGAAGCGTCTGTTTTACTCTGTCTGTGAAAAAAGATGGTTAACTTCAAAACGCATTGAGTGTTTTCTTTAAAATTCATTAATTATATTGTTTGTATTTTAAGAAAGAAATAAGGGGTCGCAGTAGCCGAGTGTGTCCTGACTCTTTATCACTAGCCTCTGGGTTTAGAAACACACGTGGGGTAGTTGCCTGGTACTGGCCGCAGGTTTTTCTCCGGTTACTCCGGCTTTCCTCCACCTCCTAATCCTAACACGTCCTCAAATAACCCTGGCTGTTAATATAACGTTAAACAAAATAAACCAAGCTAGTTAAATAGTTTACTTAACTGCCATTTATAATCAACTTGATACACTATTTGTAGTTTTCAATATGAATCATAAACTCTTTCATTGGATTATTCTACAATACGGTGTCGTGTTAGGCTAATAAAATTAATTTAAGATTTGGTATCTAAATCCTACATATACTAAAGAAAAAGCGATTTGCGTATCAAAGACAAGTCTATGTATAAAAGATGTATGTAACGAACTGAACACAACCAACACTTTCTGATAACGTAACTGCTAGTTTAACACATTGACTAGAGTCCGTTTCGTGTACTGTTCATTACCGACCATACACGTTTTTTCTGTTTAAACATACAACAATAAAACAAATCGTGACAAAAAATTAAAAAGTTCTCATAAAAAGTTCAACCGTAAAACCTACAAAAAGAATAGAGCTACTAGTGTTGTGTACCAGGTGCCGTGACAGTGTTGTTACGTCGGTAATTGGTGTGGCATGCTTCGCCTTTGACTTTATACCCTGTATCATTAAAGCGTGACAGAGAAAATTGGCATTCGACAGTCGTATAACAGATGCGTGAGGTTAATCTATATTGGTGGAAACACTTTGTTACTTCTCGTGTACAGCTACCACAGCCAGATACTAATATTTCAAAACATTTTGAAATATAATACTATTAGATGCGGACACGAAGTGAGACTTTGTTATAATGAAGGTTTCGTTATGTTTGTCTGTTATAGAAAGGGTATGTTAGCGTCACAAAAGTACATTTTAAAATAAAACCTCATAAACATTAGGCGTTCAAGTCCGTATTCACAAACTGTATATCAATATCAATATTGATAGTATTATACAAACACTTCATAGATATGTCAACGCTTTATGCTTTGATCAATATAACTCGATGATCTCGATTAGTTATTGATAACTAAATCTCTCACTATATTATGACGTAAATACCAATTTATTAAAGACATAACGGGTTCATAAACTCGCAGGCGTTCTCACACACCTACATAAGATACCGCAAGTGTGCACTTTGTTTATACAGAATGTACTTTACGTAATGGCAACAGTCAAGGTCATTTGAAGATAATTTATCCACTGAATAGTACCGTCACACTATGAAATATCATGGACATATCAGCATGACACCTCATCCGGTTACAGTTCCTTAACCAGCCTAAAATCTGTTCACCAAAACGCAATTTGTGATATTACATTTTTTCATGAATAAGAACACAATCTTGAATACATTTGGTCTTTTAATGCAAATCATGCCTTGTATACCACTCCCTTTATAGCTGTTGTGGCACGAACTAGAACATATTGCTTATTCCGTTATATCTACTCTGTGTCATTCCCAAATAACTTCCATACGGGAGAGTTGTCGTATATAGTTTTGGATAGCTTTCTGATGATGCAAGAGAAACACCATGAAATGGCTTTATAATGACTTATATAATGACTTATATATTGACGTATATAATGACTTGTAAAAAGACATATATTGACTTATATAATGACTTGTATAATGACTTGTATATTGACGTATATAATGACTTGTAAAAAGACTTATATAGTGACTTATATAATGACTTGTATAATTACTTGTATAATGACTTATATAATGAATTATATAATGACTTATATAATGACTTGTATAATGACTTATATAATGACTTGTATAATGACTTATATAATGACTTGTATAATGACTTGTATAATGACTTGTATAATGACTTATATAATGACTTGTATAATGACTTATATAATGACTTGTATAATGACTTATATAATGACTTGTATAATGACTTGTATAATGACTTATATAATGACTTATATAATGACTTGTAAAAAGACTTATATAATGACTTGTATAATGACTTGTATAATGACTTGTAAAAAGACTTATATAATGACTTATATAATGACTTGTATAATGACTTATATAATGACTTGTATAATGACTTGTATAATGACTTATATAATGATTTGTATAATGACTTATATAATGTGGCATTAATGTTGCGTCATTTGATTCGTGCAGAAATCTCTTTTGGATAGAAATTCCTTTCGGGTGTCAGAAATATAATACTTTGTTTTGTCTAATGCGGTATTACAACAAAGAAAAAATAATAACGACCGTCCTCTTTTACAACACAAAGGAACAATTGATCATTAACTTCGTGCGGGAACCTCGTTTGGTACATCATTCCTGGCAGACCATGTCTGTTATAATGTCTGATAGAGCAGTTATGTTGAACATAGTAATTTTCCTATTTAGACTGCCCACTCAGTAATAGTCCCGGCGATCGTCTTTAGTTCCATTAATATATAAATATTTTATATGATTGTTTGGCCAGACCGCTATAGATCCAGCTCTGGAGACATCAACCATTAAATGCCATCTTTAATGTATAGTATTACTCATGTTCTCAGAATCCGGATCAAACCAATGATGCTAGTATATGGTAAATGTGTTTATACGAAAAAAAACCTCGTAGTTGAAAAGACCGAGGACGAGAAACTCGTCTCCGGAAACATCCGTGTATGTATAATAAATGGATATCATGCGATAACGAATGTCAATATTCTAAGCTTCCAGATTTTCTTCCTCAAGATAGTCTCGGTCACAAAGCCGTGTTGCCCGCCCGCCCGTCTCAAACTCACAATGATTGATGACCTAAACTATTTCTTCCAGCTTTGCAATATCCATTTACTCCGTTCATGCTTAAGATATTCAAAATGCCTGATTGCGCCACATCAAAAATGTATACGCAATCGTCTCGTTATGTTGTAATCAGGATTGCTTTTCTCCAGTCCCAATTCCATTTCTTTATAATTCCTAAATCAAAGACCAAAATAATAACGAAAAAGTCATTGAAACTCCTCCTATTTGATTAAACCATGGAAAATATTAGCAAAAACGTAGATCTGCATGCAGACTGTTGCAGAATTATACGGGGAATAAGACCAAAAGGTCCTCAAAAGAGAAAGCGTCTTATTGTTTATCGGCGACACCGGACATACCAAAGGAAGTCAAATTCAAAATGCGATCAACTATTAAAGAAAAATTATCTTAGATTGAAAATATAAGTCAGATTTATTATTCATTCTGACATGTGGCCATGTTGATATGTCAAACTACACCTATAACGCTGATCCTTCGTTTAACCTCTCCAAAACATGAAAACGAATATAAACGACTTTATACTAGCGTTGGTTTTATGTTAAAACATATCTTAACCTTCGCGTGGTCTTCATTAAGCTGACATCTTGCAAGTTCTCCCTTCAGCAGTCAACAAATTGCTGAAACCATCATAAATACCAAGTCAACAAAGGCATGTTAACACTGAGGGTAGGGGAAGCAGGGATGTTGCTATCTACAAATGGAAATTTAACAGCGGGGAAATCAGCATAATGTATAGTAGCCAGCTGTCTCAGCTTGATACGTTGTAAATAAAGATCAAAGAAAGAGGTAGACTGATAGTGACGAGTCTGTAGTGACCCCGATTCCAAGTCCAACGGTGTGTGTTATTGTAAGACACCAAATCTTGGACACAAACGCAACGATTTCCTCTCTGATGTTTACGAAATACGCATCAATATTAATACTTCTCACAGCCATGAACTAATAATGTCTTTTACCTTTCTTGAAAAGAAAGACTCTCTCACCAAAGGTATCCCAATACTTTATTATTATTTAAATTATTATTTGATTTTACTTTAATCTTTGATTCTTTTTTTTTCAGGAGTCTCCATGTTAATCCATATTTTTGCTTATGTTTTGCTCTAGTTTAATCGAGCTTGAATTATTGTTTCTTCATTATGTCGATAAGTTTTGTTTTTGCACTAAGAGTGGCATAAAGTTAAAAGCATAGCTTAGTTAAACAAATTGTCGAGCCAGCAATGAAACCTGATATATAAAAATTGGTATTCTTGCCTCTGTTTAGTAATTATTAACGAAGTCTTGGAAATTTTAAACATTTCTAATTAATCTCCCTTGTGGTATGTACCCATCATACCCCCTTGATGTATGTACCCATTAAATGTTTCCAGACACCCTTGTTGTATGTACCCATCATACCCCCTTGATGTATGTACCCATTAAATGTTTCCAGACACCCTTGTTGTATGTACCAATCAGAGCCCCATGTTGTATGTACCCATTAAATATTTAAGATACCCTTGCTGTAAGTACCCATCAGATCCCCTTGTTGTATGTACCAATTAATATTTTAAGATACCCTTGCTGTAAGTACCCATTTAATGTTTCTAGACACTATTGTTTTATGTACCCATTAAATGTTTCAGACACCCTTGATTTATGTACCCATTAAATGTTTCCAGACACCATTGTTTTATGTACCCATTAAATGTTTCCAGACACCATTGTTTTATGTACCCATTAAATGTTTCAAAAATGAATTCCTTGAACATGACTATATCAGATTATTGGTAATGATTTTAAAAAAAAAATCTTTTTTTTCTTTTTTTTTCTCTCTCGTAAAACTGTGTACACAAATGAGGTAACATTCTTCCATCATTTTAATGTGTGCCTTCATATACACAGGGAATGCCCAGCAAGGACCTCCGGGACCACCGGGGTTGAACGACAGACGATGTAAGTATTGTTGTACTCTACTGTCTTTCCTTGTAAACTAATCAATGAGAAGATGTAGAACAAACTAGTATATGCCAACGTCGGTAGTTCTCGTTCAGCAGTATTATCTACATACCTGAGTTATACAAAGATGACACACAAGCTGCAAGGACGAAGTGATATATCTGTTATACTGACAATGACAATGGGTTAATCATCATCTAACATATGCCGGTTTGGAGGTTTTCTGATCATTTAGAAAATCTATACTCTATGAATTGTCTTTAAAATGACGACTGTCTCCATTTGCGAAATTTCTTGTTGTAGTAGTTTAGTAAGGCACCAGCACAGTCGTTTCCCTCCAGGTTAATTCTGGTCTATCGATCATATGTTGTGTCTTCCCTTCACATAAGTTAATTCTTGTCTATCAATCATATGACGTGTCTTCACTCCACATAGGTAAATTCTGGTCTATCGATCATATGACGTGTCTTCCCTCCACATAGCTTAATTCTGGTCTATCGATCATATGACGTGTCTTCCCTCCACATAGCTTAATTCTGGTCTATCGATCATATGACGTGTCTTCTCTCCACATAGGTTAATTCTGGTCTATCAATGATATGATGTTACTTCCATCCACATTGCTTAATTCTGGTTTATCGATCATATGACGTGTCTTCACTCCACATAGGTAAATTCTGGTCTATCGATCATATGACGTGTCTTCCCTTCAGGTTAATTCTTGTCTATCGACCATAGGTTGTGTCTTTGTTGTTTTCAGTTACAGAATAGACAAGCCATTATCAAGGGTTTCCAGTCTGTGTCGTCATTGTTTTATCAATTATCTCCTGTTTTATAGTTATAAGAGTGTTTTTTTGCAAATTATTTTATCCAACAAAATCAACCTAAATCCACTGTAGCAAAATGAGATAAAGCTCAAAGTTACTGGTAATGCAATCAGTTTAATTTGATATTGTTATGTTAGTTCCGAAGCTGCCAGGATCGTCCGGAGCGGCTGCCCCCGGTCACAATGTTCCGGAGGAACACCTTATCTATCCGGATGTCCCTATGGACAGTGAGTATCACGTGATCTTTAATTGATGGTGAACTATAATGTCATATGTTTTCAACAAGTGATTATTCTACATATCTAGGTTTTTGATTTGGAAAAACAATAAATTTTGAAATCAAAACTGATATCCTCATGGAATAATAGTATGTTCCTAACACTAATTATATATTACCGGGTGATTTACTTGTATATTGCTAAACTGATTACAGTAAATTTTGTGAAAATAAGGTCGACTTATTATGGTAGTTAGGTCATCAACATTTTACGCTAATTGTTTGAAAATAGATTGATTTAATCTAGACATTTTTCTATATTAATCTCCAAGCATATAATCTGAAAACAAGGTATACTTTCTTTCGGTCTTTTACAAAAGGTTCATGTCCTCATAATGATGAATATCATTAAACGTTAATGACGTGATAGTCTGAAATACATTACGTTATTTGAAGTTTTCAAAATTATATTGTTTAGTTCACTGATCCTCATTTTATATCGTATTTATGCATTCATCTTCCAGCATTTGTCGCAGGAGCTCCCGTGAATCCAGACGATCGTAAGTCAGCCACACTATTTAAATCATTTACATAAAAAACCGATTTGATATAATCAATCACAAAATCATCAACGTTTATTTAGAAAAAATGATATATTGACTAGAATGAACCAATGAATCATTAAATTACGACTTTACGGATATTGAACAGGTTCTTTTTTTTTAATTACTTGTCTTCAGCATTTTTATTATTCGTTTGTTCGTTGACTATTTCAGCTCAGCAGCTGATCAATGCTGGGCCGGAGCATCACACATGTGAGTAATATACAGAGTTAAACTTCGTAATTATAGAGCGCTTGATGAAATTAGTTTTATGTTCAGCTGTGTGCTTCTTACAACATCAATCACACTGCCAGCTTGTTCATTTGTCAATAAACAACTTAATAAACGGGTATAGATTGCAATTGCCGTTTATATCGGGTCATTACATAATTACTACATAATTCCATCGTGTTACATATTAATGTAAGGTAAACAATTATAATTGACTAATGTAGGTGAGGGGAAAACCATAATAACAAAAAACATGATATATGTAGCGATACATACCCAAGAAAAAAAAGAGACTCAATGATCCATACAAAGTGAAAAAGAGACTCAATGATCCATACAAAGTGAAAAAGAGACTCAATGGTCCATACAAATTAAAAAAGAGACTCAATGATCCATACAAATTAAAAAAGAGACTAAATGGTCCATACAAATTAAAAAAGAGACTCAATGATACATACAAATTAAAAAAGAGACAATGATACATACAAATTGAAAAAGAGACAATGATACATACAAATTAAAAAAAGAGACTCAATGATCAATACAGATTTAAAAAGAGACTCAATGATACATACAAATTAAAAAAGAGACTCAATGATCCATACAAATTAAAAATGAGACTCAATGATCCATACAAAGTGAAAAAGAGACTCAATGATACATACAAATTAAAAAAGACTTAATGATCCATACAAATTAAAAAACAGGCTCAATGATCCATACAAATTAAAAAAGATACTTAATGATACATACAAATTAAAAAAGACTCAATGATCCATTAAAATTAAAAAATACATGATATATGTAGCGATACATACCCAAGTAAAAAAGAGACTCAATGATACATAAAAATTAAAAAAAAGAGACTCAATGGTCCATAAAATTTAAAAAAAAAAAGAGACTCGGATTACGCACCATAAGTAGTAATACCAAACATTTTGAGTAACATTGTTAGTTGATTAGAATATGAACATGTTCAGACCCAGTCTAACAAGATATCTATACGATATAAAATTGACGTAATTCAAAAACATTGGGAAGAGACAAAAGGCAGTACTATAAAATCAATCGTCTTAGCGGTGAAAGGGGAAGGAGCTAGATTGCAATTTCGTTTGCAAATAAAAAAAAACACGGTGTTACCTTTGGCCTTAAGTGCTCTTTCCAGTGACGCTAGATGGTTAAGTCACGTGATATGAACATCTTAAGACTACACTATGCAATATAGGAAAATCACGTGACATACCACATTAACGTTAAGTATTTACATATAGAGTAAATAAATCTTTGCATAACCCACATAATTATAATACATTTTTTGTATTTAATACTATAAAATATACCCACAAGCACAAATCATAAACGCAATTAAATAAATGATATTTAATTGTTTATTTATTCTTTTTCCTCAAGGCAATAATAAAACAAAGATATCGGTTTCCAACGGTCAATGCTATACCAAGATTTGTATTTGTATATATCAGAAAACGTTGTTTATTCATGACGTCACAATAGCGTTACTTTGTGGTGTAAAATATAGCAAGACTGATCGGTTTTGTTATCGAAGAGCCTGCAAATATGATATTGTGTATTTAATATATCATGTCTAATGTGATCTCATCAAATTCTAGTTTCAGACCCAAGAGGACCTACAGGCTTTAGGGGTAAGTTGAAACAGTTTCTTTTTCGTCTCAAATTGAAACAAAATCTCTGTAGCGTAACTTACTCTTTCGAAGAAATTTGGTAGTAAAGCAGTCATAATTGGGTTAGATGAATGGTTAATAAAGTTGTTATCCAGAACAAATGATGATACATTTCTCAAAGTAAGTCGGAATACATAGTTATCTACAGTTCGAACAGCAGATACGCGTGTATTTGTAAGAAACAGTTGATGTCTCGGTGACATTCTGTTGGAGTAATACATCTAGCTTACTATTTTTAAGTATTACCTCTCACCTTGTATATTATATCAACATAAAGGAATATAAACAATGTAAAAGAAATCAGCTGGAAAATTGTTATTTCAGTTAATCAAATTAACAATATTGGTCTCAGAATAATGTCACTGTACAGAGAAGGAATAACTCAATCGTTTATTTCGCCAGTGCCCTTTCGACGATTCTTTCCCGGCCGTGAAATACCAAGGGAATACCAAAGTCTGGGCCAGAGAGTGGACATTCAGAATGATATGGAGCCGTGATTGGTGGTATGTATGGAATTATACTGTTTATGCGAGGAAACAAGGGGAACATATCAAAATGTAGCTTTGGTATACCTAGAAAAACTTTCATGATATGAATGCTTTACTTGAAGTGCCTATCTAGATAATTATCAGTAGTCCTTTAGTATTCTATTTTGAAGTGCCTATCTAGATCATTATTAGTAGTCCTTTTAGGATTCTATATTGAAGTGCCTATCTAGATAATTATCAGTAGTCCTTGTAGGATTCTATATTGAAGTGCCTATCTAGATAATTATCAGTAGTCCTTTAGGATTCTATATATTGAAGTGCCTATCTAGATAATTATCATTAGTCCTTTTAGGATTCTATATTGAAGTGCCTATCTAGATAATTATCAGTAGTCCTTTAGGATTCTATATATTGAAGTGCCTAATTAGATAATTATCAGTAGCCCTTTAGGATTCTATATTGAAGTGCCTATCTAGATAATTATCAGTAGTCCTTTAGGATTCTAAGCAATGTATAAATATAAGCAACCGTGTCAGTACACGTCTTTGAGAGTAAATACAATTTTTATTTGGGTTTTTGGTTTTTTTTCAGAATATCTACCAAAACAAGGTTCATCGATACAAAGCAGAAGACTAGAAGTTACATATTGTTTCCACATTTTCTTCATTCCATTCCCTGGATATATTATCTTCGTTCTGATAATTCATTGTGTTCCTGTTCATATACAATCTAACTGAATTGAATTTTGTCCTTCAAACTATGCATTTAATATGCTCAATAACTTGCTATGTGTAGACTTTGATAATAAAATTGGCATTATACTATTGCTCGACGTTTTATTTGATTTTTTAATGTTCAATGCAACATTTCATATTTTTGAACTGGATATGCAGGTATCTTTATATGAGTCCTATCGATATTCGTTGTTCTCACCGTATAACTCGATATTTAATATAATACACAGGCAAAATAGCGTCATGTTAATTAAGATCAAATTCAGATCAACTTGATTTGAATCTGACCTGGATTGACCTAAACATTTCTTCACCGCGTTTTCAAGTTACTTTCAGGTCAATTTCATGTCAACATTTTTTCAGGTCAAAATTACCTCAAGACATTTTGCCTGTGTACAAGAACGTGATATTCAATAATTGCTATCGACTGTAATTGGATTAATAAATATATGTAGTTCTAATATTACCTCAAAAACCACGCGATCGTCGTGCTCTACAGATTTATATATGTGTATTTCAGAATTTGGACTATACAATGAAGTGCTATACATAATGTGACCTGTAGCAAATTGATCGAGCACGACTTTGTGTATGTCTGTTAATAAATGTTCATATACAGCAACACGTATTAGGTTTAATTGTTGATCTGATTATACTCCGTCACCTTCATCAGATGAATGACCAATGAGGTGTGAAGTGTACAGCATTATAATCATATCAATCGGTCAGTTAGTGACTCTGAAATATGATAATTATGTAGCGTTTTCAGTTGATTTATTGAATGATGAAGGAATGATACCCAGACTTCTTGTTGTTCTTCATCTTTATTTGCATACAGTATAGTACATAAAAGGTTTCACAAAGTACAATTTAGTATATAGGGAGACATATTAACCTGGTCCAGTATAGTATATATAAATTTTTAAAAAGGACTTTGATTTATTTTGTTCAACGTCCAATTAACAGCCAGGGTCATTGAAGGACGTGCCTTGTTTTGGAGGTGGAGGAGAGCCGGAGAAAAACCACCGACCTACGGTCAGTATTAGGCAACTGCCCTTCGTGGGTTTCGAACTCAAACCCAGAGGCGGAGGACTGGTGATAAAGTGTCGGGACACATTAACCACTCGGCCACCGTGACCCCCTTTAAAAGTACAATTTAGTAGAAAGGGAAATATGATAATGTGGTTCATTCCAACCATACAGCCTAGGAAAGGACATCATGTTTATCAGTGTATCTAAATATTGAGACGATACTAATTATATAACCCATGTCACTATTACCGTGTTCTAATGACGAAATGTTAAAGGCAATTAAATAATTCATATCTACATAGAGAGAGTCTCATGTAAATGACATTGTGTATCCACGGGTCAGTCTGTTAGTGTCAACGGGTTAAGGACCACGTGTATCCACGGGTCAGTCTGTTAGTGTCAACGGGTTAGGGACAACGTATATCCACGGGTCAGTCTGTTAGTGTCAACGGATTAGGGACCACGTATATCCACGGGTCAGTCTGTTAGTGTCAACGGGTTAAGGACCACGTATATCCACGGGTCAGTCTGTTAGTGTCAACGGATTAGGGACCACGTGTATCCACGGGTCAGTCTGTTAGTGTCAATCGATTAGAGACCATGTATATCCACGGGTCAGTCTGTTAGTGTCAACGGGTTAGGGACCACGTATATCCACGGGTCAGTCTGTTAGTGTCAACGGATTAGGGACCACGTGTATCCACGGGTCAGTCTGTTAGTGTCAACGGGTTAGGGACCACGTGTATCCACGGGTCAGTCTGTTAGTGTCAACGGATTAGAGACCACGTATATCCACGGGTCAGTCTGTTAGTGTCAACGGGTTAGGGACCACGTATATCCACGGGTCAGTCTGTTAGTGTCAACGGGTTAAGGACCACGTGTATCCACGGGTCAGTCTGTTAGTGGCAACGGGTTAGGGACCACGTGTATCCACGGGTCAGTCTGTTAGTGTCAACGGGTTAGGGACCACGTGTATCCACGGGTCAGTCTGTTAGTGTCAACGGATTAGGGACCACGTATATCCACGTGTCAGTCTGTTAGTGTCAACGGGTTAGGGACCACGTGTATCCACGGGTCAGTCTGTTAGTGTCAACGGATTAGGGACCACGTGTATCCACGGGTCAGTCTGTTAGTGTCAACGGATTAGAGACCACGTGTATCCACGGGTCAGTCTGTTAGTGTCAACGGATTAGAGACCACGTGTATCCACGGGTCAGTCTGTCCGTGTCAATCGATTAGAGACCACGTGTATCCACGGGTCAGTCTGTCCGTGTCAATCGATTAGAGACCATGTAGATACTGTCCTTTGGGTCAGTCTGTTAGTGTCCGTGGATTAGAGACCATGTAGATACACGTGTCAGTCTGTTATTGTCAACTGATTAGAGACCACGTATATCCACGGGTCAGTCTGTCCGTGTCAACGGGTTAAGGACCACGTATATCCACGGGTCAGTCTGTTAGTGTCAACGGGTTAGAGACCACGTATATACACGTGTCAGTCTGTCCGTGTCAATCGATTAGAGACTATGTAGATACTGTCCTTTGGGTATACATATATAGGGTTCGAGTACCTCTGATTATAAATTCATAACTTCAATAATTTTGATTAATTTTAAAATAAATCATCATACTTCACGTATATACTCTGAGGTGGTGAGTACTACAAAGTATCTAAACTGTCCAATGTTGGTCGTGGTGGTCGAAGTCTATTTCACACAGGTTTGAGAATTATAACAAAAGCTACTCAATTAAATACATCTGAGAAGCTAAGGCACCTCAAACAATCATCTCTTAATGGCAACTGAGCGTAATTACTCAATACATGTAGAATTAATCCTCATAATCTACCTCAGTCGTACTATCCATTGACTAAAACGGACAACTTTGGAAATATAATTAGGAATGATGGCAACTAGAACATACTAAAGTGGACACATTGCATTGTATTATGGAAACCAAATCCTCGAAGTGAAATAAGCCGTCCCAGCATGTTTAGAATGTCGGAGAGTACAAAGTTGTCACTTCCATATTCGTCACCAAATATAATAACATACAATCGTATGAATACTAAAGACAACAAATATCCTTATGAATTAATAATTACTATAAGGAAATATAGATTGCCGCCTCTGGAATCATAAAAAAACATTATTCAGAAGTTTATGTCTTAACTAGAAAGTCCTAAGATGCCACCATGCTCGGTCTTTCTGAGTGATCTAAATAGTAGATATGCTCATCAGATTGATAAAAAATGAATTTCATTTTAAAGAAAAGTTCGATTGACAAGAACACAAGCTTGAGAACTACTTTGCTGAACTTCTCTGATACGGTGTGAGGGGAGAGACAGAAGAAGGTAATCATATCCTACTAGTCTTCAATACCGGCATTTTTTCACAAACGTCTATATATATATATATATGGAAAAATTAAAAAATGACTCAGACAACATCTAACGTTTTCGTCCCGTCTAGGGGACTCTTCAGACTGTTTATTTTCAATTGCACCATGACGTCATAATGATCATGACGTCATAATAACAGTTACGTCATACAATACCAACAACTTACAACAATAACAACCTACATGTACATACAAATGAAAACTGTTTACGCACTATTCAGACTTGGTTTTAATAGCTTAATAAACTCTGACTCCTTTGATTCTCGTTTTATTGTATCAGAAGTATCCATCTTATATAAAGGGAAAATTTTAAAATCACCATTACTACAATTATGAATATGCTTACTAACATTTAAAAATCTGAGATTATCCGAACGTATTTGTTGACGATGGACTGTCATTCTGGTTCTCAATTCATTACCAGTTTGTCCAATATAAAAATCACTACATTGAGAACAGATCATAGCATAAATAACATTACGGCTTTTACAATCTATATTTCTTTTAACATTAAAAGTGAAGCCATTTTTGAAATTGAAAGTGCTACCTTCCACAATAAGTTTACATGTACCGCAACGCGGTGTATTACATTTAGAAACCTTTGTGCATTTTAAATTATCATTGAACTTAGAACTTGTCAAAATATGACGTAGGTTTTTAGGTTGTCTTTTACTATTTATTAAAGTATACTTGTTTAAAACCTTACCCATTCTATCATTACTTTGCTTAAGTTCTTCACATTTATTGCGAATAATAGGAAATATATCAAAATTACGAGGATTGAAAGTAGATACAAAAGGCAATACTGATTTATTGTCGTCAACAGAATGACGGGATGTAAAAGGTCCCTTATCGATTGCTAATTGTTTACCTTTTTCTATCATTTCTTTAGGATAGCCTTGTGATTTTAAGAATACTGTAAGTTCATTTAGTCTTGTATTTACTGTTTCTTTTTCACTAACGATAGATACTATGCGTGACGCTAAATTGAAAGGAATATTAGTTTTGATATGTTTAGGATGATTAGAATAAAAATTTAAGTAATTATGCGAATCTGTAGGCTTTCTATATAAATCTGTTGAAATAGTATCACCTTTTATTGCAACCAACACATCTAGAAAAGGAAGTGAAGAATCACTCGTCTCCGTTGTATAATTAATCGACGGGTGTAAACTATTGAGGTCTTTGTTTAGTTCTTCTATAGAAATATTAGGTGGACATATAACAAAACAATCGTCTAAAAAACGGAAAAAGTTATTTTCAAGGAAATCACGATATTCCCTACCGTATTTATGTTCAGATATAGCGTACAATTGTTCTTCTAGGTAACCAAGGACTAGAGTGGCATAAGTAGGTGCCACTTTGGTACCCATAGCCGTACCCATCTTTTGATGGTAATATATATCATTAAAAAAGAACACATTTCTGTCTAGAATAATTTCCAAAGCATTAAGAATGAATTCATGATCAAAACGTCGAACGATAATTTCAGGGTGTTTTTTCAACCAATATTTTACAGCTTTCAATCCTAGTTCATGAGGAATCCTGGTATACAAACTAACAACGTCAAAAGTAACTAATTTAGAATGAGGTTTAAATTTGACATGTTTAGGCAAATGGTCCAAAAAATCAAAGTCGTCTCTTATAAAACTTTTGACAGTATTACAAAGAGGTTTCAAACGTATATCTACAAAATGACTGAGACGTTGCGTACTACTGTTTGGACCACCGACAATAGGTCTGAATTTTAAGTCATCAGGATCTAGTATCGTAATACACTCTGAATTTTGACTTTTGATAGCTTCATTTATTAATTTACTTTTGTGTATTTTAGGCAAGCCGTAAAAATAACTAGTACTATGTACAAAATCAGTAAGATAGTCAATTTCTTTTTCCATAAAATTATTTTTGAACTTATCAATTAATTTATCAATTAGGTTACGGGTAGTCGCATCGGCATTACAATCTACAACCTCGTAAAAATCACCATCAGTCAACATTTCTATGATCTTTTCACAATAGTATGTTTTATTCATAATGACTACAGCGCCGCCTTTATCAGCCTCTTTAATTATGATAGAATCATCTTTACGGAGATCATCTATAGCTCTTTGTTGATTAAACGACAAATTACTTTTTATTCTTTTATTAGAAGAAGAATTACCCTTATTGTCTAAAGGAAGTTTTTTAAGACTGTCTATAACATCCTCCAATTGACAGTTACTACTTTTAGGGGGATTATAATTAGATTTGTTTTTGACAATGGATTCTTCTTTTGAAGAATCATCACTTGTGCCTTCCTTAAAGAATTTTTCATTTAATCGGAGCCTTCTACAGAATTCTAACAAATCTGTTTTTAATTGTGTATTATCTTGTTCGGAAGGAGTAGGACAAAATTTCATTCCCTTGGACAAAACCTTCATTTCATCAATACTTAAAATTCTATTGGATAGATTTACAATTTTAGGTTGTTAATATCATATTTACCTGTAGAACTCTTATCTTTCTCTTAATCCGTTAAACACTGTTTTTTGTATTTTGTTTGTATCCTCCTCCTTTGTTTATTTTTTGGCAATGTCCTAAAAAATGATTAAATGCTGATTTCCCAATGTAGGTAATTCCATTTAATCTCACAGGAGACTCCTGAGTGTCATTTGCAGCACTATGATTACTCCGTTGGGAACGTGTGTTCATCTGATGTTTCCTGTATGTAGGCGAAGTAGCCCGTGAAGTTTTCCGTGCCGTCATGCTTGGTAACTTAGGTGTAGTTCTAGACTTGTTCGGAGATGGCGTCGCCATCGCTTCTATATATATATATATGCATGGATTAACGCCAATGTCACTTGTCACAAAACAGAGCCAGCACATTGCGTGTTCTATACTTGAGGCGGCATTGCTGCTGATAACATCAGATCATAATAGTGCATTATATTGTTTTATCTGAAATCTTTTTTTGTCAATCCTCTCCCTTTTTTGAATACCGATTTACATACCTCAGCAACACTGTTGATATCACACTCCTCAAGAACATTTGTCAATTGTAAAATATCTTTCTCTGGTCCTTTTGAACTGGATTTCAGCCATTTATTGATAACAGATAATTTAAATTCGTCAGGACGATGTTCGTGTACAAAGCGAAGGTCTTGATACTTAGTCATAGAGATGCCAAGTCCGGTGGCTAGACCCAACAAGTCATTGATGTCAATGTGTTGCACCAGTGTGAGCATGCTTCGACTGTCGAAGAAACCTGAAACATTGATATTACTGTTTTAATGGCAGATTAAGTTATTTTAGAGTAACTGCCAGAATTGTCGAAAGAATCGAATGCATGGTGCAGAGTTATATACATATATTTATAGAGTTATATATATATAATATGCATTCGATACTGGTAATAAAACAATGCATATAGTTCTACTATAACCAAAAGGTCTGTAAGACTCTATCAAAATAGGCATACATTATGTTCAGACAAAGTTTAAAAAGAGTTATTCTGCAATATCAAATAAAAGCCTAGCAAAAGGAATTGTTCGAGATACCCATGCACGATAACAATTTAAATACTTCTATTGGAGAATACAAAGATAACGATATAATACTTCTAATGGAGTTATACAAAGGTAATAATATAAAACCTGTAATGAGGTTATACAAAGATAACGATATTAATACTTTAAACGGAGTTATACAAAGGTAACGACATAATACTTCTAATAGAGTTATACAAAGGTAACGCCATCTTTAAGGAAGAAACATAACTCAACAGTTCGGCAATAAGTGATGACTTGGTATAATCATCCATACACAGACGCCATCTTCCTGTCTACTCTCCGTGCGTAGTGGTTAAATATGTTTGTATGTTTGATTTATGGAAATATCTTTCTAAGAACGACATATAAATCATTATATTTACATTTGTCTGGCATTGTCACTATATAGTGTGTTTGAGAGCTCTGGCATTGATGTACGTTTAAATACCATCCATCACGCGCTACACTTATCAGCGTATTAATACAACACAAACCGGAACTACAATATACAGGATAATTCAGTTTAACTACTAATTATGTTGTCTTCATTATTTGTTATAAAAAAAATATGCTATTTGCGCATTACGTTGATAATAAATTGATTAACAAAACTGAGTTTTTTTTTTTTAATTTTCCATGTACTATTTTGTTTGCCAAAAAGCACGCGACCATCTTCAGTTTGTTCCAACGACTGACAAAAAAATCTGCTGACTGTCGGTAAGGCGGGAATTGTGAATTTTAAATATGAATTATAACATTTTTAAAAAAGTAAAAGGAGTTTAAATATAAGCGTTGAACTTGTTTTGTATGGTATTTAAGATCAATTTGAATGCCAGAGCTTTGCAAGCAAACAAATCATAATTAATCATAATGTGCTAACGCACATTATGTTGTTTGCTTGCAAAGCTCGGGCATTCAAAAAGATCTTAAATACCATACAAAAACAGTTCAATGCTTGAATAAAAGATTAAATACCTTTCGGTTCATTTTCTTCTGAAATCCCGGACGCAACCGGTAATACTGCGGTTGGACGAAAGTAGGCAGTATGTAAATCCTTTTGTTTTTTCTTTGCTCTCGTTTTGAAATTGAGGATTGCCATTTCACTTGTATCGGTTTTCACTACAGGAAAACTGACGTAGTTATGTATAGCCTTTGGTTGATAAACGATACACTGCTTTTCCATAACCCCATTACACATTTTCAAACATCCTTTCGACCCTAGATATACATGTATCCTGGTTTTCTTTTTAAAACATTTCCCGTCTGATCTACAGTTCGGTGGTTCCCGCAAACCATTTTCGGTCGTTCTCCTTTTGGCAATATCTCCAACAAGGTGTTCTGGTACCACCTCTCCCCAGACCATCCATGAATCAATCGTCGGTCCCTCTCCCAGAAACACCAGAATACTGCAGGGGACGTTGTAGCCATATATCGAACAGACGCTCTCAGAATCAGATTTCTGTCTTTCCCTTTTGTGTCTTTTTCTTTTGGCGAAAATACCTTTACTTAAAACAGAAAATATGAATAAGCACCATTTATTTATATTTTTGAGCGTCGATTAACACTTGAATTGCCGAAGGCAAAAGTCTGGAGGGTAAATGACACATTCCCTTCGAGTATAGATTATAGTGTTCAGGTCAGCAAAGCAGACCGACGCAGTATTTCTCTAAATACATAAATCGACACATGATGAGCCTCTAAATCAAAATTAAAACAAGATTTCTTGTAACAGGTCAGATATCAAATATTCGTAATCAAACAGTATACTATAACGAGCCATAATTTATATGAAATATTAATCATTTTAGGATAAACTCGGTTTCGAGTTGATCAAATATGATTAGATATTAACATATATTAATCTTTGGAATATCTATAGTTTTTATTCTATCTTCCACGCATGAATATGATCTTACCCACTAAAAAGAGAGGTTTCAAGTTTGATTTTATTTTTCCCAACTTTTTTCATCTTGTTGCCCTTTTGGTCAATGATGATGTTATCGTCGTCGAAATGGACTGCTATCAGATCGCAGGCAGTGATATCATCGGCAGTGATCATTTCCATTGGCAGTTCGACACACACGTCTTTCCTGAACGGTTCGTCGTGTTCAATGTGGACAATGTCTGTAAATCCTACGATTGACAACTCCGGTTGATTTCGTTTCATCTGTTGTATCACCGAACGGTCAGCTGATTCTAGCTACAAAACAGATAAAACGAATGAGATGCAAATATATATTATGATCTAAGTGGTTACAACAATATACATGTATACTCATACAATTTTGACAGTGAATCTTAGATCGTAACATCGAGAATGAATCGGACTAGCAGCGTAAAGGCTCCGGGTTCGATTTTGTCAGGTATTTACTTATACTTTTAGGTCAGGAGATCGATGAACTTTCATTACGAATAATATATGTTCAGTGCCTTACCAACTGAAAGTAAACGTCCTTAATAAATTGTCTTTGTTACGTATCCAATATTCAATGATGTGCAATACTTTATGGCATCACTGCTCTTTATCTCACCCTAAACACTTACCGATACATGTATAACCTGGTTTGACTGAACTGCTCCTTTAGGAAAACGGATCAATACATCTTTATTGGAGGTAAAACGATACTCTGTTCCACTTGGACCAACCTTCACGTCATATTCTGTCCCACGAGATGTTATACATACTAAGGCTTTGTCCGGAGTAGGGATCATCGCTTCAACCATGCCGTTCTGATTAAAAAAGTTTAATCGAAAAACATTCCATAATATACATTTCATATGAACCAGAAACAAACTGTTAAGTAAAGAACCACATTTGATAAAGTAAACAGAGGAAATAGCAGTGTTTGATGGAACTTTGTTTTCCTGCTCTTTAACTTTAACTCACTTACTGTCTAATAAACAAGGCGGAAGTGTACATCCGGTGAACAACTTGACTTTCTTCCTAGTCACTCAGACTCTTTACAGTACATATAAATCAAGCAAGAGTTTAGCTGATCTAGATAAGACGTAGTACCAATTACCATCTGGTTGAGACAAGTACTGACAGGCTAAAATACATAACACTTACCTTGAGATCTCCATGGAATATCTTCCATCCATCATCGCCTCTCAAATGTAGATGGTATGACACATACTTTCTTACAGTATCAAGCGGTGTCACGATTCTAACCTTTCCCTGTGTTTCCCTGACGATAGTTTCTTCAGCATCAAGTGTGCTAAGCTGTATGCATTGTTTAATGTCTGATTCGGTTAAAGTTGGTCGTGTTCGTTTTTTTAATGATTCCACCTTTAAGTAGAATACCTCCGTCTCCAGCTGTTCTGTAGCAGAAAACTCTAGATCTGATATCGTGGCTGGCTCAACGGGATGGCAAGTGACCAGGAAGAGGTCATCAGTCGGTACACTGTGAATAAAGGGAGGTAAGATATAACACTCATTTCTCGGATTCTCAATCTCTATTCCCGTCTATAGGAATGTAAAATAAGAGTGTATAAATATATACCGTTACATCGTGTACATCACCGTTAGACTGGATTAGTGGCAGTCAACACATTGACGACGTTATTGTGATGTGACATCACACAATGTTGGGCAGTTACATTCGTCACTTTAAACAGGCCTGTACCAGTATAAAGTTATACTGTTCGGTATGAAAAATGCTCCGACAACTTTCCAACAACGTCTGAACATCGTGATATCTGATCTGGAAGACTGTGATAGATACATTGGTGATGGCTACATCTACCACGACGTCCGGGAAGAACATCTGCGCAGGATTCACGACTTCTTCGAAAGACCAAATGTCATAAAATTAAGTGTGAATTTGCTTAAATGTAAATTTTGTCATACAACTGTAGAATTTAGGTCATGTTGTAGGACAAGGGCATGTTAAACCTGCCAAGCCAAATAAGTAATAATCTTTGATTCTTTTACTCCTGGAAATAAGAAAGAGTTGATGAGATTTCTTGGTATGGCTGGGTATTATAGAAAATTCTTTCAGAATTTTTCTATTATAGCAGCTCCACTTTTTGGTTTGCTAAAGAAAAATGTAAAATTCATCTGGTCACACAACTGTAAGTCTACAATTGAAAAACTGAAAGACATACTATCAAGCTAGCTATTTCTAACTGCTCCAGATTTTGGAAGGCAGTTTGAACTTTTGTTGACACCAGCGATGTTTGTGTTGGTGCTGTTTTGATACAAGAAGATGGTGAACAAATGACTCCATTTGTTATTTCTCAAAAAAGAAATTATTCCACCATTGAAAAGGAATGTTTGGCATTGAATTCGGCTCTAAATCAATTTGATGTACAATATTGACATCAAGCATATCAAAGTTAAAATAATATTTTTGGTTGATGCTTTATCCAGAATTTATATTTAGTTTCCTTTTCTTATTTATACCATTGATTAAGGGAGATAACCCTTACAGTAATGCAATGTGTATGGAGATAGTTTACTCAAGGGAAATAACTATTACGACCTTGTATGTAATATTTCTATCTGGAAAATTCTGGAAGATATAATTTTTTTGTTAACAAGTGTCTATTGACAAGTGATTGTTTACAAGAAGTGTGTTAGAGAATTCCAGAAAAGAGATGGTTGGAGAATTGCCTGATACTAAGAACTGGTTTACAATTATCAAAAAGAGCTATATAAATTCTGTTGGGTTATTAATTGCCTGGAACTGAGATGTGTTGGATTTATAACCATTCTTAGTTTTGGAGGAATGGATAGCGAAGGATTTCTCAAAGACAGCTGTTATAAAATAAGTAATTAATAGTGTTGATTTAATAACCACCCTGTACACCACCTTTATTTTAGTTGTGGATTATCTCTGTAAATTGCTTAGTTTTATATATATCATTAACTTGTGCTTTGAACTTAGCTGCTGGTGTTCATCTTTCTGTTATTATCATGTAACAATACTTTCACTTCATAAAATAAATAAAATAAGATATAGGAGTTGATGATATATAGCGATCAAACAAATGTTACTATTAGACATGTATCTTTAACATATACTTACGAAGGCAATATCTCCACGCCAGACAACCGATCCAAACGCATCTGTAAACTGATATTAAAGAGCTAACAATACGAAACATGATACAATAGCGTATTAAGTGAGAAACGATACAAGTGTGGACGAAATGTATTAACCTTTAAGCATGTTAAGTGAGAAATGATACACATGTAGACAAAATGTCTTAATTTTTTAACAGGTTAAGTGAGGCATGATGCAAGTGTAGACGAAATGTCTTAACATTTTTAGCATGTGAAGTGAGAAATGATTGCAAGTGTAGATGAAATTTCTTAACTTTTTTTTAACTATGTTCAGTGAGAATTGAGCAAAAAGGATGCAATTTTCATGGAATTTCTGAAAGTACTAACATGTAAATTTAGAATCTAAATATTTTGTTTATATATAATATACACATTTTGTTATGTCTCATTAATAATATTTACCGAATTTCCTTGAAAAAGTAAATTATGTGAAAATAACAGCTTTATTAAACATAAAAAAAGTTTTTTTCTCAGTGGTAAGCAATGGTTATAGAGAAATTGCGGTAGATCTTTTCTCCTGGCTTACCAATCTAATCGCTCTAATAGTTCCGGCTCAGCTTTCCTACAATGAAAAATAATTCATGTTCTGAGAGTGTAGATGTTAATGAATAGACATCCGTTGGTGTTTTCAAATATTAGTAAATACACATAAGCGAAAAATTACGAAACGATATCATATAACATTAAACTACCGGGTGTTCCTATTTGTTATTTATTATATTTGTCCTTGGTGACCATATAATTACTATTCATTAATTGAGATATATCCGTAAAGAGGTCACCTTTGAAAGATTTCTAAAGTGTTCTATACATACATATATATTTGACTTCTAATTTTGGTCTCGGTTACAAATACTTACCCATCACATCTCTGGCGGAAGGCTAATAATCTGTAACAAAAATGGTAACTATCTAACCGAATCATTTTAACTGTTTTTTGTCTGTTTTGTCAATATAGGATTTATCATCAGACTGTAACGTTATCTCGTACACCAATCAATGTAAACAGAATCGCGTTGACATATATATAAATAAGGTAGATAGTACGTACTGGGCAGCCATCGATGATGTATCGTCTTTGAATAATCTGGAAATCAAAATGAGAGACAGTAGTTCAATATAACATCAAAATGAAATGTGCAGATCTCGGCAAAAGTGTTATACATATGCTTATTGTATAATGTTATACTAGGAATGACAAATAGAAGGCTATATTTTATCTGTATCATCTACGACACACACAATGTTAATCTAGTTAATTAACTCAAGTTAATGTCGAATTCTCAAGCATCTGGCTAATGTTTATGGCTGTCTATCATTAAAGTAGTGATATAGGAAACAAAGCATTGGATATCGAATCAGCTCAGCTGAAAAAGAAACCACGCTGGTCTTACAATTCAGTGGTGGTAAACTCCCCTTAATATCGAATTAATGCTTATTACTTATCATTTCGCTCTTATTGTACAATACCAATGTTTGTCCTGCTAGCAATAACTGCTTCACTGCAAAAATCATCGCTAGCTAACTTAATTGACAAAGTTCCATTTCCACATATTCTAAATCTTTATTGAATCCCAACAGGCCCTGACATATTAGCTTTAATGACTGAAGCAATTTAAGACAATCGATCACATTAACAATGGCATCCTAACACATTAATATACATCTATACACTGTAAAATGAAATTACTAAGTATAGTTATATGAAATAGTAGATCTATTGTTAGATAATTGCATGTATTATATGGAATAATATATTGTTGTACTTTATAATATATATTATACATATACCAATATAATGTCTACTCTCCGATATTGTTGTACTATTATAATATATACACATACCAATGTAATATCTACTCTCCAATGTTTTACTATTATAATATATACATATACCAATATAATATCTACTCTCCAATGCTGTACTATTATAATATATACATATACCAATATAATGTCTACTCTCCAATGTTGTACTATTATAATATATACATATACCAATATAATATCTACTCTCCAATGTTGTACTATTATAATATATACATATACCAATATAATATCTACTCTCCAATGTTGTACTATTATAATATATACATATACCAATATAATGTCTACTCTCCAATGTTGTACTATTATAATATATACATATACCAATATAATGTCTACTCTCCAATGTTGTACTATTATAATATATACATATACCAATATAATGTCTACTCTCCGATATTGTTGTACTATTATAATATATACACATACCAATGTAATATCTACTCTCCAATGTTGTACTGTTATAATATATACATATACCAATGTAATATCTACTCTCCGATGTTGTACTATTATAATACATACATATACCAATATAATGTCTACTCTCCAATGTTGTACTATTATAATATATACATATACCAATATAATGTCTACTCTCCAATGGTGTACTATTATAATATATACATATACCAATGTAATATCTACTCTCCAATGTTGTACTATTATAATATATACATATACCAATATAATATCTACTCCTCGATGTTGTACTATTATAATATATACATATACCAATATAATGTCTACTCTCCAATGTTGTACTATTATAATATATACACATACCAATATAATGTCTACTCTCGGATGTTGTTCTACTATTATAATATATACATATACCAATGTAATATCTACTCTCCGATATTGTTGTACTATTATAATATATACATATACCAATATAATGTCTACTCCCCGATATTGTACTATTATAATATATACATATACCAATATAATATCTACTCTCCAATGTTGTACTATTATAATATATACATATACCAATATAATGTCTACTCTCCAATGTTGTACTATTATAATATATACATATACCAATATAATATCTACTCTCCAATGTTGTACTATTATAATATATACATATACCAATGTAATGTCTACTCCCCGATGTTGTACTATTATAATATATACATATACCAATGTAATATCTACTCTCCAATGTGTCTTGTGACATATGGATTAATCTAGAATCCCAATCAAAACAAAGAAACACTTACCTATTGGATTCTCGCCTGCAAATAAATATCTTAAATACATGGAAATGAACAAATTGATAAATTGTTACTATAAAATGTAACTGGTAGACATGATTTAAAGTGAATCTTGATTTTAATCGTCTTACGAAGTAGGTACTTTTGTATACATTAAGAAATATAAATTCAATGAAAATATTGAATAAAAGATAATAATTCTATTCATCTAAAGCTAAATCTACACTGTTTTTATTGATACAAGTATAATTGTTATCATAAATGGTTACATGAATACTTACTTATGCCTTTCGAACCTGGAAGAATAAAATGAAATAAATCGTTCAAGCATTGCTTCTTGGATTTCTTCATTTCTACAGTTAAATAGGTCTGATATATATGTACTTCATATTGATTCATTTCAAAACAATAATTATCATATATTGATGTAGTTGTAATGTTAATATAAGTGCCCCATCATGTTGTACACAGTATGATATATTTTCCGCATCAGTATTTTTTTTTTTTTTTGATAATTGTTATTAAATTAAGAAATTGTTCAATAAATCATTCAATTTCACTTAACATTTTCACTGTGTATAGATATGATGTATATATATATAGTAAAATAAAGAATACTTACATATCTATTGCATTCTCAATGAAGCTTAATCTATAATAGAATACATATCGTTATTATGTATACAGTATTTAAAAACGACAATATCAGTAAATTAAGTAATTAGGATATAAATGCCTATTCTGTCTTTTTGCTTTAAATAACGTTTTACCTATTTTAAAAGGTTAGAGTATTCTCTTCATAAAACAAAATTAATACTAATCTAATGGAGCTGCCTCTTTGTTAAGCATTGAGATTGTAATATGTAATGTGTTATATTATGTCCATGTTTGTACCATTGTGTATGTTACTGATTTGGGAGAGGGCTTATATAGGCTTTGCCTGCTGTCCAATCCTAGTGTCCTTGTGTCAATAAAATGTTTTGAAATGAAAAAGGATATATACAGTTATCGATATATTAAGAATTACGAACTATAATCGTGGTATTACAGGTCCACTAACCACAGGACATGTAATTTAAAAGTTTGTGTTATCAAAATGTACTCACTCTTCAGAGTCCTCATCGTCATCACTGAAATGCAATATTTAATTTATTTAATTTATAATAGTTACAACATAACTACACTATAAATGTATCAGTAACAACATAACTACAACATAACTACATCATAACTACATGTATAAACAAATCAGTAACAACATAACTACACTATAAACGTATCAGTAACAACATAACTACAAAATAACTACATCATAACTACATGTATAAACAAATCAGTAACAACATAACTACACTATAAACGTATCAGTAACAACATAACTACAAAATAACTACATCATAACTACATGTATAAACAAATCAGTAACAACATAACTACACTATAAACGTATCAGTAACAACATAACTACAACATAACTACATCATAACTACATGTATAAACAAATCAGTAACAACATAACTACAGTATAAACGTATCAGTAACAACATAACTACAAAATAACTACATCATAACTACATGTATAAACAAATCAGTAACAACATAACTACACTATAAACGTATCAGTTACAACATAACTACAACATAACTACAACATAACTACACTATAAACGTATCAGTTACAACATAACTACAACATAACTACAGTATAAACGTATCAGTAACAACATAACTACAACATAACTACAACATAACTACAACATAACTACATCATAACTACATGTATAAACGCATCAGTTACATCATAACTACATGTATAAACGTATCAGTAACAACATAACTACAACATAACTACAACATAACTACAGTATAAACGTATACACTACAACATAACTACATGTATAAAGTAACCAGCTGTATGCTTTTATTGATATCATTGAAACAATGTTATTTAAGCATCGAACTGTTACCAAATGGTAGTATACAGTCGATATGAATACAATTTGGGTGACAGATAAATAGAATGTCGCCCGTTAGGGCGACATGAAATATTTATCTGTCACCCAAATTGTATTCATATCGACTGTATACTACCATTTGGTAACAGTTCAATGCTTATATTTACATTCATAATGATTTTTTATTTACTGTAGGTTATGACGCGTTTAAATTTGCCGCTTACCCTATCACTGACGTCATCAAGTTCAAATACCGGAACAGCCGAAATTTCCAGAAGGAATAATATAGTCCCTGATGACGTTATTAATAGCAAGCACATAAGATCGTTTTTGTACAAATTTGGCTTTATTTTTTATTTCATATACGCTTGTAGGTATCGTCAAATTGTTCACAATTGCATAATTTCTGATTGTTCAAAATCGAAACCGTTTTTTCTGCGCAATGATATAAAGTTAACATTTAGAAGTGATGCGGTTCGAACGGCCATTGCCCAGGACAGACTCGATTCCTCGGGAACACTTATGTTTCTATCGACTGGATTTACGTTAATTTTACAAGAATACCAGCGTTTAGATTCTAAATGAAAGTCGTCTTGACAGTAGGGGAAACGATTCTAAGGATATTTCGTTCAAAACAGATTCCAGTCTAACCGGTCAACTCAGTGCGCTAGGCTTACTTAGCAGACGATTTTCAACTTCACAGGGGCTCGATTTTGTAAGGCAGGCCTTTGACATCAGTGAATAATCACAAAACTAAAATCCAGTAGGCCTACACATATTCAACCGGAAACCATGTCGATACTCCCGATATTTATACAAGATTGTTTTTTTTATAAATACATCACTTTTATTGTTGTCGTATCTTGCATTTCTGAAAATTCGGAACGAGCCCCTGTGAGTGTGACGACATTCACAATTTGATCATATTTCGTATAGATCAAGAATAGCACTTATAATAATTTCGTGTTGACTACATTTTTCTAATTATAAAATGATACTCTCATAACTTGTGATGTTGCTTTATTTTTTCGTTGTGGCTTCTGTAAATAAATGCTAGCATTCCAAAGCTCTCTAGGCCGAAAGTAACTGGCGGCCATTGTTTAACCTACAACACTTGGAGCTGTATTCCTACACTGACCGAATCACTGTAAATTGTAGTATACAGTCTCATGAATACAATTTGGTTTACTAACGACATATAGACAAATGCAACACAGAATGTAAATATTAAATGATGAACGACATATATTTTGAGTTTAGAATACACACTGTACTTACCTCCACGTAGAGGCCTCCGCCATATTTGTCGGGAGACGTTCAGCGAAACAATCTAAAACGGATAACACAACTAACGTAGTGTTTGATACTGTTGTTATATAACACAACATTAGCCGATATATTGTTGTATACTGTTGGTTAATCATACAACGCAAGCTGTTATAGTGTTGTATAATGTTGTTAAATCACACAACATTGGCCGATATATTGTTGTATACTGTTGGTTAATCATACAACACAAGCTGTTATAGTGTTGTATAATGTTGTTAAATCACACAACATTGGCCGATATATTGTTGTATACTGTTGGTTAATCATACAACACAAGCTGTTATAGTGTTGTATAATGTTGTTAAATCACACAACACTGGCCGATATATTGTTGTATACTGTTGGTTTATCACACAACATTGGCCGATATATTGTTGTATACTGTTGGTTTATCACACAACATTGGCCGATATAATGTTGTATACTGTTGGTTTATCACACAACATTGGCCGATATATTGTTGTATACTGTTGGTTTATCACACAACATTGGCCGATATAATGTTGTATAATGTTGTTAAATCACACAACATTGGCCGATATATTGTTGTATACTGTTGATAAATCACACAACACAAGCTGATATAGTTTTGTATACTGTAACAGTTGTACACTGTATACTGATACATCGTAAGTGGTACACCCGGTCTTCTAGAGGCAAAGTGATACGATATTCCGAAACACATTTCTACCAGGGTTGCTTCAGCGTTAAAATCACCACGTGTCAACAAATGCCCACTATTTACTACAGGTATAAAATGTTATTATATTAATTACTTATATTATTTTCTACAATTTCGCTACACGTAGCAGAGAAATGATCTAAGTCTTTATGTCACGTTTAACCCCAAACACATACATTGTAGTTTACTTCACGATGCTAATACTAACATCCAAATGTTTAGATTCTCGGTTTGTCGTATAGATAGCTATGTGTTGATGAGAATTCCGGTGGCGGGGCCTAATACTATAATGTTGTTCTGGAAATTCCAGGAAATTCCCGAAAATTTCCCTAGCACAACATTGTGGCGTTTTTTATCCCCACCTAGGACCAAATGTTTTGTTATGTACTAAATGTTGGTTCAGGCTTGGAAATCCATATTTCCAGGTCTGTCGTTTACATATAATAAACGGCCTATTTCATTCTAAACTTGGTTGTCTGTCTTATTTGTTATGGTTATATGCATTTGGTCCAACAAGCTTGCCCTCACGACAGTCATGTATAAAAATGTATTCTGACTAAATCGGGAAGGACACGTCCTTTCTTTTCAGTTTGAATGCAAGTCGGACTTTGCAAACTGCCGACCACCAGGACAACCTAGTTTACCAAACATATTTTCCTTGCCTACCTTACTAAAACTTCTCGTCCAGATGTTTGTCCTTACAGACCATTATCTTCGGAACAATACCATGACGTCACTTCAATAATGCTCACATTGAAATAACTTTCAACATAGCCTTGGTGGACAAAGTCTTTACAACGTGTCGGCAGTGCCTTGGGGGATTTTTCATTAATCATTTTACTTTTAATTGGTATGATACAGGGGTTCGTAACTCTCGTGTAATGATTTTTAGATTGCCAGGCACTTGACAAGCCTCCTGTTCGTTAACCTAAAAAATACCCGTTCTTTCTCTGGGTGATATACACTATCTCACAGCAATGAGGGAGGGGAGGGGGTGGGGGTCGAATTATTATAGTATCTTACAACTAATAAGGTGAACTATTCCATCAGTCCTTTATATCTTTATATGGTATACAGAGGACACGCAATACCATGTAGTACTATACCTTTACCGTGGAGACAATATCGGGGAGGGTAACGTACATATACACAAGTCAGACGATACCCTAGAGCTTATCTAGTTCCTGACAGTGTGTTTAGCATAAAGTAACCTACATCGTGATAACGGAATCAATATAGGACCTGAAGAAAGAAAATGTGACTGGGTTAAAAACTATAATTGGGAGATTAAGCGATAAAGGTGATCGATATTGCCTCTAGAGAAGGTAAATATGCCACAAACAGCACACCTGATATGGGAGGGATTAACTCCTCATACCAGACAGGAAACTAGGCAGTATTTACTTAGGCCATTATTGATTTCCATCTACAATTCTACCAGTTTGGTCCCTAAATTTACTGACGAGTCCTAGAAAGACGAAACAGCTGTATAATGTCCCTATCATGACTGACAATATCTAGAAGTACGAAACAGCTGTATGACTTTTTTTTTTTTTTTTTAAATAATTCTGCATCAAGTGTTTCTATTCACTCATGAACTAAAACTATGGGATACTATAGGTCTCTGCGACATCAACTTTGTTGTTTACTTACAACGTAACCAACATGGACAACTTACCACTAACCCTTAGGATAAGAGTAATGATGTCAAAGTTCCTGTAACAATCTCTTTCGTTATTCCTCGATAGCAATATCTAAATTCTGGAGCTATTTCTATATCCACCATTGGAGAGTTGAAAAACTACGGCAAGCAACCCAGTCCAGCCCCTGCTTTTACCATATACATTATATGAATGGCCGAGATGGAATATGATGCAGATTATGGTAATATTTTGTCGTCATGAGCTGATATGTGGTAATATTATATTTCTTGTATGAGAATAATAGAATCTATCATGGGTCTGTTCCGTGGACTAATAGAATCTATCATGGGTCTGTTCCGTGGACTAATAGAATCTATCATGGGTCTGTTCCGTGGACTAATAGAATCTATCATGGGTCTGTTCCGTGGACTAATAGAATCTATCGTGGGTCTGTTCCGTGGACTAATAGAATATATCATGGGTCTGTTCCGTGGACAGGGATATCTCAACCCGAGTGTAAGAGTTTGGCCAGTCAGCACGAGGCTTGCCGAGTACTGGCCAGCCAAACTCTTACACGAGGGTTGAGATAACCTTGTTCGCGGAACAGATCCATGATTGATTATTTTTCTCAAATATTTCCATCAAATGTAAGTTTTTACTAAAGTTTTTCATCGCGCCATCTTCAATCCTCCTTGGAATGCGCATCCTAATTTATGACGTTATCATTTACGACTTAGTTACTCAACGTAAAATGATGACGTTACGTTATTGTGAGCAGCGTCATATAGCGCGTGTCGACTGTCTTTACAACCCTATATCTGTGACGTGTAAGGGGTTCGTTACCAAGTCACGTCTTGGGATTCGAGATATTTACTACATATTACCCTAAGTACAATATATACATATATGTGTTCTGCTATAAGAGCGTAACGCCGCCCGGGCGTAAAAACAATGAGTATGATTGTATCCAGTGGTTGTCTGACCACTACGTAATTATCTATACTACTAACAACAGCGATTCTGAATGCCGCTACCGCGTTACTAGTAAAACCGCTGCAATACGCACTCTGCTAGAGCCTGTGTATATGTTAACCACGCATACAGCACCAGTCCGTCAGACCGCCGTTCTCACTGCTGTTTGCAGCGAGCTCCTGTATGCGCACATATATACACAACAACCCGACCGCTAGCTATACGTCGGTCAGCCTCCCAGAGTTACCTGTACACCGACCTGCCAACAGTGCACTGCCAACAGTCAACTGTCAGGCTCCTTATCACCGCTGTGATAATATAAGTACAGTACCGTAACCCTGTCAATCCGCTAACCCCACAGTGTGTTAGTATTCCAGCCTTATTCAGGCCCACACTGTTTCCTATGTATATGGTAATGCTATGCAATTCTATAGTATAACGTTACTAGTGTTCCCTGATCTTCACTCGTCGAAATCAGAATCAGAATGGGACCCGAGCATTGATTGATTGATTGATTGATGGGGCTTAACGTCCTTGTTCCGGTTATAACCGAGCCTAGGACACAGGGACCCGAGCAGCTCAGCTCACCTGTATTTATACTAACGAAAGTACCACGTGATTACAGATATCTATGTCTTTTACATGTTTTACTGGGACGTAACGTTGAAGCTTCTGCCGGACGAGGTCTACTTTCGTTTTCTATTTCCCGCCAAAAGACCTACTTTCGCTTTCCGTTACATTTCCACCCTAATTTGGAGTATACTCTATTGCTGAAGTATAATTTAATTTGACAGACATGTGATATTGACTAAGCAGGAGACGCTTTCACCTTGGCAACATCATTATTAGATTATGTAACATTGAATGTCGTGCTAATGAAAAACAACTGGGAATACCAACATTGAAAGGAACCTGTAATTATAACTCCAAATCGATAAACGAGGACAAATACGAACACTAAACAATGGTCTTTAGAAAATATATCAGAGAGACTGATAATCGGTATTTCACAAGCAACTAAAACGATTCTATGTATAAGAACTAGGTATAATTGTGTCGGTATTATTCTGCTATTATGTCCGTGTGTATCATTGCGTCGTGGTTAATGTTAAGCATATCTACTTCCTTTCATTACCATTCGTGTAAGCGCCATTAAAATAACAATTGATCTAAAAATTGTATACCCGTCACCAAAGCACGCCTAGATGACTCGTATATCGTATTGACTTCGATGGTATGAAGTAAAATGCATGTCGACATAAAAACCCTATCCTAATATTGGGATATTAGTTAACAGAAAATGACTTGATATTCAGACGGCTAGATTATGTGGCCAGTTTTTAATTTGAAAATGTAACGATACATCTTGTTACTGTGTAGTAAATGGGACGAAAAGATTAGTGGCGCGGCGAGGTCATCGAACTTCTGTACGACACGAATACCCCTGTTACCATGCAAACAATGTGTTCCGCGCAGAAGGGGTCAAATGTGACATCCAGATCTATGACAAATCCAGGTTACGTCCTCAAAATGAGAATTAAGACGGTGACAACGGAACAACAAGGCATGAAGACAGGTATCGAACACATAAATTTTCCGTACAAAAAATGAAATGCTCTTAGATGAGTTCACGATGTCGGCCATAAAACAAATAGATCTAGTCTTTATCTACTTGCATCTCACGAAACGGTTAACCCTATGTTTCATTTTTTTTTTTAATTTTTAACTCGTGGATTTTTCAGAAGAGGTCCTTGGATATAAAAAACGTAATTTGGAAAGCAGAGATGTCAAGAAATGGAAAATTCAACATAAGGAAATGAAAGTCATATAACTTAGCCATAAATTGTCCTTGTTGTTTTACAAAGACACACCAATTGTGAATGAAGATAATTCTATCGAAAGCCTGTCAGGGCAAAGCACTCCTCAATAAATAGGTTTCTGATGTTATAATGATCATAGCGTTGGTGTGGTTTGGTTTATTTTGTTTAACGTCCTATTAACAGCTAAGGTCATTTAAGGACGGCCTCCCGTGCGTGCGACATGCATGCGTGTGGCGAGTGCGTATGTGTTTTTGGGAGGCTGCGGTATGTTCGTGTTAAGTCTCCTTGTGATAGGCCGGAACTTTTGCCGATTTATAGTGCTACCTCACTGAAGCATACTGCCGAAGACACCCAGCAGCACACCCCACCCGGTCACATTATACTGACAACGGGCGAACCAGTCGTTCCACTCCAAATATGCTGAGCGCTAAGCAGGAGTAGCAACTACCATTTTTATAGACTCTGGTATGTCTCGGCCAGGGGACAGAACCCAAAGCCTTCCTCACAGGGGCGAACGCTCAACTAAAGGCCAAAAGTGAGGCATTGTCAGGGGAGACATTAGGAAGAAGAAAGTTGTTAAGAAAGAAGAGAAAAGATAAGATCCCAAGTTTAGTCGCCTCTTACGATCGTGCAATGGGGGCAGCAGGTACAATTCTTACGCCCTACCTGCAGGGCAGTGATCATAGCGTCTACTGATAATGATGACATGACACCTGCGACTCAACATTCATTTGTGGTCGTATTCTTCATTTAAATAATCAAATACGTTGCATGATATACATAACACATATATATGTCCTTCGTCACGTCACTGGTACAAACAACTGTATGGTCATAATTAATTGGACAATCTAACACAGGAACAACCTCTTATTTTTTTCTGATTCTAATCAAAGTAAAATATAAACTTAAACAACGGACGGTGACATTGTGTGACCTGTTTAGACCTTGAAAGTCAACTATCTACGACACACATTTACCTATAAACATTCCATTAACTATACGTATGCTGACAAAGCTTGTCAGCTACGGTGCTTGGCGGATCATTACAGTAGGTATTTTCATGTTCACATTTATCGAAACGCCATGGCGTACACTTAAAAACGTACCACAAAAACACACACAAAAATGAAGACAAATTATGACCTTTTACCTATCCAAGTTTAGCTTCAAGAAATACACTATACGACGAGTGAAATGCTGCATTTATAACATGATGCATTGTACAAGGTAATTATATAAAAGTCAACATACATTTAATGTATACTTATTATCAATTACGTAAGTTCGTTACTATAATGTTAGTTATGTATTATTGTGTTACAGTTAATCTGATAGTCCACTTACCTGTTACGTACAGTAATGTCTGGACCAAACCAGCCACCAGGTGTCGTACGGTAATGTCTGGACCAAACCAGCCACCAGGTGTCGCACAGTAACGTCTGGACCAAACCAGCCACCAGGTGTCGTACAATAATGTCTGGACCAAACCAGCCACCAGGTGTCGCACAGTAATGTCTGGACCAAACCAGCCACCAGGTGTCGCACAGTAATGTCTGGACCAAACCAGCCACCAGGTGTCGTACAGTAATGTCTGGACCACACCAGCCACCATGCAGGTGTCGCACAGTAATGTCTGGACCAAACCAGCCACCAGGTGTAAATCTATACCGAGATACCCTGTATTACATTCAAACTACTTCCTTGTTCCTCCGCCGTATTGATCGCGTACTGAATAAACAGACAAGATTTATGGCGTTTTTGAACTTCGTAAAAACCCTATTCATTCTGTATTTGTTATTGTACCGATTAATGCTTGAATATTTACATAATAATGATAGATTATGTCTCTGTTATCTGGTCTCGTGTTGTATTGTCTGTTGGTTTTCAGTAGAGCTAGACATGGACAAGTGTTAGTTACTCTAATCATCATGGCATTGTTCTTGTTCTCCACGGCTGTTCCTATCAAAACCCTCATACAGAACGCTGATGTTTAGTGTTAATTCTTTGGCATGAAGTCTCCTCTGGTCTGTAATATAACGATATTTTTGTTTGTTAGGTTTATCGCACGGTGAACAGCCATTGTGGCTGGGTCTCCTTGTAGTAGTTGGTGACTACCGCACTGAACAACACACGGGAGGCCCATCGTATACCATCCGGAGCAATTAGGGTCACGTGTCTTGTAGTAGTTGGTGACTACCTCACTGAACAACACACGGGAGGCCCATCGTATACCATCCGGAGCAATAAGGGTCCACGTGTCATGCCCAGCAACATAACCACACCAAAGACCGGTCCTTTTTCTCTTTTCCGGAGAAACACAAATCGACAAGGATAGGGAGCGTCCGACCACGAACCTAATATACGGTACTTACCTCCATAGAACACCATTTTAATATACATTATAGTTTAATACAGCCATACGGTTTGCAGAAAGATCCATTTACCAGCCTTCTTCAAAAGGGCGAGAGCTCAACACCAAACACGAGACTGCATACAGATGTGTAGTCATTCTAGGACACGTCAGTGATGGTAGGGACATCATACAGCTGCTTCGTCCTTCTATAGGACTCACCAGTGATGTTAGGAACATCATACAGATATTTCGTCATTCTAAGACTCGTCTGTGATGTTAGGGACATCATACAGCTGTTTCGTCCTTCTAGGACTCGTCAGTGATGTTAAGGACATCATACAGCTGTTTCGTCTTTCTAGGACTCGTCAGTGATGTTAGGGACATCGTACAGATGTTTCGTCCTTATAAGACTCATCAGTGATGTTAGGGACATCATACAGATGTTTCGTTCAGTGATTTATGGACATAGCTATCGTGTATTACTATTTAAGTGGCCGAGACTTTAACAAAAACAGAAGTGTACATTGATCTCCATATTAGCTGACTCTATTCTTCTCGTACTTCCGTCTTCGTATTAACAATTTTAGGATCTTTTTTTTTACTGACTGTTAGTTTTCGTTTGTCTTTCTCTCCTTTTTCAAGGTCATTAGGTTCAGAATGTGTATGATGCGTCCAGAACATTACCGCATTAGACTTTTCAATGATAAAAGGTGTCCTCGTTCTTATTGAACCCTCCTGTAATTCTTTCACACACCGATGATATCTCGTTTCTTATAGAGTGTATTGATTGATCACGTTGTAAGTTAATATCGGATTGACCAGCTGACATATACCACTAACCCAACGTTTTCACGTGTTTTATCATCTCATAGAGATCAGTTTTGCCGGTTAACATAAGAATTCCCGCCAGGGGGTGGGGTCGATATGTGTGCTTTCTATCCACATGCGACTGTGGGGTGGGGTCGTGATGTGTGCTTTCTATCCACACGCGACTGTGGGGTGGGGGCGTGATGTGTGCTTTCTATCCACATGCGACTGTGGGGTGGGGCGGGATGTGTGCTTTCTATCCACATGCGACTGTGGGGTGGGGTCGTGATGTGTGTGCTTTCTATCCACATGCGACTGTGGTGTGGGGTCGTGATGTGTGCTTTCTATCCACATGCGACTGTGGGGTGGGGTCGTGATGTGTGCTATTCTATCCACATGCGACTGTGGGGTGGGGGCGTGATGTGTGCTTTCTATCCACATGCGACTGTGGGGTGGGGGCGTGATGTGTGCTTTCTATCCACATGCGACTGTGGGGTGGGGGCGTGATGTGTGCTTTCTATCCACATGCGACTGTGGGGTGGGGTCGTGATGTGTGCTTTCTATCCACACGCGACTGTGGGGTGGGGGCGTGATGTGTGCTTTCTATCCACATGCGACTGTGGGGTGGGGTCGTGATGTGTGCTTTCTATCCACACGCGACTGTGGGGTGGGGGCGTGATGTGTGCTGTTCTATCCACACGCGACTGTGGGTTGGGGTCGTGATGTGTGCTTTCTATCCACATGCGACTGTGTGGTGCGGCGTGATTTGTCCTTTCTATCCACACGCGACTGTGGGGGTGGGGGCGTGATGTGTGCTTTCTATCCACATGCGACTGTGGGGTGGGGGCGATATGTGTGCTTTCTATCCACATGCGACTGTGGGGTTGGGGCGTGATGTGTGCTTTCTATCCACATGCGACTGTAGGGTGGGGTGGTGATGTGTGCTGTTCTATCCACATGCGACTGTGGGGTGGGGGCGTGATGTGTGCTTTCTATCCACACGCGACTGTGGGGTGGGGTCGTGATGTGTGCTTTATATCCACATGCGACTGTGGGATGGGGTCGTGATGTGTGCTGTTCTATCCACATGCGACTGTGGGGTGGGGTCGTGATGTGTGTGCTTTCTATCCACATGCGACTGTGGTGTGGGGTCGTGATGTGTGCTTTCTATCCACATGCGACTGTGGGGTGGGGTCGTGATATGTGCTATTCTATCCACATGCGACTGTGGGGTGGGGGCGTGATGTGTGCTTTCTATCCACATGCGACTGTGGGGTGGGGGCGTGATGTGTGCTTTCTATCCACATGCGACTGTGGGGTGGGGGCGTGATGTGTGCTTTCTATCCACATGCGACTGTGGGGTGGGGTCGTGATGTGTGCTTTCTATCCACACGCGACTGTGGGGTGGGGGCGTGATGTGTGCTTTCTATCCACATGCGACTGTGGGGTGGGGTCGTGATGTGTGCTTTCTATCCACACGCGACTGTGGGGTGGGGGCGTGATGTGTGCTGTTCTATCCACACGCGACTGTGGGTTGGGGTCGTCATGTGTGCTTTCTATCCACATGCGACTGTGTGGTGCGGCGTGATTTGTCCTTTCTATCCACACGCGACTGTGGGGGTGGGGGCGTGATGTGTGCTTTCTATCCACATGCGACTGTGGGGTGGGGCGATATGTGTGCTTTCTATCCACATGCGACTGTGGGGTTGGGGCGTGATGTGTGCTTTCTATCCACATGCGACTGTAGGGTGGGGTGGTGATGTGTGCTGTTCTATCCACATGCGACTGTGGGGTGGGGGCGTGATGTGTGCTTTCTATCCACACGCGACTGTGGGGTGGGGTCGTGATGTGTGCTTTCTATCCACATGCGACTGTGGGGTGGGGGCGTGATGTGTGCTTTCTATCCACATGCGACTGTGGGGTGGGGCGTGATTTGTGCTTTCTATCCACACGCGACTGTGGGGGTGGGGTCGTAATGTGTGCTGTTCTATCCACATGCGACTGTGGGGTGGGGGCGTGATGTGTGCTTTCTATCCACATGCGACTGTGGGGTGGGGGCGTGATGTGTGCTTTCTATCCACATGCGACTGTGGGGTGGGGGCGTGATGTGTGCTTTCTATCCACATGCGACTGTGGGGTGGGGTCGTGATGTGTGCTTTCTATCCACACGCGACTGTGGGGTGGGGGCGTGATGTGTGCTTTCTATCCACATGCGACTGTGGGGTGGGGTCGTGATGTGTGCTTTCTATCCACACGCGACTGTGGGGTGGGGGCGTGATGTGTGCTGTTCTATCCACACGCGACTGTGGGTTGGGGTCGTGATGTGTGCTTTCTATCCACATGCGACTGTGTGGTGCGGCGTGATTTGTCCTTTCTATCCACACGCGACTGTGGGGGTGGGGGCGTGATGTGTGCTTTCTATCCACATGCGACTGTGGGGTGGGGGCGATATGTGTGCTTTCTATCCACATGCGACTGTGGGGTTGGGGCGTGATGTGTGCTTTCTATCCACATGCGACTGTAGGGTGGGGTGGTGATGTGTGCTGTTCTATCCACATGCGACTGTGGGGTGGGGGCGTGATGTGTGCTTTCTATCCACACGCGACTGTGGGGTGGGGTCGTGATGTGTGCTTTCTATCCACATGCGACTGTGGGATGGGGTCGTGATGTGTGCTGTTCTATCCACATGCGACTGTGGGGTGGGGTCGTGATGTGTGTGCTTTCTATCCACATGCGACTGTGGTGTGGGGTCGTGATGTGTGCTTTCTATCCACATGCGACTGTGGGGTGGGGTCGTGATATGTGCTATTCTATCCACATGCGACTGTGGGGTGGGGGCGTGATGTGTGCTTTCTATCCACATGCGACTGTGGGGTGGGGGCGTGATGTGTGCTTTCTATCCACATGCGACTGTGGGGTGGGGGCGTGATGTGTGCTTTCTATCCACATGCGACTGTGGGGTGGGGTCGTGATGTGTGCTTTCTATCCACACGCGACTGTGGGGTGGGGGCGTGATGTGTGCTTTCTATCCACATGCGACTGTGGGGTGGGGTCGTGATGTGTGCTTTCTATCCACACGCGACTGTGGGGTGGGGGCGTGATGTGTGCTGTTCTATCCACACGCGACTGTGGGTTGGGGTCGTCATGTGTGCTTTCTATCCACATGCGACTGTGTGGTGCGGCGTGATTTGTCCTTTCTATCCACACGCGACTGTGGGGGTGGGGGCGTGATGTGTGCTTTCTATCCACATGCGACTGTGGGGTGGGGCGATATGTGTGCTTTCTATCCACATGCGACTGTGGGGTTGGGGCGTGATGTGTGCTTTCTATCCACATGCGACTGTAGGGTGGGGTGGTGATGTGTGCTGTTCTATCCACATGCGACTGTGGGGTGGGGGCGTGATGTGTGCTTTCTATCCACACGCGACTGTGGGGTGGGGTCGTGATGTGTGCTTTCTATCCACATGCGACTGTGGGGTGGGGGCGTGATGTGTGCTTTCTATCCACATGCGACTGTGGGGTGGGGCGTGATTTGTGCTTTCTATCCACACGCGACTGTGGGGGTGGGGTCGTAATGTGTGCTGTTCTATCCACATGCGACTGTGGGGTGGGGTCGTGATGTGTGCTGTTCTATCCACATGCGACTGTGGGGTGGGGTCGTGATGTGTGCTTTCTATCCACACACGACTGTGGGACGGGGGCGTGATGTGTGCTTTCTATCCACATGCGACTGTGGGGTGGGGGCGTGATGTGTGCTGTTCTATCCACATGCGACTGTGGGGTGGGGTCGTGATGTGTGCTTTCTATCCACATGCGACTGTGGGGTGGGGGCGTGATGTGTGCTTTCTATCCACACGCGACTGTGGGGTGGGGGCGTGATGTGTGCTTTCTATCCACACGCGACTGTGGGGTGGGGGCGTGATGTGTGCTTTCTATCCACATGCGACTGTGGGGTGGGGGCGTGATGTGTGCTTTCTATCCACACGCGACTGTGGGGTGGGGTCGTGATGTGTGCTTTCTATCCACATGCAACTGTGTGGTGCGGCGTGATTTGTCCTTTCTATCCACACGCGACTGTGGGGTGGGGGCGATATGTGTGCTTTCTATCCACATGCGACTGTGGGGTGGGGTCGTGATGTGTGCTTTCTATCCACATGCGACTGTGGGGTGGGGGCGATATGTGTGCTTTCTATCCACATGCGACTGTGGGGTTGGGGCGTGATGTGTGCTTTCTATCCACATGCGACTGTAGGGTGGGGTGGTGATGTGTGCTGTTCTATCCACATGCGACTGTGGGGTGGGGGCGTGATGTGTGCTTTCTATCCACACGCGACTGTGGGGTGGGGTCGTGATGTGTGCTTTATATCCACATGCGACTGTGGGATGGGGTCGTGATGTGTGCTGTTCTATCCACATGCGACTGTGGGGTGGGGTCGTGATGTGTGTGCTTTCTATCCACATGCGACTGTGGTGTGGGGTCGTGATGTGTGCTTTCTATCCACATGCGACTGTGGGGTGGGGTCGTGATATGTGCTATTCTATCCACATGCGACTGTGGGGTGGGGGCGTGATGTGTGCTTTCTATCCACATGCGACTGTGGGGTGGGGGCGTGATGTGTGCTTTCTATCCACATGCGACTGTGGGGTGGGGGCGTGATGTGTGCTTTCTATCCACATGCGACTGTGGGGTGGGGTCGTGATGTGTGCTTTCTATCCACACGCGACTGTGGGGTGGGGGCGTGATGTGTGCTTTCTATCCACATGCGACTGTGGGGTGGGGTCGTGATGTGTGCTTTCTATCCACACGCGACTGTGGGGTGGGGGCGTGATGTGTGCTGTTCTATCCACACGCGACTGTGGGTTGGGGTCGTCATGTGTGCTTTCTATCCACATGCGACTGTGTGGTGCGGCGTGATTTGTCCTTTCTATCCACACGCGACTGTGGGGGGGGGGGCGTGATGTGTGCTTTCTATCCACATGCGACTGTGGGGTGGGGCGATATGTGTGCTTTCTATCCACATGCGACTGTGGGGTGGGGGCGTGATGTGTGCTTTCTATCCACATGCGACTGTAGGGTGGGGTGGTGATGTGTGCTGTTCTATCCACATGCGACTGTGGGGTGGGGGCGTGATGTGTGCTTTCTATCCACACGCGACTGTGGGGTGGGGTCGTGATGTGTGCTTTCTATCCACATGCGACTGTGGGGTGGGGGCGTGATGTGTGCTTTCTATCCACATGCGACTGTGGGGTGGGGCGTGATTTGTGCTTTCTATCCACACGCGACTGTGGGGGAGGGGTCGTAATGTGTGCTGTTCTATCCACATGCGACTGTGGGGTGGGGGCGTGATGTGTGCTTTCTATCCACATGCGACTGTGGGGTGGGGGCGTGATGTGTGCTTTCTATCCACATGCGACTGTGGGGTGGGGGCGTGATGTGTGCTTTCTATCCACATGCGACTGTGGGGTGGGGTCGTGATGTGTGCTTTCTATCCACACGCGACTGTGGGGTGGGGGCGTGATGTGTGCTTTCTATCCACATGCGACTGTGGGGTGGGGTCGTGATGTGTGCTTTCTATCCACACGCGACTGTGGGGTGGGGGCGTGATGTGTGCTGTTCTATCCACACGCGACTGTGGGTTGGGGTCGTGATGTGTGCTTTCTATCCACATGCGACTGTGTGGTGCGGCGTGATTTGTCCTTTCTATCCACACGCGACTGTGGGGGTGGGGGCGTGATGTGTGCTTTCTATCCACATGCGACTGTGGGGTGGGGGCGATATGTGTGCTTTCTATCCACATGCGACTGTGGGGTTGGGGCGTGATGTGTGCTTTCTATCCACATGCGACTGTAGGGTGGGATGGTGATGTGTGCTGTTCTATCCACATGCGACTGTGGGGTGGGGGCGTGATGTGTGCTTTCTATCCACACGCGACTGTGGGGTGGGGTCGTGATGTGTGCTTTATATCCACATGCGACTGTGGGATGGGGTCGTGATGTGTGCTGTTCTATCCACATGCGACTGTGGGGTGGGGTCGTGATGTGTGTGCTTTCTATCCACATGCGACTGTGGTGTGGGGTCGTGATGTGTGCTTTCTATCCACATGCGACTGTGGGGTGGGGTCGTGATATGTGCTATTCTATCCACATGCGACTGTGGGGTGGGGGGCGTGATGTGTGCTTTCTATCCACATGCGACTGTGGGGTGGGGGCGTGATGTGTGCTTTCTATCCACATGCGACTGTGGGGTGGGGGCGTGATGTGTGCTTTCTATCCACATGCGACTGTGGGGTGGGGTCGTGATGTGTGCTTTCTATCCACACGCGACTGTGGGGTGGGGGCGTGATGTGTGCTTTCTATCTACATGCGACTGTGGGGTGGGGTCGTGATGTGTGCTTTCTATCCACACGCGACTGTGGGGTGGGGGCGTGATGTGTGCTGTTCTATCCACACGCGACTGTGGGTTGGGGTCGTCATGTGTGCTTTCTATCCACATGCGACTGTGTGGTGCGGCGTGATTTGTCCTTTCTATCCACACGCGACTGTGGGGGTGGGGGCGTGATGTGTGCTTTCTATCCACATGCGACTGTGGGGTGGGGCGATATGTGTGCTTTCTATCCACATGCGACTGTGGGGTTGGGGCGTGATGTGTGCTTTCTATCCACATGCGACTGTAGGGTGGGGTGGTGATGTGTGCTGTTCTATCCACATGCGACTGTGGGGTGGGGGCGTGATGTGTGCTTTCTATCCACACGCGACTGTGGGGTGGGGTCGTGATGTGTGCTTTCTATCCACATGCGACTGTGGGGTGGGGGCGTGATGTGTGCTTTCTATCCACATGCGACTGTGGGGTGGGGCGTGATTTGTGCTTTCTATCCACACGCGACTGTGGGGGTGGGGTCGTAATGTGTGCTGTTCTATCCACATGCGACTGTGGGGTGGGGTCGTGATGTGTGCTGTTCTATCCACATGCGACTGTGGGGTGGGGTCGTGATGTGTGCTTTCTATCCACACACGACTGTGGGACGGGGGCGTGATGTGTGCTTTCTATCCACATGCGACTGTGGGGTGGGGGCGTGATGTGTGCTGTTCTATCCACATGCGACTGTGGGGTGGGGTCGTGATGTGTGCTTTCTATCCACATGCGACTGTGGGGTGGGGGCGTGATGTGTGCTTTCTATCCACACGCGACTGTGGGGTGGGGGCGTGATGTGTGCTTTCTATCCACACGCGACTGTGGGGTGGGGGCGTGATGTGTGCTTTCTATCCACATGCGACTGTGGGGTGGGGGCGTGATGTGTGCTTTCTATCCACACGCGACTGTGGGGTGGGGTCGTGATGTGTGCTTTCTATCCACATGCAACTGTGTGGTGCGGCGTGATTTGTCCTTTCTATCCACACGCGACTGTGGGGTGGGGGCGATATGTGTGCTTTCTATCCACATGCGACTGTGGGGTGGGGTCGTGATGTGTGCTTTCTATCCACATGCGACTGTGGGGTGGGGGCGATATGTGTGCTTTCTATCCACATGCGACTGTGGGGTTGGGGCGTGATGTGTGCTGTTCTATCCACACGCGAATGTGGGGTGGGGGCGATATGTGTGCTTTCTATCCACATGCGACTGTGGGGTGGGTCGTGATTTGTGCTTTCTATCCACACGCGACTGTGGGGGTGGGGTCGTAATGTGTGCTGTTCTATCCACATGCGACTGTGGGGTGGGGTCGTGATGTGTGCTGTTCTATCCACATGCGACTGTGGGGTGGGGTCGTGATGTGTGCTTTCTATCCACACACGACTGTGGGACGGGGGCGTGATGTGTGCTTTCTATCCACATGCGACTGTGGGGTGGGGGCGTGATGTGTGCTGTTCTATCCACATGCGACTGTGGGGTGGGGTCGTGATGTGTGCTTTCTATTCACATGCGACTGTGGGGTGGGGCGATATGTGTGCTTTCTATCCACATGCGACTGTGGGGTGGGGTCGTGATATGTGCTTTCTATCCACACGCGACTGTGGGGTGGGGTCGTGATGTGTGCTTTCTATCCACTCGCGACTGTGGTGTGGGGGCGTGATGTGTGCTATTCTATCCACACACGACTGTGGGGTGGGGTCGTGATGTGTGCTGTTCTATCCACACGCGACTGTGGGGTGGGGGCGTGATGTGTGCTTTCTATCCACATGCGACTGTAGGGTGGGGTGGTGATGTGTGCTGTTTTATCCACATGCGACTGTGGGGTGGGGGCGTGATGTGTGCTTTCTATCCACACGCGACTGTGGGGTGGGGTCGTGATGTGTGCTTTCTATCCACATGCGACTGTGGGGTGGGGGCGTGATGTGTGCTTTCTATCCACATGCGACTGTGGGTTGGGGTCGTGATGTGTGCTTTCTATCCACATGCGACTGTGGGGTGGGGGCGTGATTTGTGCTTTCTATCCACACGCGACTGTGGGGGTGGGGTCGTAATGTGTGCTGTTCTATCCACACGTGACTGTGGGGTGGGGTCGTGATGTGTGCTGTTCTATCCACACGTGACTGTGGGGTGGGGTCGTGATGTGTGCTGTTCTATCCACATGTGACTTTGGGGTGGGGTCGTGATGTGTGCTTTCTATCCACACGCGACTGTGGGGTGGGGGCGTGATTTGTGCTGTTCTATCCACACGCGACTTTGGGGTGGGGCGGGATGTGTGCTGTTCTATCCACACGCGACTTTGGGGTGGGTCGTGATGTGTGCTGTTCTATCCACACGCGACTTTGGGGTGGGGCGGGGTGTGTGCTGTTCTATCCACACGCGACTTTGGGGTGGGTCGTGATGTGTGCTTTCTATCCACACACGACTGTGGGGTGGGGGCGTGATTTGTGCTGTTCTATCCACACGCGACTTTGGGGTGGGGCGGGATGTGTGCTGTTCTATCCACATGCGACTGTGGGGTGGGGTCGTGATGTGTGCTGTTCTATCCACACGCGACTGTGGGGTGGGGTCGTGATGTGTGCTTTCTATCCACTGGCGACTGTGGTGTGGGGGCGTGATGTGTGCTATTCTATCCACACACGACTGTGGGGTGGGGTCGTGATGTGTGTTGTTCTATCCACACGCGACTGTGGGGTGGGGGCGTGATGTGTGCTTTCTATCCACATGCGACTGTAGGGTGGGGTGGTGATGTGTGCTGTTCTATCCACATGCGACTGTGGGGTGGGGGCGTGATGTGTGCTTTCTATCCACATGCGACTGTAGGGTGGGGTGGTGATGTGTGCTGTTCTATCCACATGCGACTGTGGGGTGGGGGCGTGATGTGTGCTTTCTATCCACACGCGACTGTTGGGTGGGGTCGTGATGTGTGCTTTCTATCCACATGCGACTGTGGGGTGGGGGCGTGATGTGTGCTTTCTATCCACATGCGACTGTGGGGTGGGGGCGTGATGTGTGCTTTCTATCCACACGTGACTGTGGGGTGGGGTCGTGATGTGTGCTGTTCTATCCACATGCGACTGTGGGGTGGGGTCGTGATGTGTGCTGTTCTATCCACATGCGACTGTGGGGTGGGGTCGTGATGTGTGTGCTGTTCTATCCACATGCGACTGTGGGGTGGGGTCGTGATGTGTGTGCTGTTCTATCCACACGCGACTTTGGGGTGGGGCGGGATGTGTGCTGTTCTATCCACATGCGACTGTGGGGTGGGGTCGTGATGTGTGCTGTTCTATCCACACGTGACTGTGGGGTGGGGTCGTGATGTGTGCTGTTCTATCCACACGTGACTGTGGGGTGGGGTCGTGATGTGTGCTGTTCTATCCACATGTGACTGTGGGGTGGGGTCGTGATGTGTGCTGTTCTATCCACACGCGACTGTGAGCGAGTCGATCTCCCCCCTTTTCCCTATTGTAGGAATTCTGTTGTTAATCGGTCAATAATATCTAAAATGCCGATTTAACTGAAACCTTCGGATTACCGACATATTCAGCTGGTATTGACGAGTGCTCTCTGTTTTCTCCTCATTCCGTTCTTTGACCGATCATTTGGTTATTGTGACCTTAAACTTTGACGGTCAAGGTCAATTATTTGTATGACTATTGCAGTTAGCAGCTCGTGCTGTATGTTCCTCGGTTATAAAAAACAAGAGATCCCAGAGGGATCTTGGCGCCCACCATTGAATGATCTTTATAGGTTCCACGTCAGATTGATCTTTTCTCTACTTTTCCCTTCCTCTAAGTCTTACTAATCTGTGTAAATTCAGAAACAGCCCTCTAGTACTTTTCAAACAAGGGGAACCTATATATAAAATTTAAGATTTAGCGATAATGGCTGCCTGTCGGCCATGTTGTTTTCGGATTGGTCCAAAAATGAAATTTGAGAAAGATCCCTTCAGTACTTTCTCAGAAATAGCGATAACAAACTTCAATTGTCAAAATCCAAGATGGCTGCCTGTCGGCCATGTTGTTTTCCGATCAGTCTCAAAATGCAATATGCATAACTAGGCACCAAGAGGAACCTACATATGAAATTTGAGACAGATCCCTTCTGTGCTTTCTGAGTAATAGCGATAACAAACTTCAATTGTCAAAATCCAAGATGGCTGCCTGTCAGCCATATTGTTTTCCAATTTGTCTCAAAATGCAATATGCATAACTAGGCACAAAGGGGTACTTACGTATGAAATTTGAAAAAGATCCCTTAAGTTCTTTCTGAGAAACAGCGATAACAAACTTCAATTGTCAAAATCCAAGATGGCTGCCTGTCGGCCATGTTGTTTTCTGATTAGTCTCAAAATGCAATATGCATAACTAGGCACCGAGGGGTACTTACATATGAAATTTCAGAAAGATCCCTTCAGTGCTTTCTGAGAAATAGCGATAACAAACTTCAATTGTCAAAATCCAAGATGGCTGCCTGTCGGCCATATTGTTTTCCAATTGGTCTGAAAATGCAATATGCATAACTAGGCACAAAGGGGTACTTACATATGAAATTTTAGAAAGATCCCTTCAGTACTTTCTCAGAAATAGCGATAACAAACTTCAATTGTCAAAATCCAAGATGGCTGCCTGTCGGCCATGTTGTTTTCCGATCAGTCTCAAAATGCAATATGCATAACTAGGCACCAAGAGGAACTTACATATGAAATTTCAGAAAGATCCCTTCAGTGCTTTCTGAGAAATAGCGATAACAAACTTCAATTGTCAAAATCCAAGATGGCTGCCTGTCGGCCATATTGTTTTCCAATTGGTCTCAAAATGCAATATGCATAACTAGGCACAAAGGGGTACTTACATATGAAATTTTAGAAAGATCCCTTAAGTACTTTCTGAGAAACAGTGATAACAAACTTCAATTGTCAAAATCCAAGATGGCTGCCTGTCGGCCATGTTGTTTTCTGATTAGTCTCAAAATGCAATATGCATAACAAGGCACAAAGGGGCACTTACATATGAAATTTCAGAAAGATCCCTTGAGTACTTTCTCAGAAATAGCGATAACAAACTTTAATTGTCAAAATCCAAGATGGCTGCCTGTCGGCCATGTTGTTTTCCGATTGGTCTCAAAATGCAATATGCATAACTAGGCACCAAGAGGAACCTGCATATGAAATTTGAGAAAGATCCCTTCAGTACTTTCTGAGAAATAGCGATAACAAACTTCAATTGTCAAAATCCAAGATGGCTGCCTGTCGGCCATGTTGTTTTCAGATTGGTCTCAAAATGCAATATGCATAACTAGGCACCAAGGGGAACCTACATATGAAATTTGAGAAATATCCCTTCAGTACTTTCTGAGGATTAGCGATAACAAGAATTGTTTACGGACGGACGGACGGACGGACGGACGGACGGACCACGGACGCAGGGTGATTTGAATAGCCCCCCATCTGATGATGGTGGGCTAAAAATATTTGAATTGCAATTTTGGGATAATTTTGAATTTTGGCGGGAAATATGATTTTACTATGAACCATTGCACACAACTTCATAAGAGCAGGATTTTTAAAGAAGCAGAAACCTTTTATGTGCAATTTTGCGCGATTTTTTAAGCTTGGCAGGAAAAACTTTGCTGCTTTTTAAGTGTAATAGCTCTGTCATTTTTCATCTGATTATCAAACAAGAGATCCCAGAGGGATCTTGGCGCCCACCATTGAATGATCTTTATAGGTTCCATGTCAGATTGATCTTTTCTCTACTTTTCCCTTCCTCTAAGCCTTACTAATCTGTGTAAATTCAGAAACAGCCCTCTAGTACTTTTCAAACAAGGGGAACCCATATATAAAATTTAAGATTTAGCAATAATGGTTGTCTGTTGGCCATGTTGTTTTTGGATTGGTCCCAAAATGCAATACCAGGGACCAAGGGGAACCTACATATAAAATTTGAGAAAGATCCCTTCAGTACCTTCTGTAAAATAGCGATAACAAACTTCAATTGTCAAAATACAAGATGGCTGCCTGTCGGTCATGTTGTTTTCTGACTGGTCTCAAAATCCAATATGCATAACTAGGGACCGAGGGCAACCTACAAATGAAATTTGAGAAAGATCTCTTCAGTGTTTTCTAAGAAATAGCGATAACAAACTTCAATTGTCAAAATCCAAGATGGCTGCCTGTCGGCCATGTTGTTTTCCGATCGGTCCCAAAATGCAATATGCACAACTTCATTCCAAGGGCAACCTACATATTAAATTTGAGAAAGATCCCTTCAGTACTTTCTGAGAAATAGCGATAACAAACTTCAATTGTCAAAATCCAAGATGGCTGCCTGTCGGCCATGTTGTTTTCCGATCGGTCCCAAAATGCACTATGCATAACTAGGGACCAAGGGCAACCTACATATTAAATTTGAGAAAGATCCCTTAAGTACTTTCTGAGAAATAGCGATAACAAACTTCAATTGTCAAAATCCAAGATGGCTGCCTGTCGGCCATATTGTTTTCCAATTGGTCTGAAAATGCAATATGCATAACTAGGCACAAAGGGGTACTTACATATGAAATTTTAGAAAGATCCCTTCAGTACTTTCTCAGAAATAGCGATAACAAACTTCAATTGTCAAAATCCAAGATGGCTGCCTGTCGGCCATGTTGTTTTCCGATCAGTCTCAAAATGCAATATGCATAACTAGGCACCAAGAGGAACTTACATATGAAATTTCAGAAAGATCCCTTCAGTGCTTTCTGAGAAATAGCGATAACAAACTTCAATTGTCAAAATCCAAGATGGCTGCCTGTCGGCCATATTGTTTTCCAATTGGTCTCAAAATGCAATATGCATAACTAGGCACAAAGGGGTACTTACATATGAAATTTTAGAAAGATCCCTTAAGTACTTTCTGAGAAACAGTGATAACAAACTTCAATTGTCAAAATCCAAGATGGCTGCCTGTCGGCCATGTTGTTTTCTGATTAGTCTCAAAATGCAATATGCATAACAAGGCACAAAGGGGCACTTACATATGAAATTTCAGAAAGATCCCTTGAGTACTTTCTCAGAAATAGCGATAACAAACTTTAATTGTCAAAATCCAAGATGGCTGCCTGTCGGCCATGTTGTTTTCCGATTGGTCTCAAAATGCAATATGCATAACTAGGCACCAAGAGGAACCTGCATATGAAATTTGAGAAAGATCCCTTCAGTACTTTCTGAGAAATAGCGATAACAAACTTCAATTGTCAAAATCCAAGATGGCTGCCTGTCGGCCATGTTGTTTTCAGATTGGTCTCAAAATGCAATATGCATAACTAGGCACCAAGGGGAACCTACATATGAAATTTGAGAAATATCCCTTCAGTACTTTCTGAGGATTAGCGATAACAAGAATTGTTTACGGACGGACGGACGGACGGACGGACGGACCACGGACGCAGGGTGATTTGAATAGCCCCCCATCTGATGATGGTGGGCTAAAAATATTTGAATTGCAATTTTGGGATAATTTTGAATTTTGGCGGGAAATATGATTTTACTATGAACCATTGCACACAACTTCATAAGAGCAGGATTTTTAAAGAAGCAGAAACCTTTTATGTGCAATTTTGCGCGATTTTTTAAGCTTGGCAGGAAAAACTTTGCTGCTTTTTAAGTGTAATAGCTCTGTCATTTTTCATCTGATTATCAAACAAGAGATCCCAGAGGGATCTTGGCGCCCACCATTGAATGATCTTTATAGGTTCCATGTCAGATTGATCTTTTCTCTACTTTTCCCTTCCTCTAAGCCTTACTAATCTGTGTAAATTCAGAAACAGCCCTCTAGTACTTTTCAAACAAGGGGAACCCATATATAAAATTTAAGATTTAGCAATAATGGTTGTCTGTTGGCCATGTTGTTTTTGGATTGGTCCCAAAATGCAATACCAGGGACCAAGGGGAACCTACATATAAAATTTGAGAAAGATCCCTTCAGTACCTTCTGTAAAATAGCGATAACAAACTTCAATTGTCAAAATACAAGATGGCTGCCTGTCGGTCATGTTGTTTTCTGACTGGTCTCAAAATCCAATATGCATAACTAGGGACCGAGGGCAACCTACAAATGAAATTTGAGAAAGATCTCTTCAGTGTTTTCTAAGAAATAGCGATAACAAACTTCAATTGTCAAAATCCAAGATGGCTGCCTGTCGGCCATGTTGTTTTCCGATCGGTCCCAAAATGCAATATGCACAACTTCATTCCAAGGGCAACCTACATATTAAATTTGAGAAAGATCCCTTCAGTACTTTCTGAGAAATAGCGATAACAAACTTCAATTGTCAAAATCCAAGATGGCTGCCTGTCGGCCATGTTGTTTTCCGATCGGTCCCAAAATGCACTATGCATAACTAGGGACCAAGGGCAACCTACATATTAAATTTGAGAAAGATCCCTTAAGTACTTTCTGAGAAATAGCGATAACAAACTTCAATTGTCAAAATCCAAGATGGCTGCCTGTCGGCCATGTTGTTTTCCGATCGGTCCCAAAATGCAATATGCATAACTACAGACCAAGGGAAACCTACATATGAAATTTGAGAAAGATCCCTTCAGGACTTTCTCAGAAATAGCGATAACAAACTTCAATTGTCGAAATCCAAGATGGCTGCCTGTCGGCCATGTTGTTTTCCGATCGGTCCCAAAATACACTATGCATAACTAGGGACCAAGGGCAACCTACATATGAAATTTGAGAAAGATCCCTTCAGTACTTTCTCAGAAATAGCGATAACAAGAATTGTTTACGGACGGAGGGACGGACGGACGGACGGACCACGGACCACGGACGCAGGGCGATTTGAATAGCCAAAAAACTAAAAACTTGCACTTTCTGTTTCAGTAAAATGAAACAAATTATGCTAAGATATGTGAGTTTCCTAAATAAACTATAGTAAACATAACCCCTGTCAAGGGGTAATGTACAAGAGATCCCAGAGGGATCTTGGCGCCCACCATTGAATGATCTTCATAGGTTCCATGTCAGATTGATCTTTTCTCTACTTTTCCCTTCATTTTACTAATCTGTGCAAATCGAGACATCCCTCCAGTACTTTTCAAACAAGGGAACCCTAGCTATATAAGAAAGTTGAGATTTAACGATAATGGCTGTTTGTTTGCCAGGTTGTTTTCAGGACAGACTGGTCCAAAAATGCAATACAAGGAACCAAGGGGAACCTACTTATGAAATTTGAGAAAGATCCATTCAGTACTTTGAGAAATAGAGATAACAAACTTCAATTGTCAAAATCCAGGATGGCGGTCTGTCGGCCATGTTGTTTTCCGATTGGTCTCAAAATGCAATATGCATAACTAGGCACCTACGGAAACCTACATATGAAATTTGAGAAAGATCCATTCAGTACTTTCTCAGAAATAGCGATAACAAACTTCAATGGTCAAAATCCAAGATGGCTGCCTGTCGGCCATGTTGTTTTCCGATTGATCTCAAAACGCAATATGCATAACAAGGCACCAAGGGGGCCTACATATGAAATTTGAGAAAGATCCCTTCAGTACTTTCTCAGAAATAGCGATAACAAACTTCAATTGTCAAAATCCAAGATGGCTGCCTGTCGGCCATGTTGTTTTCCGATTGGTCTCAAAATGCAATATGCATAACAAGGCACCAAGGGAAACCTACATATGAAATTTGAGAAAGATCCTTTCAGTACTTTCTCAGAAATAGTGATAACAAACTTCAATTGTCAAAATCCAAGATGGCTGCCTGTCGGCCATGTTGTTTTCCGATTGGTCCCAAAAGGCAATATGCATAACTAGGCACCAAGGGGAACCTACATATGAAATTTGAGAAAGATCCGTTCAGTACTTTCTCAGAAATAGCGATAACAAACTTCAATTGTCAAAATCCAAGATGGCTGCCTGTCGGCCATGTTGTCTTCTGATTGGTCTCAAAACGCAATATGCATAACTAGGCACCAAGGTGAACCTACATATGAAATTTGAGAAAGATCCCTTCAGTACTTTCTCAGAAATAGCGATAACAAACTTCAATTGTCAAAATCCAAGATGGCTGCCTGTCGGCCATATTGTTTTCCGATTGGTCTCAAAACGCAATATGCATAACTAGGCACCAAGGGGAACCTACATATGAAATTTGAGAAAGATCCCTTCAGTACTTTCTCAGAAATAGCGATAACAAGAATTGTTTACGGACGGAGGGACGGACGGACGGACGGACGGAGGGACGGACGGACGACGGACCACGGACGCAGGGCGATTTGAATAGCCCACCATCTGATGATGGTGGGCTAAAAATCCAGAAGCTGTGAAATTATCAATTTTGGTAGAACCTTCTATACACGGATAGTATTAAATTCTGCCATATCTGGGTCTTAAGAAGATTGTTTATGTGTCACTACAGTGGTACTGTATAATTAAAGGTGTGTCACTACAGTTCTCTACCCACAGGTACGGTACTGTATAATTAAAGGTGCGTCACTACAGTTCTCTACCCACAGGTACGGTACTGTATACTCTACCCACAGGTACGGTACTGTATACTCTACCCACAGGTACTGTACAGTATACTCTACCCACAGGTACGGTACAGTATACTCTACCCACAGGTACGGTACTGTATACTCTACCCACAGGTACGGTACTGTATAATTAAAAGGTGTGTCACTACAGTTCTCTACCCACAGGTACGGTACTGTATAATTAAAGGTGCGTCACTACAGTTCTCTACCCACAGGTACGGTACTGTATAATTAAAGGTGTGTCACTACAGTTCTCTACCCACAGGTACGGTACTGTATAATTAAAGGTGTGTCACTACAGTTCTCTACCCACAGGTACGGTACTGTATAATTAAAGGTGTGTCACTACAGTTCTCTACCAACAGGTACGGTACTGTATAATTAAAGGTGCGTCACTACAGTTCTCTACCCACAGGTACGGTACTGTATAATTAAAAGGTGTGTCACTACAGTTCTCTACCCACAGGTACGGTACTGTATACTCTACCCACAGGTACGGTACTGTATACTCTACCCACAGGTACGGTACTGTATACTCTACCCACAGGTACTGTACAGTATACTCTACCCACAGGTACGGTACTGTATAATTAAAAGGTGTGTCACTACAGTTCTCTACCCACAGGTACGGTACTGTATAATTAAAGGTGCGTCACTACAGTTCTCTACCCACAGGTACGGTACTGTATAATTAAAGGTGTGTCACTACAGTTCTCTACCCACAGGTACGGTACTGTATAATTAAAGGTGTGTCACTACAGTTCTCTACCCACAGGTACGGTACTGTATAATTAAAGGTGTGTCACTACAGTTCTCTACCAACAGGTACGGTACTGTATAATTAAAGGTGCGTCACTACAGTTCTCTACCCACAGGTACGGTACTGTATAATTAAAAGGTGTGTCACTACAGTTCTCTACCCACAGGTACGGTACTGTATAATTAAAGGTGTGTCACTACAGTTCTCTACCCACAGGTACTGTACTGTATACTCTACCCACAGGTACGGTACTGTATAATTAAAGGTGTGTCACTACAGTTCTCTACCCACAGGTACGGTACAGTATACTCTACAAACAGGTACGATACTGTATACTCTACCCACAGGTACGGTACTGTATACTCTACCCACAGGTATGGTACTGAATACTCTACCCACAGGTACGATACTGTATACTCTACCCACAGGTACGGTACTGTATACTCTACCCACAGGTATGGTACTGTATAATCAAAGGTGTGTCACTACAGTTCTCTACCCACAGGTATGGTACTGTATAATTAAAAGGTGTGTCACTACAGTTCTCTACCCACAGGTACGGTACAGTATACTCTACCCACAGGTATGGTACTGTATAATTAAAGGTGTGTCACTACAGTTCTCTACCCACAGGTACTGTACTGTATACTCTACCCACAGGTACGGTACTGTATAATTAAAGGTGTGTCACTACAGTTCTCTACCCACAGGTACTGTACTGTATACTCTACCCACAGGTACGGTACTGTATACTCTACCCACAGGTACGGTACTGTATAATTAAAAGGTGTGTCACTACAGTTCTCTACCCACAGGTACGGTACTGTATACTCTACCCACAGGTACGGTACTGTATACTCTACCCACAGGTACGGTACTGTATACTCTACCCACAGGTACGGTACTGTATAATTAAAGGTGTGTCACTACAGTTCTCTACCCACAGGTACGGTACTGTATAATTAAAAGGTGTGTCACTACAGTTCTCTACCCACAGGTACGGTACTGTATACTCTACCCACAGGTACGGTACTGTATAATTAAAGGTGTGTCATTACAGTTCTCTACCCACAGGTACGGTACTGTATAATTAAAGGTGTGTCACTACAGTTCTCTACCCACAGGTACGGTACTGTATACTCTACCCACAGGTACGGTACTGTATACTCTACCCACAGGTACGGTACTGTATAATTAAAGGTGTGTCACTACAGTTCTCTACCCACAGGTACGGGACTGTATAATTAAAGGTGTGTCACTACAGTTCTCTACCCACAGGTACGGTACTGTATAATTAAAGGTGTGTCACTACAGTTCTCTACCCACAGGTACGGGACTGTATAATTAAAGGTGTGTCACTACAGTTCTCTACCCACAGGTACGGTACAGTATAATTAAAAGGTGTGTCACTACAGTTCTCTACCCACAGGTACGATACTGTATACTCTACCCACAGGTACGGTACTGTATAATTAAAAGGTGTGTCACTACAGTTCTCTACCCACAGGTACGGTACTGTATAATTAAAGGTGTGTCACTACAGTTCTCTACCCACAGGTACGGTACTGTATACTCTACCCACAGGTACGGTACTGTATAATTAAAGGTGTGTCACTACAGTTCTCTACCCACAGGTACGGTACTGTATAATTAAAAAGGTGTGTCACTACAGTTCTCTACCCACAGGTACGGTACTGTATAATTAAAGGTGTGTCACTACAGTTCTCTACCCACAGGTACGGTACTGTATACTCTACCCACAGATACGGTACAGTATACTCTACCCACAGGTACAGTACAGTATACTCTACCCACAGGTACGGTACAGTATACTCTACCCACAGGTACGGTACAGTATACTCTACCCACAGGTACGGTACAGTATACTCTACCCACAGGTACGGTACAGTATACTCTACCCACAGGTACGGTACAGTATACTCTACCCACAGGTACGGTACAGTATACTCTACCCACAGGTACGGTACAGTATACTCTACCCACAGGTACGGTACTGTATACTCTACCCACAGGTACTGTACAGTATACTCTACCCACAGGTACGGTACAGTATACTCTACCCACAGGTACGGTACTGTATACTCTACCCACAGGTACTGTACAGTATACTCTACCCACAGGTACGGTACAGTATACTCTACCCACAGGTACGGTACTGTATACTCTACCCACAGGTACGGTACAGTATACTCTACCCACAGGTACGGTACTGTATACTCTACCCACAGGTACGGTACTGTATACTCTACCCACAGGTACGGTACTGTATACTCTACCCACAGGTACGGTACTGTATACTCTACCCACAGGTACGGTACTGTATAATTAAAGGTGTGTCATTACAGTTCTCTACCCACAGGTACGGTACTGTATACTCTACCCACAGGTACGATACTGTATACTCTACCCACAGGTACGGTACAGTATACTCTACCCACAGGTACGGTACTGTATACTCTACCCACAGGTACGGTACTGTATACTCTACCCACAGGTACAGTACTGTATAATTAAAAGGTGTGTCACTACATACAGTTCTCTACCCACAGGTACGGTACAGTATACTCTACCCACAGGTACGGTACTGTATAATTAAAGGTGTGTCACTACAGTTCTCTACCCACAGGTACGGTACAGTATACTCTACCCACAGGTACGGTACTGTATAATTAAAGGTGTGTCACTACAGTTCTCTACCCACAGGTACGGTACTGTATACTCTACCCACAGGTACGGTACTGTATAATTAAAGGTGTGTCACTACAGTTCTCTACCCACAGGTACGGTACTGTATAATTCAAAAAAGGTGTGTCACTACAGTTCTCTACCCACAGGTACGATACTGTATACTCTACCCACAGGTACGGTACTGTATACTCTACCCACAGGTACTGTACAGTATACTCTACCCACAGGTACGGTACAGTATACTCTACCCACAGGTACGGTACTGTATACTCTACCCACAGGTACTGTACAGTATACTCTACCCACAGGTACGGTACAGTATACTCTACCCACAGGTACGGTACTGTATACTCTACCCACAGGTACGGTACTGTATACTCTACCCACAGGTACGGTACTGTATACTCTACCCACAGGTACGGTACAGTATACTCTACCCACAGGTACGGTACAGTATACTCTACCCACAGGTACGGTACAGTATACTCTACCCACAGGTACGGTACAGTATACTCTACCCACAGGTACGGTACAGTATACTCTACCCACAGGTACGGTACAGTATACTCTACCCACAGGTACGGTACAGTATACTCTACCTACAGGTACGGTACAGTATACTCTACCCACAGGTACTGTACAGTATACTCTACCCACAGGTACGGTACAGTATACTCTACCCACAGGTAAGGTACTGTATACTCTACCCACAGGTACTGTACAGTATACTCTATCCACAGGTATGGTACAGTATACTCTACCCACAGGTACGGTACTGTATACTCTACCCACAGGTACGGTACTGTATACTCTACCCACAGGTACGGTACTGTATAATTAAAGGTGTGTCACTACAGTTCTCTACCCACAGGTACGGTACTGTATAATTAAAGGTGTGTCATTACAGTTCTCTACCCACAGGTACGATACTGTATACTCTACCCACAGGTACGGTACAGTATACTCTACCCACAGGTACGGTACTGTATACTCTACCCACAGGTACGGTACTGTATACTCTACCCACAGGTACGGTACTGTATACTCTACCCACAGGTACGGTACTGTATACTCTACCCACAGGTACAGTACTGTATAATTAAAAGGTGTGTCACTACAGTTCTCTACCCACAGGTACGGTACTGTATAATTAAAGGTGTGTCATTACAGTTCTCTACCCACAGGTACGATACTGTATACTCTACCCACAGGTACGGTACAGTATACTCTACCCACAGGTACGGTACAGTATACTCTACCCACAGGTACGGTACTGTATAATTCAAAGGTGTGTCACTACAGTTCTCTACCCACAGGTACGGTACAGTATAATTAAAGGTGTGTCATTACAGTTCTCTACCCAGAGGTACGGTACTGTATAATTAAAAGGTGTGTCACTACAGTTCTCTACCCACAGGTACGGTACTGTATACTCTACCGACAGGTACGGTACTGTATACTCTACCCACAGGTACGGTACTGTATAATTAAAAGGTGTGTCACTACAGTTCTCTACCCACAGGTACGGTACTGTATAATTAAAGGTGTGTCACTACAGTTCTCTACCCACAGGTACGGTACTGTATACTCTACCCACAGGTACGGTACTGTATACTCTACCCACAGGTACGGTACAGTATAATTAAAGGTGTGTCACTACAGTTCTCTACCCACAGGTACGGTACTGTATACTCTACCCACAGGTACGGTACTGTATACTCTACCCACAGGTACGGTACTGTATAATTAAAGGTGTGTCACTACAGTTCTCTACCCACAGGTACGGTACTGTATACTCTACCCACAGGTACGGTACTGTATACTCTACCCACAGGTACGGTACTGTATACTCTACCCACAGGTACGGTACAGTATAATTAAAAGGTGTGTCACTACAGTTCTCTACCCACAGGTACGGTACTGTATAATTAAAGGTGTGTCATTACAGTTCTCTACCCACAGGTACGGTACAGTATAATTAAAGGTGTGTCACTACAGTTCTCTACACACAGGTACGGTACTGTATACTCTACCCACAGGTACGGTACTGTATACTCTACCCACAGGTACGGTACTGTATAATTAAAGGTGTGTCACTACAGTTCTCTACCCACAGGTACGGTCCTGTATAATTAAAGGTGTGTCACTACAGTTCTCTACCCACAGGTACGGTACTGTATACTCTACCCACAGGTACGGTACTGTATACTCTACCCACAGGTACGGTACTGTATACTCTACCCACAGGTACGGTACTGTATACTCTACCCACAGGTACGGTACTGTATACTCTACCCACAGGTACGGTACTGTATACTCTACCCACAGGTACGGTACTGTATAATTAAAGGTGCGTCACTACAGTTCTCTACCCACAGGTACGGTACTGTATAATTAAAAGGTGTGTCACTACAGTTCTCTACCCACAGGTACTGTACTGTATAATTAAAGGTGTGTCACTACAGTTCTCTACCCACAGGTACGGTACTGTATAATTAAAGGTGTGTCATTACAGTTCTCTACCCACAGGTACGGTACTGTATAATTAAAGGTGTGTCACTACAGTTCTCTACCCACAGGTACGGTACTGTATAATTAAAAGGTGTGTCACTACAGTTCTCTACCCACAGGTACGGTACTGTATACTCTACCCACAGGTACGGTACTGTATAATTAAAGGTGTGTCACTACAGTTCTTTACCCACAGGTACGGTACTGTATAATTAAAAGGTGTGTCACTACAGTTCTCTACCCACAGGTACGTACTGTATAATTAAAGGTGTGTCATTACAGTTCTCTACCCACAGGTACGGTACTGTATAATTAAAGGTGTGTCACTACAGTTCTCTACCCACAGGTACGGTACTGTATAATTAAAGGTGTGTCACTACAGTTCTCTACCCACAGGTACGGTACTGTATACTCTACCCACAGGTACGGTACTGTATAATTAAAGGTGTGTCACTACAGTTCTCTACCCACAGGTACGGTACTGTATAATTAAAGGTGTGTCACTACAGTTCTCTACCCACAGGTACGGTACTGTATAATTAAAGGTGTGTCACTACAGTTCTCTACCCACAGGTACGGTACTGTATAATTAAAGGTGTGTCACTACAGTTCTCTACCCACAGGTACGGTACTGTATAATTAAAAGGTGTGTCACTACAGTTCTCTACCCACAGGTACGGTACTGTATAATTAAAGGTGTGTCATTACAGTTCTCTACCCACAGGTACGGTACTGTATAATTAAAGGTGTGTCACTACAGTTCTCTACCCACAGGTACGGTACTGTATAATTAAAAGGTGTGTCACTACAGTTCTCTACCCACAGGTACGGTACTGTATAATTAAAGGTGTGTCACTACAGTTCTCTACCCACAGGTACGGTACTGTATAATTAAAGGTGTGTCACTACAGTTCTCTACCCACAGGTACGTTACTGTATACTCTACCCACAGGTACAGTACTGTATACTCTACCCACAGGTACGGTACTGTATACTCTACCCACAGGTACGGTACTGTATAATTAAAGGTGTGTCACTACAGGTGTATGTAGCATGTTTATCTTGTATTACAGTGATACTTGGATTGCAGTGCATCGTAGAAGAGGGGAAATCACAAGTTTAACTTTAAGTAGATTGAGCTTGTATCACAATACTATTAATACCAGATTCCATGCATATGTAATGCTAACAAACAAATTGTTAAAAGAAATTTTGATTATTCTGAGAGAATTTAATGAACAATTTGACCCCCAATATATACATAGCATAATATTAGAATATATACATAGCATAATATTAGTAACAAGATATACTATTGTATTATGGGTCTCCCTCAATATAAAACTTCATGGATATCATGATGGCACGTTTTTTGTGTTGCATGATTTTAATGACAAGCCTATATATAATTACTAAGGCTCCGTATGTTATCAACCTAGATGGAAATGATGAAGGAAAACTTGGTGAAATGTGGCATTTTAAAATGATTTATTATTAAGATGTCTCCTAGAAATATAGCTTGGCAAGTAACAACAAATTGAAAGATCTAGAACTGGGTAAACTTTTACCATTTTACTACCCAAAATGGCCAGTAGACAGCTTAACAGTGATAAAACAGTCCAAAATCAGTTGCCCTTTTGGCTAAATCTGTTACAAGGTCAGATCAAAGTGTGGTCGCTCTAGGATATCTAAAAAGTCTCTCTGAACCATTATCGCCACATACTTGGCTAAATTAGTTGACCAGACTTCTAAATCTTCCGACATAGTAGTCTCCAAACATTATACATGTATGTCCACTTACATAGAAGTTTGACTGTACACTCTGATGTGTAGGTTTAATTTTTCTGTTCATTTCTAATTTATTATATTGCTGAACAAAATGGTTTCCAACAAGCTTCACACTACTGATAGTTAATTGGCTTTGTTAACGATCACTCCCACTGGTTATATACCTAAAATCATCTTATATGCAGAACACATTTCTAAAATCTCTTAGAAATATTTCTAGAAATAAAATATAAAGACAGTATCAGTAATTTCTGTACAATATAATGGTAATCACATGTTTTAAAATAGCATTTAAAGTATCATCACATCATTAACTTACACACATGGGTACGAGATATAGGAAATATTCTGCTGGATTACGTATATAAATAATGTGACATGTGACATCATACTAAATGTAGCTGTCAATGTAATATCATAATTCTCATGTTTAAAACAGAACCAGTGACGATAGGCCTTTCTGACATACTATCAACACAATAAATTAATAAAACAAGAGGCCCATGGGCCTTAACGGTCACCTGAGTTACATTTTCAGTCAAGTTGATTGGTTTTAGCCCTGCATGTCTATCGGCCCCCTGGGGTCAGCCAGAGCCAATATGTACATACCATTAAACTGATATCCTGTACTGATAAACCAAGTTTGAATCATTTCCAATCAAAAATCAACGAAAATGCTCAAATATGTGGTTTCCCTTTATTTTATAAACTATAGTAAATTTTACCCCTTTCCTAGAGGTTCATGCGAACTCTTCCATTTATGAAGAGTATTGAATTCTACCATATCTGGGTCTTAAGAAGATTTTTGAAATTTCAATCAATTTGACCCCTTTCGACCCCTGCTCTCAGCCCCCAGGATGGTTGGGGACTATATAATACACATTCTTCTTGACCTTCGAATTCATTGAAATTGGGTCAAAGGTTACTGAGAGGAAGTAGAAAATGTAAAGAGTTTATAGACACCCGACGATGGACAAAAGGCAATTAGAATGGGTCACTTGAGGCTAGTCTTCACCTCAAGTGACCTAAAATGGTTTTAAAACTTTGTAGAATGGTTGTTCATCTACCGTTTTGTAAAGTTAGGATACTTCAACAGAAACTCTTTTCTTGTAGATTAACTAATATCAGTTAGATACATTAATGAATAACAAGCTATCAATAATTTTGGACAATTCAAGCTATGTAAAGAATATTTTAAGAAACACACTAGTCATTAAAATGTTCTCAAGAAATGAAGACAAAATTCAATTTGACGAGTGAAGTAAAAATGTATGTTGTTCTTCCAAGAGAGCTTTGCATATAAATACACTTCTAGACATAGTACTTACCACACAATTAAAATATATTAGAACAAAATAATTCATGTCCCTGCTAGTTTTAATTCACTTTTCACAAAGCACAAAGTACAGGTCATTTCCAACATATTCCATTAATCACAATTGAACAATTCACAATAAAATAGGTCTAATTTAGACAGGTTAATATTTAATGAGTATTTCCCAATCACCTATGATTGTAATACCCACTATGGGGCATTTGAAAAGATCCGCCTGATTGGTACGAAGGTCCACTAGGGTAGGGCAGTGCACCACTGGGCTGGGCTACAGGTGGTGGGGCCGGGTAGGTACCCCCACGCGGTCCAGCCCCCCAGGTGTAGCTTGATTGTTGATTGCTGTGTGTGGCTGGACTGGGTTGAGCACGCATGAGTTCAGTAAGCTTCTGCGACTTCACTAGTTGCAGATGTGAAAGAGTCCTTTTGCTTAAGTATTGCTCCAAGAATATCTCAACATCCATTTTTCGGTCGAAAAATTGGTCAGATATTTCCTGTATATATATATAAAAACACTTAATATGATAATTGTGAATTGAAAGCCAATGTTATCATATATATATATATGTAGTCTACCTTGGGTGTTTCTCAGTTGTATAACATTAACCAAATCTATGGAGGGGTTGTCATTGATCAGAATGAGAGACAGATGGAACTGAAAGACAGACATTGGAAGCACTTTTTGTCCTCCCAAATTTAAAAAACACATTAACCTAATTTACTCAGATGTAATGTGGCATCTAAGTTGTAAATTGAAATAAATGACAGTATAATCATGAAAAACACTAAAAACACTTTTTGATATAAAATAGTCATTGCCTTAGTCAACACTCAATTTAAAACAGTACTATTCTGATACAAAATAAAGAATTTTTTTACCTCTGCCTCCTCCTCTGTCTTTGCTGCAGCTGTCTGTAATAACACACTAACAGTGTCTAAAGACTGTTCTCCCCGCATAACATCTACAACACAGATACAGGTCATAGTTATAACACAAATACAGGTCATAGTTATAACACACAAATACAGGTCATAGTTATAACACACAGATACAGGTCATAGTTATAACACACAAATACAGGTCATAGTTATAACACAAATACAGGTCATAGTTATAACACACAAATACAGGTCATAGTTATAACACACAAATACAGGTCATAGTTATAACACACAAATACAGGTCATAGTTATAACACAGAAATACAGGTCATAGTTATAACACAGAAATACAGGTCATAGTTATAACACACAAATACAGGTCATAGTTATAACACCCAAATACAGGTCATAGTTATAACACAAATACAGGTCATAGTTATAACACACAGATACAGGTCATAGTTATAACACACAAATACAGGTCATAGTTATAACACACAAATACAGGTCATAGTTATAACACACAAATACAGGTCATAGTTATAACACACAGATACAGGTCTTAGTTATAACACAGAAATACAGGTCATAGTTATAACGCACAAATACAGGTCATAGTTATAACACACAAATACAGGTCATAGTTATAACACACAAATACAGGTCATAGTTATAACACACAAATACAGGTCATAGTTATAACACACAAATACAGGTCATAGTTACAACACACAAATACAGGTCTATTATAACACACAATACAGGTCATAGTTATAACACACAAATACAGGTCATAGTTATAACACACAATACAGGTCATAGTTACAACACACAAATACAGGTCATAGTTATAACACACAAATACAGGTCATAATTATAACACAAATACAGGTCATAGTTATAACACACAAATACAGGTCATAGTTACAACACACAAATACAGGTCATAGTTATAACACACAAATACAGGTCATAGTTATAACACACAAACTGGTTTTATTTTTAGTAACAACGACCTTTACTTTGACCTTAGAAACTGTTTAGATTCCTATTATACAGTCTGCATTTGACAGTATATCATAACTACAGTCTACCTTATTATACAGACCAAGGGAAACCTACATCCATAATTTTAGAAAGATCCCTTCAGTACTTTCTGAGAAATAGCGATAACAAAGTTCAATTGTCAAAATCCAAGATGTCTGCCTGTCGGCCATGTTGTTTTCCGATCGGTCCCAAAATGCAATATACATAACTACAGACCAAGGGAAACCTACATATGAAATTTGAGAAAGATCTCTTCAGTACTTTCTCAGAAAGAGTGATAACAAGAATTATTTACGGACGGAGGGGCGGACGGACAGCGGACCACTGACGCAAAGTGATTTGAATAGCCCGCCATCATGAGATGGTGGGCTAAAAATAGAACATTAAGGAGTTCCAACAACAGAAGGTTACAGTTCAACATTCCAAATTGGTGATAGCATCGATGGAAATAAATAGTGATGAGAAATTTTGTATATCATATGGCGAATGGCAGTATACAAGGGTGGCAAAATTATCGGGGGAATAATATCGTGAGGAAATCCATTCTGGGGCTTTAGTTGGTGGTAGACGAGGTTGGCAATAGGTCGAGAGGGAACTGTACAACACATTGTATATCAAAATGTATGTTACACTGTATGTTATACAGTATATTACATAGTATATTACAGTAGTTACAGTAATTAGTTCACAATAAGTGTGATCAAGATTCTTCCAATAAAAGGCTTACCGTATTTGACCTTATAAGGGCGCCTGTCCTAATAAGGGCACCCCTACCTTTTTTCAAGGAAATAGATCTTTGACTGAGTGTCAAAATGGTGTTCAAAAGTAATAATTCATGTGAAATATTTTGCTACTTTATGTGTTCAATTTTCTTCAGCAAATTAAGTAACTGGAACACATGTTTTCGCCACATTTTGTGTATTCCTACAGGCTATAGATGACTGTGACATGTCAGTGCAAAGAGCACCCAAAACTAAACACACATACAAATAATAACTTACCATCTTTATTTGAAGATAAAGTAAAGACTTCATTCTTGTTGATAAATAACTTTTGTTCAGAACAGAAAGCTAGTAAAAGACATTGTAAATCAATTATAAGGTCAAAGAAAACGATGTCTGATATGAGATCTGGGAAATTACCTGTTTCTATAAATAGAACACAAAAGAGTTCCATTTGAACATAAATGGTTGAACACACGTTCTCTGGTCTAAAGATCAGCTGGCATGGTTTACAAGTTTACAGGAGTATTCACAAGTGATGTTTAAGCTTAATATATGATAATGAATAGATATATTCATCTGAAATATTTTTATGACTGAATATTTTACCGTTTCTACAACCTTGGGTATTCTGCTATAAGGTATAGTCTGTTTCATAAAACTTCAGAATAACTAATCTTAATAAGGGCGCCCCCACTGTCAATTACTCGCGCCCTGCGCCCTTATTAGGTCAAATACGGTATGTTTATTTCCATGGCAACTAAATATTAACCAACGTTTTGGAAAATAGTAACATTGTATTAGCCATCCCTTAAAACCCATCTAGTTTTCACTTAATGGGACAATATCTCAATATTGCCTCTCATTGCACCTTTAGAATTTATACCTAGTTTAGACTTGTCCATAGCTAGAGCAGTTTTGAGGCGATTAGCATCTTCGTAGTCGGTAGCAAGTTTTGTCTTATGTGACTCCATTTTGGGCATCAAAGAAATGTTGTAATCTGCGGCACTTTTGTTCTGGGCCATCAACATCTCTCTCTCCGTCTTGATGTTCCTCACCTGTCAGGAATATATTACAATCTATATATAGACAGATCACCTGTCAGGAATATATTACAATCTATATATAGACAGATCACCTGTCGGGAATATATTACAATCTATATATAGACAGATCACCTGTCAGGAATATATTACAATCTATATATAGACAGATCCCCTGTCAGGAATATATTACAATCTATATATAGACAGATCACCTGTCAGGAATATATTACAATCTATATATAGACAGATCACCTGTCAGGAATATATTACAATCTATATATAGACAGATCACCTGTCAGGAATATATTACAATCTATATATAGACAGATCACCTGTCAGGAATATATTACAATCTATATATAGACAGATCACCTGTCAGGAATATATTACAATCTATATATAGACAGATCACCTGTCAGGAATATATTACAATCTATATAGACCGAGATTTCGTATATACATGGAAATGCAGACAGAAAATGTTCATTATCTTTTAAAGCCTTGATCAGGAAAAAATGCATGTGGTCAAAAGGATCCTATATGTGTACATGTATGTATTTATATACATGTTCATATACTGTAAATATGTTAATATAAAATAAACTGGTATAAATCTAAGTACAAAAGCTAAGCGTGCCTGTATTAATTTTATCTCAAACCTGTTTGCATGTATCTATATAACATACAATTTACGAGCCTCTATAATATATCTATATAACATAGAATTTACGAGCCTCTATAACATATCTATATATATATCTATATAACATACAATTTACGAGCCTCTATAACATATCTATATATATATCTATATAACATAGAATTTACGAGCCTCTATAATATATCTATATAACATACAATTTACGAGTCTCTATAACATATTTATATATATATCTATATAATACGATAAGTATATCGATCACAACAGCAGTCGAAGTGGTAACTTTCCAAAATTTTATCATTTCGTCGACCGGTTTCGCCTTATATAGGCTTCATCAGGACAAATTTTACAAATTTTGTTACCCTATTGTCCATAAAATGCGGCTCCCATCTAAGTCTAAAAATAGTATATGATTATGACGTAATTGTTTATGACGTTCCTCCCATTATGCGGGTGATAGCTATCCAGCGGAGAAGTGGAGGACCCTCTACCCACCCAACCAATTAGCATGGTGTTGGCTCTATTACCTGCATCCTTATATCTATATAACATACAATTTACGAGCCTCTATAATATATCTATATATATATCTATATAACATACAATTTACGAGCCTCTATAATATATCTATATATATATCTATATAACATACAATTTACGAGCCTCTATAATATATCTATATATTTATCTATATAACATACAATTTACGAGCCTCTATAATATATCTTTATATATATATCTACAGTGGACCCTCGATAATCCGAACACCTTCGTTCCCAGTCCAAACCGTCCGGATTACGAGTTTTCCGGACTGCCGAATTTCGTGTACCAGGTCAAAAAAATTGTCGTGTAAGAGTTATCTCCCTTGATTATATACAATCCGGGACGTTTCATAAACACGTCTAATTGTCAGACTTTTTAACAATAAATATACTTATGTTTCTGATATGATTCTTGTTTTGTTTTGTAGAAAGCAAAAAATAAACTATGTTTTTAAAAGAACATGTAAAGTGAAAGTTGTTACAAACAACACACGTGTCACGTCCCGGAGGTTCACAAACAAGTAGAAATTACAAACTTTAAATACCTTAAATAAAATACCCGGATTTTACAACTTACCGTCAGTCCATGTTTTTTTTTATGATTTTTACGTACCAGAAACCCCAAGCTATCTATTTAAAAGTACGCGACACCAGCGAGAACTACCCAAGATGTCCGATAATTATTAAACCCATATTCACTTAACAATGTGACGCTTACTTAAGTATTTGACGACTATTGACTAATTTGTGTGTAATTAACCCAGTTCTTGTGATCACTGCTTAATACGTAAATGTGTATGTAATTAATAGCATGCATCTTTCAATGAGTCGTCGTTTCACGTAACGGTGTTACAAAGCCGATATCCGTGTTTACCCAATACAAGTGTTAATGATGTTAATTACGGATCATAAATTTATTACATGTATTTGAGATTGATTAATTATCGTATCACGTACTGTATGTTTGTGCATAAATTCTGTAACATTTAGGTCGTAGAGAAAAAGCAATGTACCGTTATAAAAACAAAAGCTACAAATTGTAACACAGGTAAACACCCGGGGCTATGACCTGGCAGCGGTCGCTATGACTACGCACAGTGTCAAGCGATAGTCTGTACAGCTGTCGACACGGGTGACTTGCCCCGACATTTTTTTCTCCTCGTGGTGAAAAAATCGTCCGGATTATTGAGGGAAATTTACTAATGAAAAGTGCGTTCCGTTCCCAAAATGGGCTTCCGTAATCGGAATCCGAATTTCCGGACTGGTGAGTACAAATCACGTTACGGAAATCCGTTCCCGTGCATTTCCGTCCGGACTGTGAGTTTTCCGGACTATCGGCGTCCGGATTATCGCGGGTCCACTGTATATGACATACAATTTACGAGCCTCTATAATATATCTATATTTATCTATATAACATACAATTTACGAGCCTCTATAATATATATATATATATATATATATCTGTATAACATACAATTTATGATATATCTATATATACATATATCTATATACAATTTACGAGCCTCTATAATATATCTATATATATATATACACAATGTATATCTGTATAACATACAATTTATGATATATCTATAAATATATATATATCTATATACAATTTACGAACCTCTATAATATATATTATATATATCTGTATAACATACAATTTATGATATATCTATATATATATATATCTATATACAATTTACGAGCCTCTATAATATATTTATATATATATATCTGTATAACATACAATTTATGATATATCTATATATATATATATCTATATACAATTTACGAGCCTCTATATCTATTATCAGTTTGTTTGATACTTTACCTGTATCCTACTTTATTTATGTAATACCTGAGGAAGATCAGAAATAAGGTCCTGAAGTTTGTCATCATTCTCCAGAAGATTCTGGAGTTCTTCTTTGTTGAGATGTTGTAGGATTGCCACTGCAGCAGCCTCATCACATTTCAACACTGGAGCTTCACCACGAGGAGAGTTTGATCCACTGGTCTGATCTGCTTTGAAGTGCCCATACATACTGGAATATTATGTTTTTATATTCCAATGGTAAATTACTCTTCAGAATTGCCCAACAGATGCAAGATTCCTATCAAAAATAAAAAGAAACTAATGTTTAAGTTTACATTGCTCAGGTATCAATATCATGTATGGCTTCCCAAGTCTAGTGAGAGTTCTAAATATTTCCAATTCAAGTCCTTACTTTATTATTGATAATATCAGTTGATTATTGTCACTACGCAGGGCACTGCATTTGATACTTTATATCTGCAACAGCTGAATGTTTGCATTTTAAATTTGTTCTATGGCACGCCTTAGTGTTGAAGCGGGTCTACATTTGGATTAAAGCCGAAAAACCCAGTCCTTGTGGAATCCGACTACTATGGACATCATATAGAGCCGCACTGAAACTACCTTCAGGGACTTGGATCTCCCACTCCCCGTTTACAAGGATTGTTTTTATTTTGATAAAACTAGCCCTCAGACAGACTACATCTGTTGGTTAGTTATAGATAAATAAATAAAAAACTTATACACAATGACAAAATCAGTGATAAGGAATTGTTTTGTTTTTTTTCAATTCATTCTTGACCATCAAAGTTTAAACTCAAACTGTTGAGCCATTTCCTATTGTTTCAAGTCATCATTATTAAGTACAACTATACAGTCATGTACTGATTACAAAGGGTAACTGCGGCCTTGGGGTAGAAATTTAGGTTTCTAATATCAAAGTTACAGAGGATGTAGTAATTATGTGGCCAGCATTAAATAATGCATCTTGAAATGTTGTTGGAATTTTTGCAGGTGAAATGCGTTTGATTTTGAAAAGACATACTGGTCTGGTGTGTACCCTGAATTTAATTCTTATTTTTAATTTTTGAGGTGATTGTGGTCAGTTAGTTTTGCTGCTTTATCCAGGTCAAGAAGTTTTTGTTTTGATATTCATATATGTTGGGATGTAAAAATGGCTTCATGTCATTGAAAATTGATAGTTGGGTTCCAAATGCGTGTTATCGGTATACAATAATTATCTTCACTCCCAGGAACCACGGTACCATTAACTGGATACTATACAGTATGTTTACTCCCATCCCTTTCTATGATACTTTTTGCCATTTAATTAACAGCCAAATACCATAAATCCTTATTTTAAAGAAAATAATATCTTCCAAATTTAAGTACAAATGTAAGCATGGGCTATAAGTACATGCTGTAAAGTTGAAATTTCAGTAAAAATACATGTTTTTTACGTAATTATATAGCTATAGTAGAGCTAAAATAAACATTTACAAATCAATAGTAATTTCCAAAATATTTGAAAAGAGAAGTGGCATTCAAATATCCTGTTGCTATATTAGTAAATCGGTTTCATCAAAATCACTTGAAGACTGATCAATGCAATGTGATAATGTTGAAATTAATTTTTGATGCAACTATCTAGTTATAGTTCAGTGTAGTAGATCTGATCAAACTAGCTAGAATAAGCTCATTCAGTGTTAAGTGATAGCACTATACAATGTGTATGTCCACTTTAGCCCTCAAGCTCCCACTTGCTTTGGCTATGTATATCTGTACAATTAATAGCTACATTTGTATATGCTTTATATAGTCAATCTCTTCCTCATTTTTGACCAAATTTTATGCTATGACTGTAGTCTATATCAATAGTTATAAATAGTTATCAGCTCACGTATATTTAACCCCTACTTATATTAACCCAAGCTAATTAAGACCTCCGGTGGGCGTGGCCTAATCTATTGTTCTGACCAGTGTGAGGTCGATCTGAATGACCTACTACAGGTAAATTTGTTAATCTGTTTGATAGACACGCCCATTGGGTCAGGCCAACATGAAATTATGACTAACGTTTAAGTTAGTACTGTAATTATCAATGTCAATATTCATAATCATACAAAAAATACCATTATTTTCATGTGAAATCACTCAAATTTACCAAAACAACATGCTTACAACAGTATCTGATATTAGCTGCAATTGACTGGTCTCCCCAAGGCCTTAAATTGTCTGTCAAGCTATCAACACATGTTCAACATGATGTTGTACACTGATACAGTGCATTGACAAATCAGACACTCCAGTTGGGAAATCCATATACTTCATACTTCCTATACTACTACTAGATCTAACGACGGAGGGCACAGATCGATTTTGTGTCTTGTTTCAATTCGACTTATAACAACAAGATTTTTTTTTAGAAACATATCTCACTAACCTCATCAAGAAGAGACACTCTTGTTCGCTTCCCTAACCTTCTCTTTCATGACAACTTTCGTGAAGAAAACACGGAAGTGACGTAATTTCGATAAGGAAAAGATAACTCTGTATATAGTTATCTTTATAAACCCGGGAGACCCCTTGCATGTTTCACATGAATTAATGTAAATTGACTAATCAAAAGCATATTGCGTTTATGTAAAAATAGTGCCGTTATATCTGACTTTAAAGTTAAAATGAAGTCACCACATGTTTTTGAATTGAAAAAAAAAATAGATTCTATATAAAATAAACAAAATATACATTTTTTAATAAAATCAAATCAAATCGTTTCATTATTAAAAATAATCATCTAGATCTAGTTTATATTTTCTATATAACATTTAAAAAAAACTAGGATATATACAGGTGTATACATACATAACTGATTATGCTATATCCTATATTTACTATTCTCTTTTAAATGAGACACGACCTACCAGAAATATATTAAACTCTTAAATTTACATGTTTGCCGATGACACCAAGAATGTTTAAGTTATTACAAAACAAGAGGATACGTGCACTTTACAGCCGAACTTCTTGACACGATGAATACATGGAGCAACACCTGGCTTTTTAAGATGCATCCGGAAAAATGCAAACATATGCATATCGACGTACACAACAAAATATGGAAGGAACAACTGAACCATACAAATTGTTAGGAAACAACCTGAAAAAGAGACAAGAAAGGGGATATTGGCGCACAACGGTAGATACAGGGCTTACGAGGGCTGATTGATATGTTGTGAGCCTCATATTAAAGGATTTTGATTTTGCCGGACATATTGCATTACTTTTCAACATAATCCCATTCAGTATGAGGTTCTCAATGCCACTGTTATATATAGAACTCATTTTCTTGGCTGTTCAGAATGTCATCTACTGCGTGATAGGGTTAGAGTTCGGATAAGGGTTAAGGTGCCTGAAATAGCTGTTTTCAGTTTTGGAAATAGAAAGTCTGATGGAGCGAGATCAGGTGAATCGGATGCTCGTGAATGGCATCCATGGCAATGACAGACTATTTCAACCTAACCCTAACCGTTTTTGTCCATTTTGCAAAAGCCGCTTGTCTTGTTTACTTAAAATGCTACCTCGTCTATATAAACCAACCAAATGAGACTAGTCCTTGGGTACACGGCCCTATATAGTCAGAGAATAGTAGGACTTAAAAAACATCATTGAGTACCCTCACAACTTATCAATCAGCCCTCGTGAAAACCACATTAGTGAGAACATTTATAACAGGCCTAGGCTAACCAAATTTTTGGACTTTTAAGAAGAACATTTAGTTTCATGGATAACAAAACTTTCCTTTTACTTTAAAAAAAGTTTGGTACTATCACAGCTGGATTACGGTAGCTCGGTTTGGGATCCTCGAAAGGCAAAAGATATTGATAGATTAGAGGAAGTACAACGGAGAGCAACCAAACGATTACCAGGAATGAGCCGTGTTGACGTCATCATCTCTGCTGCATTGTATCATTCACAGTCGAAATAAGAACAACGCGCCAATCGTTTTGCAGCTTTAACCCCATGAAACGTCAAAGATGATTTCGTTTCTCTTTTTTTTTTTTTTTTTACTCCGTCAGGGAATTATATAATCGTTCACCCCTTGGAGGTGTAACAGCGGAATCTCAACCCGAGGGGGTATTGAGAATCTAACATCGGTCAAATTGTGGATATCGATGTCAAGGATAAGAGAACATTAATTCCTATACACAAAACATTAGGTTGAGTGCTTGTATCAAAAATTATCTCCTGCACCTATCCCCCTCTCCAAGCACATGTTTTATTATCCCCCTCCCGACGAATTGGCGGGGGTATACAAATGGGTTCCGCCCGTGATGGATGATTGCTTTCCGCATGATATCTGTTGGGGGAATGATCGGATTTGATGAAAAGTGCTTAGCTTAAACAATATTTTATTCATTACTCAAGTCAGTCAAATCCAACTCTCCTCCGTGCTTCCTTTACAATAAGTCAGTCCAAGTTATCACATCTCCGTACTTCCTTTACGATAAGTCAGTCCATGCTAACACACCTCCGTACTTCCTCTACAATAAGTCGGTCCAATCTATCAAAACTCCATACTTCCTTTACGATAAGTCAGTCAAAGATATCACACCTCCATACATCCTTTACAATAAGTCAGTCCAAGCTATCACACCTCCGTATTTCCTTAACAATAAGTCAATCCAAGCTATCACACCTCCGTATTTCCTTAACAATAAGTCAGTCCAAGCTATCACACCCGTACTTCCTTTACAATAAGTCTGTCCAAGTTATCACACCCCCGTACATCATCTACAATGAGTCAGTCCAAGCTATCACACCTCCGTATTTCCTTAACAATAAGTCAGTCCAAGCTATCACACCTCCGTACTTCCTTTACAATAAGTCAGTCCAATCTATCAAAACTCCATACTTCCTTTAAAATAAGTCAATCCAAGCTATCACACCTCCGTACTTCCTCTACAATAAGTCAGTCCAAGCTATCACACCTCCGTATTTCCTTAACAATAAGTCAGTCCAAGCTATCACATCCCCGTACTTCCTTTACAATAAGTCAGTCCAAGCTATCACAACCCTTACTTCCTTTACAATAAGTCAGTCCAAGCTATCACACCCCGTACTTCCTTTACAATAAGTCAGTCCAAGCTAAAACACATCTGTATTTCCTTTAAAATAAGTCAGTCCAAGCTATCACACCTCCATACTTCCTTTACAATAAGTCAGTCCAAGCTATCACAACTCCATACTTCCTTACAATGAGTCAGTCCAAGCTATCACACCTCCGTACTTCCTTTACAATAAGTCAGTCCAAGCTATCACACCTCCATACTTCCTTTACAATAAGTCAGTCCAAGCTATCAAACCTCCGTACTTCCTTTACAATAAGTCAGTCCAAGCTATCACACCTCCATACTTCCTCTACAATAAGTCAGTCCAAGCTATCACACCTCCGTACTTCCTTTAAAATAAGTCAGTCCAAGCTACCACACCTCCGTATTTCCTTAACAATAAGTCAGTCCAAGCTATCACACCTCCGTACTTCCTTTACAATAAGTCAGTCCAATCTATCAAAACTCCATACTTCCTTACAATAAGTCAGTCCAAGCTATCACACCCCGTACTTCCTTTACAATAAGTCAGTCCAAGCTATCACAACCCTTACTTCCTTTACAATAAGTCAGTCCAAGCTATCACACCCCGTACTTCCTTTACAATAAGTCAGTCCAAGCTAAAACACATCTGTATTTCCTTTAAAATAAGTCAGTCCAAGCTATCACACCTCCATACTTCCTTTACAATAAGTCAGTCCAAGCTATCACACCTCCGTACTTCCTTTACAATAAGTCAGTCCAAGCTATCACACCTCCGTACTTCCTTTACAATAAGTCAGTCCAAGCTATCACACCTCCATACTTCCTCTACAATAAGTCAGTCCAAGCTAACACACCTCCGTACTTCCTTTAAAATAAGTCAGTCCAAGCTATCACACCTCCATACTTCCTTTACAATAAGTCAGTCCAAGCTATCACAACTCCGTACTTCCTCTACAATAAGTCAGTCCAAGCTAACACACCTCCGTACGTCCTTTAAAATAAGTCAGTCCAAGCTATCACACCTCCATACTTCCTTTACAATAAGTCAGTCCAATCTATCAAAACTCCATACTTCCTTTACAATAAGTCAGTCCAAGCTATCAAACCTCCGTACTTCCTTTACAATAAGTCAGTCCAAGATATCACATCTCCGTCCTTCCTTTAAAATAAGTCAGTCCAAGCTATCACACCCCGTACTTCCTTTACAATAAGTCAGTCCAAGCTACCACACCTCCGTATTTCCTTTACAATTAGTCAGTCAAGCTATCACACCCCGTACTTCCTCTACAATAAGTCAGTCCAAGCTATCACACCTCCATACTTCCTTTACAATAAGTCAGTCCAAGCTATCACACCTCCGTACGTCCTTTAAAATAAGTCAGTCCAAGCTACCACACCTCCGTATTTCCTTAAAAACAAGTCAGTCCAAGCTATCACACCCCCGTACTTCCTTTACAATAAGTCAGTTCAAGCTATCACACCTCCGTACTTCCTCTACAATAAGTCAGTCCAAGCTATCACACCTCCGTACTTCCTCTACAATAAGTCAGTCCAAGCTATCACACCCCGTACTTACTCTACAATAAGTCAGTCCAAGCTATCACACCTCCGTACTTCCTCTACAATAAGTCAGTCCAAGCTATCACACCTCCGTACTTCCTCTACAATAAGTCAGTCCAGACTATCACACCTCCGTACTTCCTTTACAATAAGTCAGTCCAAGCTATCACACCTCCGTATTTCCTTTACAATTAGTCAGTCAAGCTATCACACCCCATACTTCCTTTACAATAAGTCAGTCCAAGCTATCACACCTCCATACTTCCCTTACAATAAGTGAGTCCAAGCTATCACACCCCGTACTTCCTCTACAATAAGTCAGTCCAAGCTACCACACCTCCGTATTTCCTTTACAATTAGTCAGTCAAGCTATCACACCCCGTACTTCCTCTACAATAAGTCAGTCCAAGCTATCACACCTCCGTACTTCCTTCACAATGAGTCAGTCCAAGCTATCACACCTCCGTACTTCCTCTACAATAAGTCAGTCCAAGCTATCACACCTCCGTACTTCCTCTACAATAAGCCAGTCCAAGCTATCACACCTCCATACTTCCCTTACAATAAGTGAGTCCAAGCTATCACACCCCGTACTTCCTCTACAATAAGTCAGTCCAAGCTACCACACCTCCGTATTTCCTTTACAATTAGTCAGTCAAGCTATCACACCTCCGTACTTCCTCTACAATAAGTCAGTCCAAGCTATCACACCTCCGTACTTCCTTCACAATGAGTCAGTCCAAGCTATTACACCTCCGTACTTCCTCTACAATAAGTCAGTCCAAGCTATCACACCTCCGTACTTCCTCTACAATAAGTCAGTCCAAGCTATCACACCTCCATACTTCCTCTACAACAAGTCTGTCCAAACTATCACACCTCCGCACTTCCTCTACAAGTCTGTCCAAACTATCACACCTCCGTACTTCCTTTACAATAAGTCAGTCCAAGCTATCACACCTCCATACTTCCTTTACAACAAGTCTGTCCGAGCAATCACACCCCGTACTTCCTTTACAATAAATCAGTCCAAGCTATTACACCTCCATACTTCCTTAACAATAAGTCAGTCCAAGCTATCAAACCTCCGTACTTCCTTAACAATAAGTCAGTCCAAGCTATCAAACCTCCGTACTTCCTTAACAATAAGTCAGTCCAAGCTATCACACCCCGTACTTCCTCTACAATAAGTCAGTCCAAGCTACCACACCTCCGTATTTCCTTTACAATTAGTCAGTCAAGCTATCACACCCCATACTTCCTCTACAATAAGTCAGTCCAAGCTATCACACCTCCGTACTTGCTTCACAATGAGTCAGTCCAAGCTATCACACCCCGTACTTCCTTTACAATAAATCAGTCCAAGCTATTACACCTCCATACTTCCTTAACAATAAGTCAGTCCAAGCTATCAAACATCCGTACTTCCTTAACAATAAGTCAGTCCAAGCTATCAAACCTCCGTACTTCCTTAACAATAAGTCAGTCCAAGCTATCAAACCTCCGTACTTCCTTAACAATAAGTCAGTCTAAACTATCACACCTCCGTACTTCCGTTACAATAAGTCGGTCCAAGCTATCAAACCTCCGTACTTCCTCTACAATAAATCGGTCCAAACTATCACACCTCCATACTTCCTTTACAATAAGTCAGTCCAAGCTATCACACCTCCATACTTCCTCTACAATAAGTCAGTCCAAGCTATCACACCCCGTACTTCCTCTACAACAAGTCTGTCCAAACTATCACACCTCCGCACTTCCTCTACAAGTCTGTCCAAACTATCACACCTCCGTACTTCCTTTACAATAAGTCAGTCCAAGCTATCACACCCCGTACTTCCTCTACAACAAGTCTGTCCAAACTATCACACCTCCGCACTTCCTCTACAAGTCTGTCCAAACTATCACACCTCCGTACTTCCTCTACAATAAGTCAGTCCAAGCTATCACACCCCGTACTTCCTCTACAACAAGTCTGTCCAAACTATCACACCTCCGCACTTCCTCTACAAGTCTGTCCAAACTATCACACCTCCGTACTTCCTTTACAATAAGTCTGTCCAAACTATCACACCTCCGCACTTCCTCTACAAGTCTGTCCGAGCAATCACACCCCGTGCTTCCTTTACAATAAATCAGTCCAAGCTATTACACCTCCATACTTCCTTAACAATAAGTCAGTCCAAGCTATCAAACATCCGTACTTCCTTAACAATTAGTCAGTCCAAGCTATCAAACATCCGTACTTCCTTAACAATAAGTCAGTCCAAGCTATCAAACATCCGTACTTCCTTAACAATTAGTCAGTCCAAGCTATCAAACCTCCGTACTTCCTTAACAATTAGTCAGTCCAAGCTATCAAACCTCCGTACTTCCTTAACAATAAATCAGTCCAAGCTATTACACCTCCATACTTCCTTAACAATAAGTCAGTCCAAGCTATCAAACATCCGTACTTCCTTAACAATTAGTCAGTCCAAGCTATCAAACCTCCGTACTTCCTTAACAATTAGTCAGTCCAAGCTATCAAACCTCCGTACTTCCTTAACAATAAGTCAGTCCAAGCTAACACACCTCCGGACTTCCTTTACAATAAGTCAGTCCAAGCTATCACACCTCCATACTTCCTTTACAATAAGTGAGTCCAAGCTATCACACCCCGTACTTCCTCTACAATAAGTCAGTCCAAGCTACCACACCTCCGTATTTCCTTTACAATTAGTCAGTCAAGCTATCACACCCCGTACTTCCTCTACAATAAGTCAGTCCAAGCTATCACACCTCCGTACTTCCTTCACAATGAGTCAGTCCAAGCTATCACACCTCCGTACTTCCTTTACAATAAGTGAGTCCAAGCTATCACACCTTCGGACTTCCTTTACAATAAGTCAGTCCAATCCAGCACACACGTCCGTACTTTCTTACAGTACTACCTACAAATACTCACAAACCGTCTTGATTTTTGCATTTGTTCCAATACCAGATAGTGAGAAGATCTATTTAGTGTATATTGGATTTCTTAACTCCATAAATGTCATTATCAGCGTGATTTATTGCTGGTTAGAGTAGTTGTTAAACTAAGTCTTTATAAATAAACGATAACCACAATTCTTAGTCAGGGCCTATCAGGATACTTACTACAGAAGTGGAATTTATGGAAATTGGATTTTGAAAAAATCTTGAAAGATCTTTTTTATCTTGAAAATTCGCTCCTAAATCGTTTCTTACATCAATATTTATTTTTCCGACATTTGATAAGAGTTAAAAGAAAAATTGTCACGTATATCCTGTAGTTGGCCACTGATCATGGCCTTCGTCTTTACTTACAACATAACCAGTAGGATCAGCTTACAAATAAGCTTCATGATCAACGTGATGATTTCAATTTCTCATTCGTGAACATCCATTTTAAATAGTAACAATGCCACTTTACATGTGCCTGTGGACTATTCCATGGTGTTACATGTGCCTGTGGACTATTCCATGGTGTTACATGTCCCTGTGGTCTATTCCATGGTGTTTACATGTCCCTGTGGACTATTGTCACATGTCCCTGTGGACTATTGTCACATGTCCCTGTGGACTATTGTCACATGTCCCTGTGGTCTATTCCATGGTGTTACATGTCCCTGTGGACTATTCCATGGTGTTACATGTCCCTGTGGACTATTCCATGGTGTTTACATGTCCCTGTGGTCTATTCCATGGTGTTTACATGTCCCTGTGGACTATTCCATGGTGTTACATGTCCCTGTGGTCTATTCCATGGTGTTTACATGTCCCTGTGGTCTATTCCATGGTGTTTACATGTCCCTGTGGTCTATTCCATGGTGTTTACATGTCCCTGTGGACTATTCCATGGTGTTTACATGTCCCTGTGGTCTATTCCATGGTGTTTACATGTCCCTGTGCACTATTGTTACATGTCCCTGTGGTCTATTCCATGGTGTTACATATAAGCTTCATGATCAGCGTGATGATTTCAATTTCTCATTCGTGAACATCCATTTTAAATAGTAACAATGCCACTTTACATGTCCCAGTGGACTATTCCATGGTGTTACATGTCCCTGTGGACTATTCCATGGTGTTACATGTCCCTGTGGTCTATTCCATGGTGTTTACATGTCCCTGTGGTCTATTCCATGGTGTTTACATGTCCCTGTGGACTATTGTCACATGTCCCTGTGGACTATTGTCACATGTCCCTATGGACTATTGTCACATGTCCCTGTGGACTATTGTCACATGTCCCTGTGGTCTATTCCATGGTGTTACATGTCCCTGTGGACTATTCCATGGTGTTTACATGTCCCTGTGGTCTATTCCATGGTGTTTACATGTCCCTGTGGACTATTCCATGGTGTTACATGTCCCTGTGGTCTATTCCATGGTGTTTACATGTCCCTCTGGACTATTGTTACATGTCCCTGTGGTCTATTCCATGGTGTTTACATGTCCCTGTGGTCTATTCCATGGTGTTACATGTCCCTGTGGTCTATTCCATGGTGTTTACATGTCCCTGTGGTCTATTGGTACATATCCCTGTGGACTATTCCATGGTGTTTACATGTCCCTGTGGTCTATTCCATGGTGTTTACATGTCCCTGTGGACTATTTCATGGTGTTTACATGTCCATGCTGACTATTCCATGGTGTTACATGTCCCTGTGGACTATTCCATGGTGTTTACATGTCCCTGTGGCCTATTCCATGGTGTTTACATGTCCCTGTGGACTATTCCATGGTGTTACATGTCCCTGTGGACTATTCCAAGGTGTTACATGTCCCTGTGGACTATTCCATGGTGTTACATGTCCCTGTGGTCTATTCCATGGTGTTTACATGTCCCTGTGGACTATTGTCACATGTCCCTGTGGACTATTCCAAGGTGTTACATGTCCCTGTTGACTATTCCAAGGTGTTATATGTCCCTGTGGACTATTCCAAGGTGTTACATGTCCCTGTGGACTAGTCCAAGGTGTTACATGTCCCTGTGGACTATTCCATGGTGTTTACATGTCCCTGTGGCCTATTGTCACATGTCCCTGTGGACTATTCCATTGTGTTTACATGTCCCTGTGGACTATTGTCACATGTCCCTGTGGACTATTCCATGGTGTTACATGTCCCTGTGGACTATTCCATGGTGTTTACATGTCCCTGTGGACTATTCCAAGGTGTCACATGTCCCTGTGGACTATTCCATGGTGTTACATGTCCCTGTGGACTAGTCCAAGGTGTCACATGTCCCTGTGGACTAGTCCAAGGTGTTACATGTCCCTGTGGACTATTCCAAGGTGTTACATGTGGTTTATTCCATGGTGTCACATGTCCCTGTGGACTATTCCAAGGTGTTACATGTCCCTGTGGACTATTCCAAGGTGTTACATGTCCCTGTGGACTATTTCATGGTATTTACATGTCCCTGTGGACTATTTCATGGTATTTACATGTCCCTGTGGACTATTCTATGGTGTTACATGTCCCTGTGGACTATTGTTACATGTCCCTGTGGACTATTCCAAGGTGTTACATGTCCCTGTGGACTATTTCATGGTATTTACATGTCCCTGTGGACTATTTCATGGTATTTACATGTCCCTGTGGACTATTCCAAGGTGTTACATGTCCCTGTGGACTATTCCAAGGTGTTACATGTCCCTGTGGACTAGTCCAAGGTGTCACATGTCCCTGTGGACTATTCCATGGTGTTACATGTCCCTGTGGACTATTCCATGGTGTTACATGTCCCTGTGGACTATTCCATGGTGTTACATGTCCCTGTGGACTATTCCAAGGTGTTACATGTTCCTGTGGACTATTCCAAGGTGTTACATGTCCCTGTGGACTATTCCAAGGTGTTACATGTCCCTGTGGACTATTCCATGGTGTTACATGTCCCTGTGGACTATTCCAATGTGTTACATGTCCCTGTGGACTATTCCAAGGTGTTACATGTCCCTGTGGACTATTCCATGGTGTTACATGTCCCTGTGGACTATTCCAAGGTGTTACATGTCCCTGTGGACTATTCCAAGGTGTTTACATATCCCTGTGGACTATTCCAAGGTGTTACATGTCCCTGTGGACTATTCCAAGGTGTTACATGTCCCTATGGAATATTTCAAGGTGTTACATGTCGCTGTGGACTATTCCAAGGTGTCACATGTCCCTGTGGACTATTCCAATGTGTTACATGTCCCTGTGGACTATTCCAAGGTGTTACATGTCCCTGTGGACTATTCCAAGGTGTTACATGTCCCTATGGAATATTTCAAGGTGTAACATGTCGCTGTGGACTATTCCAAGGTGTCACATGTCCCTGTGGACTATTCCAATGTGTTACATGTCCCTGTGGTCTATTCCATGGTGTTTACATGTCCCTGTGGACTATTCCATGGTGTTACATGTCCCTGTGGACTATTCCATGGTGTTACATGTCCCTGTGAAGGAATTGTGCCTATCATCCCTATTTCCATGACAGATGTCGACTAATGATGGATAAATAAATTAACAAAACAAAGTTTCGAGATGCAGGTTGATGAAGAACACTTGGGAGTTTTACGAATGACATCTTGGGATATTGGAATTTTTGGATGAAGTCAGGCGTGCCCGAAACTTGTTGATATGAAGTCATGCATGTCCGAAACTTGCAGACATGACAAGTGGTTCCATTGTCGCTACCCAAGCATTTGTATGGCGGTGTCATTGATGAAGTAGAAGACCTGGTATTGTCTTTGTACCTTTCCAATGGTGTCGATGTAAAATCTATACTTTGTAATCATTTTCCCCATAGATTTATCGATTTTGAATTACAATTTTTGGTTCCATTCTTATGTCGGTATGAATTTTTTTCAATTTTGAGTTGGACTGATAGTTTCGTTATGCTGTATTCAGTTTTTTCGATTCTGAGTTAGAAATATAGTTTCAGATATACAGTTTTATTTGTTTTTTTTGCTCTCTTTTAAAAATTTTGGTCTAGAAATATTGTTTCGTTTACAAATTCTGTTTGATTAAATGCTGGCATAGATGTCATGGTTTCTGCTTCATACACACTTTCTTCAAATCGTTGTCTTATTGCCCGTCTTGCTAATTTACTGTATCCTTTTGTGATCTTGACAAATAAGTCCTGGCTTTTGATTAACTGATTCTAACCTAAGCTTAACAGAACAGTAGTATGATATGTTCCACAGGTATGAGGGCCATCAAAGCCTCCTTACTTTACAGTGAAGATATTAATTCAAAGTTCTTCTAAATCGTGCAAATAAATACTTCATGACACTTTTAAGTTAACAACAACATTTTGTAATGAAAAATTAAATATAGTTCGACGTTAGATGCTAATCTAGAATTTTCATGACCATGGCAACGAAATTAACACAACTTTCTAATATGAAAATCGTATTCGCAACTGTTGTAATGCGATTGTTAAAATGATTTTACAAGCCAGAAAATATTAACACATTTCAATATAAATTGAGAGTGAAGATACAGTTGTTGCCAAAATGAAATAAACTATAAATCTCACATCTGTTTCATCCTTCTAGAACTCTGTGATGCTTAGGGCCTTATATTGACAATAGGTTGAAAGAAATTTCAAATCTGAATCCAATAGCACAATAATTCAATAAATTTTATAATTTCACCCCTTTTTAAAAAAGTACCAAACATTTTTCTCTCCTTTTCCCTTCTATCCTCCACTTATACTAAATCACTTGATAACATGAGGAACTCAACCTACAGGTGAAATCTAAGAAAGTACCATAACAAACTGTCAAAATTCAAGATGGCTACGAGTCAGCCAATCTGTTTTGTCCATCAGACTTAAAATTAAATGGGCAAAACTCGGGATCAGGAAGCATGTGAAGGTTGAGAAATATCCTTGCAGTAGTTTTTGGACAGATGACAGATCACGGATGTAGGACCATTTGAATAATGATGTGCTAAAACAAACAACAAGGGGAGTATCTGTTAGTTACATTTTATTAATTAAATGTAAATTTACTTTTACAAAACTGCCACAAGATATAAATACAGATATTACACTAATTGCACAATTGAAGCACCTGATGACAGCTAATATTATATGCAAAAATATACATAATTTTATTGATATTATGTAATATTAAATAAAATCACGAGAAGGCATTGGATATACCTTTCAACGATAAACAATACGATATTAGTAAATTGTGTTCGGATTGCCATCCTCTGTGAGATGTCAGCGTAAAGCTGGCTTCAGGATAGGCCTGAGAGGGGCTTGTATTACAACAAAGCTTCCGTACACAAAAAGCCGATGGAAATGATGATTAGTCCCCTGATAGCAATAATAGAAATAAGGGCCTGTCCAGCAGACGGCATAGCAAAACACTGATCTAGTTACCATGGTTACTGTTACAAAATACCAATCTAATTACCATGGTTACTGTAACAAAATACCAATCTAGTTACCATGGTTACTGTTACAAAATACCAATCTAGTCACCATGGTTACGGTAACAAAACACCAATCTAGTTACCATGGTTAGCATTACAAAAAAAAATCTAATCACCATGGTTACCATAACAAAATACCAATCTAGTTACCATGGTTACCATTACAAAACACCAATCAAGTTACCATGGTTAGCATTACAAAAAAAAATCTAATCACCATGGTTACCATAACAAAATACCAATCTAGTTACCATGGTTACCATTACAAAACACCAATCAAGTTACCATGGTTATCGTACAATCTTATGCCGTATATCTTCTAATGATACTACTGTTCATATCATTGGTTCCTCTGTTACATTAGATGTGCTAATATTTGATCACAATGTTTCTATGAGGAACTATAAGTTTCTATAAGTAACTATTAGTATCGCGAAAGCTTTGCTGAAGTCTGATGGTATTATAAGTGTTAACAGTTGTGAGAGCTCATAGTGCCTCCAGTAAATTTAATACAATGTACGTGACTTTAATGTAGTAATTAATCTTAACAAAGAACAATAACAAATAAATCACCATTAAAACTTCATTTAACAAAACAAAACAAAAAACTTTGTACAAAAAATCATGAAACATTTTTCAGGATGGTAACTATGCATGTAAATAGACTTTTGCGTATCACAACCAGTACCATCATCAGGTACCCACGGTTGATCACAACCAGTACCATCATCAGATACCCACGATTGATCACAACCAGTACCATCATCAGATACCCACGGTTGATCACAACCAGTACCATCATCAGATACCCACGGTTGATTACACTTCACTGCCTAACTTAATGTAACAGTTCAATCAACCGTGTGTATCCAACGATAAACCAGTTTATGTTTTTCTATGTGTAACTTTTCCCAAAATATCACGTATAGATGGTGCTGACATAAAATCACACTTGTACAAAACCTCTATCCTCTGTCATGTTTTAATGATTTACCATATGAACTACTAATTTCATTTCAGGACAGCAGACGGGAAAAAAGAGGTGCATACAGAGGTAAAATGAAAGGATTCACATGTAATATTCATATACTGGGACTACTACAGTATCACGCTTACACAGACACTTCAGATGGAGTAGGAATTTTGAAAATTTAACTTCTAACATAAGCGACCTATGTGATAAATGGAACTCAACATTAGTTCTTAACAAGGGACTGTCACAAACAACTGGGACAATATAAGACGACAGCCAGGGCTAGACAGAATTACTGACACAAGTTTTTTTTTAATGTAACAGAGTTTACCATTATCCTATGGCCTAGTTAAAAAAATGTCATTCAACAGACTGGACTGGTAATGTATGATGTTAGCAGACTGGTAAAGTTAGTAGACTGGTAATGTTCTGTACATGTTAGTGGATTGGAAGTCTACTTTGTCAGTTGACTGGTAATGTACTGTATTAGCAGACTGCTAGTCTAACCCTGTATCCATTGAGTCTTGATCAACTTCCTGGATCTTGGTGACTTACCAAATGATCCACATGTATACCCAGTGTATACAAATTTTTAAGGTACTTCTACACCAAAAAACATACTGAAATTTTCATCCAGACGTTCCATCAATACCAATTCACATTACAAAGTATGGTACAATTGTAACCAGATAAACACTACGTAAGTCTGTAGGTAACCAGATACACACTACATAAGTCTGTAGGTAACCAGATACACACTACATAAGTCTGTAGGTAACCAGATACACACTACATAAGTCTGTAGGTAACCAGATACACACTACATAAGTCTGTAGGTAACCAGATACACACTACATAAGTCTGTAGGTAACCAGATATACACTATGTAAGTCTGTAGGTAACCAGATACACACTACATAAGTCTGTAGGTAACCAGATACATACTACATCAGTCTGTCGGTAACCAGATACACACTACATAAGTCTGTAGGTAACCAGATACACACTACATAAGTCTGTAGGTAACCAGATACACACTACATAAGTCTGTAGGTAACCAGATACATACTACATAAGTCTGTAGGTAACCAGATACACACTACGTAAGTCTGTAGGTAACCAGATACACACTACATAAGTCTGTAGGTAACCAGATACACACTACATAAGTCTGTAGGTAACCAGATACATACTACATAAGTCTGTAGGTAACCATACACACTATGTAAGTCTGTAGGTAACCAGATACACACTACATAAGTCTGTAGGTAACCAGATACACACTATGTAAGTCTGTAGGTAACCATACACACTACATAAGTCTGTAGGTAACCAGATACACACTACATAAGTCTGTAGGTAACCATACACACTACATAAGTCTGTAGGTAACCAGATACACACTACATAAGTCTGTAGGTAACCAGATACACACTACATAAGTCTGTAGGTAACCAGATACATACTACATAAGTCTGTAGGTAACCATACACACTACGTAAGTCTGTAGGTAACCAGATACACACTATATAAGTCTGTAGGTAACCAGATACACACTACATAAGTCTGTAGGTAACCAGATACACACTACATAAATCTGTCGGTAACCAGATACACACTACATAAGTCTGTAGGTAACCATACACACTACGTAAGTCTGTAGGTAACCAGATACATACTACATAAGTCTGTAGGTAACCAGATACACACTACATAAGTCTGTAGGTAACCATACACACTACATAAGTCTGTAGGTAACCAGATACATACTACGTAAGTCTGTAGGTAACCAGATACACACTACATAAGTCTGTAGGTAACCAGACACACTACACAAGTCTGTAGGTAACCAGATACACACTACATAAGTCTGTAGGTAACCAGATACACACTACATAAGTCTGTCGGTAACCAGATACATACTACATAAGTCTGTAGGTAACCAGATACACACTACATAAGTCTGTAGGTAACCAGATACACACTACATAAGTCTGTAGGTAACCAGATACACACTATATAAGTCTGTAGGTAACCAGATACACACTACATAAGTCTGTAGGTAACCAGATACACACTACATAAGTCTGTAGGTAACCAGATACACACTACATAAGTCTGTAGGTAACCAGATACACACTACATAAGTCTGTAGGTAACCAGATACACACTACATAAGTCTGTAGGTAACCAGATACACACTACATAAGTCTGTAGGTAACCAGATACACACTACATAAGTCTGTAGGTAACCAGATACACACTACATAAGTCTGTAGGTAACCAGATACACACTACTTAAGTTTGTAGGTAACCAGATACACACTACATAAGTCTGTAGGTAACCAGATACACACTATGTAAGTCTGCAGGTAACCAGATACACACTACATAAGTCTGTAGGTAACCAGATACACACTACATAAGTCTGTAGGTAACCAGATACACACTACATAAGTCTGTAGGTAACCAGATACACACTATATAAGTCTGTAGGTAACCAGATACACACTACATAAGTCTGTAGGTAACCAGATACACACTACATAAGTCTGTAGGTAACCAGATATACACTACATAAGTCTGTAGGTAACCAGATACACACTACATAAGTCTATAGGTAACCAGATACACACTACATAAGTCTGTAGGTAACCAGATACACACTACATAAGTCTGTAGGTAACCAGATACACACTACATAAGTCTGTAGGTAACCAGATACACACTACATAAGTCTGTAGGTAACCAGATACACACTACGTAAGTCTGTAGGTAACCAGATACATACTACGTAAGTCTGTAGGTAACCAGATACACACTACATAAGTCTGTAGGTAACCAGATACATACTACGTAAGTCTGTAGGTAACCATACACACTACTTAAGTCTGTAGGTAACCAGATACATACTACGTAAGTCTGTAGGTAACCAGATACACACTACATAAGTCTGTAGGTAACCAGATACACACTACATAAGTCTGTAGGTAACCAGATACACACTACATAAGTCTGTAGGTAACCAGATACACACTACGTAAGCCTGTAGGTAACCAGATACACACTACATAAGTCTGTAGGTAACCAGATACACACTACATAAGTCTGTAGGTAACCAGATACACACTACATAAGTCTGTAACCAGATACACACTACATAAGTCTGTAGGTAACCAGATACACACTTCATAAGTCTGTAGGTAACCAGATACACACTACGTAAGTCTGTAGGTAACCAGATACACACTACGTAAGTCTGTAGGTAACCAGATACATACTACATAAGTCTGTAGGTAACCAGATACACACTACATAAGTCTGTAGGTAACCAGATACATACTACGTAAGTCAGTAGGTAACCATACACACTACTTAAGTCTGTAGGTAACCAGATACATACTACGTAAGTCTGTAGGTAACCAGATACACACTACATAAGTCTGTAGGTAACCAGATACATACTACGTAAGTCTGTAGGTAACCATACACACTACTTAAGTCTGTAGGTAACCAGATACATACTACGTAAGTCTGTAGGTAACCAGATACACACTACATAAGTCTGTAGGTAACCAGATACACACTACATAAGTCTGTAGGTAACCAGATACACACTACATAAGTCTGTAGGTAACCAGATACACACTACGTAAGCCTGTAGGTAACCAGATACACACTACATAAGTCTGTAGGTAACCAGATACACACTACGTAAGTCTGTAGGTAACCAGATACACACTACATAAGTCTGTAGGTAACCAGATACACACTACATAAGTCTGTAGGTAACCAGATACACACTACATAAGTCTGTAGGTAACCAGATACACACTTCATAAGTCTGTAGGTAACCAGATACACACTACGTGAGTCTGTAGGTAACCAGATACACACTACGTGAGTCTGTAGGTAACCAGATACACACTACGTAAGTCTGTAGGTAACCAGATACATACTACATAAGTCTGTAGGTAACCAGATACATACTACATAAGTCTGTAGGTAACCAGATACACACTACATAAGTCTGTAGGTAACCAGATACACACTACATAAGTCTGTAGGTAACCAGATACACACTACATCAGTCTGTAGGTAACCAGATACACACTACATAAGTCTGTAGGTAACCAGATACACACTACGTGAGTCTGTAGGTAACCAGATACACACTACGTAAGTCTGTAGGTAACCAGATACATACTACATAAGTCTGTAGGTAACCAGATACATACTACATAAGTCTGTAGGTAACCAGATACACACTACGTAAGTCTGTAGGTAACCAGATACACACTACGTAAGTCTGTAGGTAACCAGATACATACTACATAAGTCTGTAGGTAACCAGATACATACTACATAAGTCTGTAGGTAACCAGATACACACTACGTAAGTCTGTAGGTAACCAGATACACACTACATAAGTCTGTAGGTAACCAGATACACACTACATAAGTCTGTAGGTAACCAGATACACACTACATAAGTCTGTAGGTAACCAGATACACACTACATAAGTCTGTAGGTAACCAGATACACACTACACAAGTCTGTAGGTAACCAGATACACACTACATAAGTCTGTAGGTAACCAGATACACACTACGTAAGTATGTAGGTAACCAGATACACACTACATAAGTCTGTAGGTAACCAGATACACACTATGTAAGTCTGTAGGTAACCAGATACATACTACATAAGTCTGTAGGTAACCAGATACACACTACATAAGTCTGTAGGTAACCAGATACACACTACATAAGTCTGTCGGTAACCAGATACACACTACATAAGTCTGTAGGTAACCAGATACACACTACATAAGTCTGTAGGTAACCAGATACACACTACATAAGTCTGTAGGTAACCAGATACACACTACATAAGTCTGTAGGTAACCAGATACACACTACGTAAGTCTGTAGGTAACCAGATACATACTACATAAGTCTGTAGGTAACCAGATACACACTACATAAGTCTGTAGGTAACCAGATACACACTACATAAGTCTGTAGGTAACCAGATACACACTACATAAGTCTATAGGTAACCAGATACACACTACATAAGTCTGTAGGTAACCAGATACACACTACATAAGTCTGTAGGTAACCAGATACACACTACATAAGTCTGTAGGTAACCAGATACACACTACATAAGTCTATAGGTAACCAGATACACACTACATAAGTCTGTAGGTAACCAGATACACACTACATAAGTCTGTAGGTAACCAGATACATACTACATAAGTCTGTAGGTAACCAGATACACACTACATAAGTCTGTAGGTAACCAGATACACACTACATAAGTCTGTAGGTAACCAGATACACACTACATAAGTCTGTAGGTAACCAGATACACACTACGTAAGTCTGTAGGTAACCAGATACACACTACATAAGTCTGTAGGTAACCAGATACACACTACATAAGTCTGTAGGTAACCAGATACACACTACATAAGTCTGTAGGTAACCAGATACACACTACATAAGTCTGTAGGTAACCAGATACACACTACATAAGTCTGTAGGTAACCAGATACACACTACATAAGTCTGTAGGTAACCAGATACACACTACATAAGTCTGTAGGTAACCAGATACACACTACATAAGTCTGTAGGTAACCAGATACACACTACATAAGTCTGTAGGTAACCAGATACACACTATGTAAGTCTGTAGGTAACCAGATACACACTTCATAAGTCTGTAGGTAACCAGATACACACTACATAAGTCTGTAGGTAACCAGATACACACTACACAAGTCTGTAGGTAACCAGATACACACTTCATAAGTCTGTAGGTAACCAGATACACACTACATAAGTCTGTAGGTAACCAGATACACACTACACAAGTCTGTAGGTAACCAGATACACACTACATAAGTCTGTAGGTAACCAGATACATACTACATAAGTCTGTAGGTAACCAGATACACACTACATAAGTCTGTAGGTAACCAGATACACACTACATAAGTCTGTAGGTAACCAGATACACACTACATAAGTCTGTAGGTAACCAGATACACACTACATAAGTCTGTAGGTAACCAGATACACACTACATAAGTCTGTAGGTAACCAGATACACACTACATAAGTCTGTAGGTAACCAGATACACACTACATAAGTCTGTAGGTAACCAGATACACACTACATAAGTCTGTAGGTAACCAGATACACACTACATAAGTCTGTAGGTAACCAGATACACACTACATAAGTCTGTAGGTAACCAGATACACACTACATAAGTCTGTAGGTAACCAGATACACACTACATAAGTCTGTAGGTAACCAGATACACACTACGTCATTCTGTAGGTAACCAGATAGACACTCATAAGTCTGTAGGTAACCAGATACACACTTCATAAGTCTGTAGGTAACCAGATACACACTACATAAGTCTGTAGGTAACCAGATACACACTACACAAGTCTGTAGGTAACCAGATACACACTTCATAAGTCTGTAGGTAACCAGATACACACTACATAAGTCTGTAGGTAACCAGATACACACTACACAAGTCTGTAGGTAACCAGATACACACTACGTAAGTCTGTAGGTAACCAGATACATACTACATAAGTCTGTAGGTAACCAGATACACACTACATAAGTCTGTAGGTAACCAGATACACACTACATAAGTCTGTAGGTAACCAGATACACACTACATAAGTCTGTAGGTAACCAGATACACACTACGTAAGTCTGTAGGTAACCAGATACATACTACATAAGTCTGTAGGTAACCAGATACACACTACATAAGTCTGTAGGTAACCAGATACACACTACATAAGTCTGTAGGTAACCAGATACACACTACATAAGTCTGTAGGTAACCAGATACACACTACATAAGTCTGTAGGTAACCAGATACACACTACATAAGTCTGTAGGTAACCAGATACATACTACATAAGTCTGTAGGTAACCAGATACACACTACATAAGTCTGTAGGTAACCAGATACACACTATGTAAGTCTGTAGGTAACCAGATACATACTACATAAGTCTGTAGGTAACCAGATACACACTACATAAGTCTGTAGGTAACCAGATACACACTACATAAGTCTGTCGGTAACCAGATACACACTACATAAGTCTGTAGGTAACCAGATACACACTACATAAGTCTGTAGGTAACCAGATACACACTACATAAGTCTGTAGGTAACCAGATACACACTACGTAAGTCTGTAGGTAACCAGATACATACTACATAAGTCTGTAGGTAACCAGATACACACTACATAAGTCTGTAGGTAACCAGATACACACTACATAAGTCTGTAGGTAACCAGATACACACTACATAAGTCTATAGGTAACCAGATACACACTACATAAGTCTGTAGGTAACCAGATACACACTACATAAGTCTGTAGGTAACCAGATACATACTACATAAGTCTGTAGGTAACCAGATACACACTATGTAAGTCTGTAGGTAACCAGATACACACTATGTAAGTCTGTAGGTAACCAGATACACACTTCATAAGTCTGTAGGTAACCAGATACACACTACATAAGTCTGTAGGTAACCAGATACACACTACATAAGTCTGTAGGTAACCAGATACACACTTCATAAGTCTGTAGGTAACCAGATACACACTACATAAGTCTGTAGGTAACCAGATACACACTTCATAGGTCTGTAGGTAACCAGATACACACTACATAAGTCTGTAGGTAACCAGATACACACTACATAAGTCTGTTGGTAACCAGATACACACTACATAAGTCTGTAGGTAACCAGATACACACTACATAAGTCTGTAGGTAACCAGATACACACTACATAAGTCTGTAGGTAACCAGATACACACTATATAAGTCTGTAGGTAACCAGATACACACTACATAAGTCTGTAGGTAACCAGATACATACTACATAAGTCTGTAGGTAACCAGATACACACTACATAAGTCTGTAGGTAACCAGATACACACTACATAAGTCTGTAGGTAACCAGATACACACTATGTAAGTCTGTAGGTAACCAGATACACACTTCATAAGTCTGTAGGTAACCAGATACACACTACATAAGTCTGTAGGTAACCAGATACACACTACACAAGTCTGTAGGTAACCAGATACACACTTCATAAGTCTGTAGGTAACCAGATACACACTACATAAGTCTGTAGGTAACCAGATACACACTACACAAGTCTGTAGGTAACCAGATACACACTACGTAAGTCTGTAGGTAACCAGATACATACTACATAAGTCTGTAGGTAACCAGATACACACTACATAAGTCTGTAGGTAACCAGATACACACTACATAAGTCTGTAGGTAACCAGATACACACTACATAAGTCTGTAGGTAACCAGATACACACTACGTAAGTCTGTAGGTAACCAGATACATACTACATAAGTCTGTAGGTAACCAGATACACACTACATAAGTCTGTAGGTAACCAGATACACACTACATAAGTCTGTAGGTAACCAGATACACACTACATAAGTCTATAGGTAACCAGATACACACTACATAAGTCTGTAGGTAACCAGATACACACTACATAAGTCTGTAGGTAACCAGATACATACTACATAAGTCTGTAGGTAACCAGATACACACTACATAAGTCTGTAGGTAACCAGATACACACTATGTAAGTCTGTAGGTAACCAGATACATACTACATAAGTCTGTAGGTAACCAGATACACACTACATAAGTCTGTAGGTAACCAGATACACACTACATAAGTCTGTCGGTAACCAGATACACACTACATAAGTCTGTAGGTAACCAGATACACACTACATAAGTCTGTAGGTAACCAGATACACACTACATAAGTCTGTAGGTAACCAGATACACACTACGTAAGTCTGTAGGTAACCAGATACATACTACATAAGTCTGTAGGTAACCAGATACACACTACATAAGTCTGTAGGTAACCAGATACACACTACATAAGTCTGTAGGTAACCAGATACACACTACATAAGTCTATAGGTAACCAGATACACACTACATAAGTCTGTAGGTAACCAGATACACACTACATAAGTCTGTAGGTAACCAGATACATACTACATAAGTCTGTAGGTAACCAGATACACACTATGTAAGTCTGTAGGTAACCAGATACACACTATGTAAGTCTGTAGGTAACCAGATACACACTTCATAAGTCTGTAGGTAACCAGATACACACTACATAAGTCTGTAGGTAACCAGATACACACTACATAAGTCTGTAGGTAACCAGATACACACTTCATAAGTCTGTAGGTAACCAGATACACACTACATAAGTCTGTAGGTAACCAGATACACACTTCATAGGTCTGTAGGTAACCAGATACACACTACATAAGTCTGTAGGTAACCAGATACACACTACATAAGTCTGTTGGTAACCAGATACACACTACATAAGTCTGTAGGTAACCAGATACACACTACATAAGTCTGTAGGTAACCAGATACACACTACATAAGTCTGTAGGTAACCAGATACACACTATATAAGTCTGTAGGTAACCAGATACACACTACATAAGTCTGTAGGTAACCAGATACATACTACATAAGTCTGTAGGTAACCAGATACACACTACATAAGTCTGTAGGTAACCAGATACACACTACATAAGTCTGTAGGTAACCAGATACACACTATGTAAGTCTGTAGGTAACCAGATACACACTATGTAAGTCTGTAGGTAACCAGATACACACTTCATAAGTCTGTAGGTAACCAGATACACACTACATAAGTCTGTAGGTAACCAGATACACACTACACAAGTCTGTAGGTAACCAGATACACACTTCATAAGTCTGTAGGTAACCAGATACACACTACATAAGTCTGTAGGTAACCAGATACACACTACACAAGTCTGTAGGTAACCAGATACACACTACGTAAGTCTGTAGGTAACCAGATACATACTACATAAGTCTGTAGGTAACCAGATACACACTTCATAAGTCTGTAGGTAACCAGATACACACTACATAAGTCTGTAGGTAACCAGATACACACTACATAAGTCTGTAGGTAACCAGATACACACTTCATAAGTCTGTAGGTAACCAGATACACACTACATAAGTCTGTAGGTAACCAGATACACACTACATAAGTCTGTTGGTAACCAGATATATACTACATAAGTCTGTAGGTAACCAGATACACACTACATAAGTCTGTAGGTAACCAGATACACACTACATAAGTCTGTAGGTAACCATATACATATTTCATAAGTCTGCAGTGAAACTTAATCATAAGACATTTTATTTTATAGAAAACTTCAATAATAAAAAATCCTGAATATTTCTTAAAGCTAATACATGCAGTACTGATTGTAGTAGCTCATCAATAGAAACTATTGCTTTTACTTTGATGATGTGAAACTAAGCACAATGATAAAATATGTGACTTACAGTGTCATATGTTTTGTATATTTTAACAGAAATGGTAGTCACTATACAAAAACAAAAACAAAACTGACATTTAAAATTGGCAAACACGAAAATAACACACAAAAACACTTTATCCGTTACATTGTAATGCCATTCTCAGCTTTACTATATCACATGCCAAGTAAAGGTGTGATCATCACACTACGCTTGGTAAAAACTAACACATAAGTGTAACACATAAGTAAGTATATTTGGACATTCCATTTGGAAATTACCATGGACAGGTAAAATGTTATATCACTGACCATGGACAGGTAAAATTTTACATCACTGACCATGGACAGGTAAAATGTTTTATCACTGACCACGGACAGGTAAAATGTTATATCACTGACCATGGACAGGTAAAATGTTTTATCACTGACCACGGACAGGTAAAATGTTACATCACTGACCATGGACAGGTAAAATGTTACATCACTGACCATGGACAGGTAAAATGTTACATCACTGACCATGGACAGGTAAAATGTTTTATCAATGACCATGGACAGGTAAAATTTTACATCACTGACCATGGACAGGTAAAATGTTACATCACTGACCATGGACAGGTAAAATGTTATATCACTGACCACAGACAGGTAAAATGTCATATCACCGACCACGGACAGGTAAAATGTTTTATCACTGACCATGGACAGGTAAAATGTTACATCACTGACCACGGACAGGTAAAATGTTTTATCACTGACCATGGACAGGTAAAATGTTGCATCACTGACCACGGACAGGTAAAATGTTACATCACTGACCATGGACAGGTAAAATGTTACATCACTGACCACGGACAGGTAAAATGTTACATCACTGACCACGGACAGGTAAAATATTACATCACTGACCATGGACAGGTAAAATGTTACATCACTGACCACGGACAGGTAAAATGTTACATCACTGACCATGGACAGGTAAAATGTTATATCACTGACCACGGACAGGTAAAATGTTATATCACCGACCACGGACAGGTAAAATGTTACATCACTGACCACGGACAGGTAAAATGTTTTACCGAAAACAATCGATTACATTGATCACGGTTAAAGATGCCTTGACAATAAACTAGGAGATTCAAGATATGACAATATAGGACTCATCATCACTGAATGGTTTGATATGGTGGAAACTGTTATAATACACTAAAATAACACAGCTTTTATCTATTAGAGAGAGCATATGTAATATTTGTGATTATCTATAGTGTAATTAATTACAATATTTTGACCTGTTAAAAAGATAATCACCAGGGTCATGCTTATATCAGTTAGAAAATTATAATTATTAAACAACTTTACCTGTTAAAATTTGGATACAGTCTATGTATGCCTCTTTTGTTTTAGGCTAGTTATACTTATTAATCATGATATACAAAATGGTTTATATTATACAGTGTATAATTATATTGCTTTATAAACTTGTCATCAATAACATGCTTACATTCTTAACAATTAGTACTTTATAACAATTTCATACAGAGAAAATGATAAAAATGTTTGTTCAGAAAAAAAGTAAAAATCAGATCAGTTCTCTTAATCTCAATATATCTCCTTCACAGCGTGTGCCAATCATTGGATGATTTTGTATGTCATTTAAAAAAAAAATGATAAGGGTTGATATACCCCAAAAATTCATCACAAATCATTTCCAAGCAATCCATGCAACACACTGACACTGACAATCGATGGCTTGAGTATGTTGGTGTAGCGAGTGGTGGTCCAGGTTGCTGGTTGGGCACTGGTGCTTTGTGATCAGAAAATTTCCATCAGATGCTAACTAATCACACAATGCTAATAAATAATATTACACAATCGGATATGTTGTAATTTTTTTTTAAATTGTTAAATTGTGTTTAGCTGACACTTAAAGCCCAAATAATTCAGCTTAATACGAACCTTAAATGTTTACTGGTACATACTGTAATGTACAAGTATACCAATCATGTGTCAATTACCAAGTAATTACAGAAATAAGTCCTAGAAGAACAAAACAGCTGTATGATGTACGTCCGTGACATCACTGATGAGTCCTAGAAGGATGAAACAGCTGTATGATGCTAGTCCTTAATTTATTTTGAAAGGTGCTAATATATTGTGTATCCGACATAATTTTCAGGGGAGGACATCAAAATTGGTCTTTTTAAACTCTATATGGAAACAACTCACTTATGTAATCTTTATCATCACACAACTACAAGAAAATTCTTACTCAAAAGCGATAAGGTGATTCATTGATTCAGACCTTATAGTGGCCTATCATCAGCTGTAAAGAGTCATATTTATAACTCTTATTTTAGTATTTCAACATCAAAAGAACAAATTAAACAGCAGCACAGATAAGTACAATATATTGTATTAAGGTTTAATAGTAGATGGTAGATGGTAATGTTAGTGTTTACCAGATAATGTAATGGAATGAAAGAAGTCGACTTGGTCACCAGGTAAAATCTAATTAGTTCAACACAATATCATGGATATTATCGATAGTTTCATTCTGATGAAATAATTATACATGTTATGATCATGGCCAACATGCTGACAATATTCACAACATACTTTACAGTAAAATTTGTTTACATTGTTGTATCCTTACTTAGTCATCTCTCCATTATCATTCCCTGAACTTATTTTTCAAAAGTCTTTCTTTGGACAGCTTTTAATGGTGAATCATTGAAGAATTGGTGACTGACATATTACAAGTTGTATTTGAACGACACACTGGTTTTTCAATTTTGTATTAATTGAAAGATTTTTATACAGGTGCACATGTTCTTTGGTTCTGTTATAGACCATTTAAATCTATAACACTTTTATTAATGCTAATTTAAAATAAACATGTAGTATTGTAGGAAAAAGAGACCAAATATAGAAAGCGTGATAAAGTTACACCTTACGCATTAATGTCTCAATATTACAGACATTGTCTTGAACTAACTAGAGCCTTACCGAGCACAGCCCTATACTACACACCCAGTGATTCCACACACCCATCTGTGACCTTCACACTATCACAAGGTCACTCATACACCTCACTTATCTTAAATATAAACAACACACACTTGCACTACAGCAAACATGTCGGCGGGAACCATATATGAAAACATCATCACATAGTATTATAAAAAGGACTTGATCTCCTTGTTTCCAGCTTCGTCAAGGGATGGGACTTTCCGTGTAACTTTCTCACTTTCTTCCCCTCCCACGAGAATGATGATGGTCCAAGCTCTGTGGGTGTGGGGAGAGTGTTGGCGTGTCTGAGGCGTGGCCTCTGGGGGGTCGACCCCTCTGTTGTGGTACTGTTACACCTATGCATATGTTCAGCAGATTTTGGTCGGTCATTTGCCTTACGTAGATTTTGCCGTAGTTGGCGTAGTTGTATTGATTGTTCGGACACTGATTGTTCTTCAAAATCTTCTTCCCCCGGAGTAGTGGCAGAACTCTCTGAAACACTACCACACTGTAACCTCTCAGCTGCATCTGGTTCAGAAGGGGCAAGGGATTTCCTATTTGTTAACTCACTACTTTCACTTTCTTTCAACACCAGAGGGAGTTGTTCCTCTGTGGGTGTGGCCCCCTTCACCCCTGGGGCCTTTACAGTGTCTGTGAGTTCAAACATTCCCACCAGATCTCTTACTTTTTCCTTCACCTTTCCCTCAGCAGTGCCCTCGTTGGTCTCTTTTGTTTCTATCACAGATGTTGTAGATTGAGTATTGGTGGGACCAGCAGTAACAACAGACATGGAGGGGTTGGCCCTGGGGGGTGAGGATCGAGAGAGGTCGACCCTGGGGGGTGAAGATTGTACAGATCCCTCCTTGTGTCTGGCTGGGATATCTAGAGCAGGGCTGCTCTGCGAGTGTGTTATACGCCGGCGGTCAGAGGGTGGGGACAGTGGTTCCACTGCCGGGTTGCTGTAACGCCACAACTTCTTCTTCTTTTCCTGCTGAGCTAAAGCAGTGTCTTTATCTATTATCACTATTTCTTTTAGATGTGATTTCTTAGCCACACTTGTAGATTTCTCTAAATTTCTTACCAAAAACTTAACAAGACTGCCTCCTTCTACAGCTTCCTGTTCGCTAATCTCTTTCTCCTTTTCTATCTTTGCTGGATTGTTAAGGAAAGCAGAACCTATTTCACGAATGAGTTCTAAGGTTTTGGGGTCAAATCTTCCACTGTCGTCGAGATCAACACTCGTCTTTTGCTTTTTCCTCACGAGAGGAGAGGAAGGACTAACAGAATCTCTGGAAGACACTGGTGAAGTAGACAGCTGTGCTGAACCACCTTTTACAAAGTTTTGAGAACCATCATTCCCAGAATGCACATTTCCTCCACTTCCTGTTTCAATCACCTTAGGAATGTCTATGGATGAAGGCACAGTGGGTTTACATTTAAAAGCACCATAAATTTCTTTGGTATCTTCAGCTTTGTTGGAAATTATCATCTCCTCAACATCTTTGTCAGAGTCGGGTGTCCGAGTTTCAGAGAGATTTCGGTCTCTTGCCTTCTGTTCGATATCTACAACAATCAGATAACATTTTCAGCAGATTGTACATATGATTTCATGTTTTATAAAACTTTCATTTCATACAGTTGAATTTTCATTTCCTTGATATGCTACCTAAATGTAGTCCTGTGCTTTCAATACTTACATATATGATATTGATAAAAATCTCAACTACTTCATATAATTATGCATGATATTCCAGATTTATGTATCTATGTGATAAAATATCAATAATGCTCACCCATTTTTTGTTTTTTGACGATACCCTTTGCTACAGGAACTTCCTCTGTCCCAAATTTGTACACTGCAACATCATCCCCCTGGCTCTCACTTGTCACGGACGGGTCAGTCTGTCCTTCATCAGAAGTCTTCATGTCCTTATTTAATGGGAACACAAATTCTTTTGTCTCACTGCAGGGTGTTGTATCGTAAGATGACCTTGGGGTAGACACTGGGGTTGTAGAGGGGGTAGGACTGGGGGTAACGATTGGAGTACAGGTTTTCCGTCGCTCTGATCGCTTTCGTTTGGGCGTCACCCGTTCCTCCTTTAAACTGGATGACCGCTGTAAAGGTTTGTGGGGACTCTCAGGAGAACTGTCACTGTGCCTGCAATGACAAACATTTCCAAATCTGAAGGTGATTTATTAAATAAAGAACTACATCTGATTCAGTTTTATTTACCCGGCAGATTAAGAATTCTACAACATCAAGAAGGAAAACTTAATTTCCATGCAAGTGACTATAAGGTGTAAAAGACAATCTAAATTTTTATCAAATCATATCTTTTATATTGTGAGATGAGGAAATGGACCTGAGATTGACACCTGGCCTGTATAATACCACAGGATGTATAAAATACTCTAACAGTAACTCAGAAGAACTTACAAGTTGCGATCCTCAATCTCTTGGGTAGTTTTTTTGACAATGCCTGCAGGAAGTGCGATATCCTCAATCTCATACACAGAAGCTGATCGTTTGAGGGGAGGCTTGTCCTCCTCTGCAGACTCAGCTTTGTCCTGATCAGCACTTAGTTTCACTGGTGCGGTTTCCTCAACTGGAGCCATGGCCTCCGACTCGTCTGACACTAACGGCTCTACTTCCTCATTATCTCCTGTTTCGGTATCTTGTGGCTCCTTAGACTTGCCCTCAAAGTCTTGAAGCTGTTTTTTGACCGTACCTGGATTCCACGGAATGTTCTCTTTGATATAATGACACCTCACACCCAGCTCCACACCAGAGGGAGCTGCACCACCAGTTTCTGTGATGTCATCAGAATCTGCTGATTTAGTGTCGGGTGGGATTTCTGATTGAGTTGTGTCCCCTTCTGCTTCTATTACTGTTTCTGTCTGTGACACTGGAGAGGGTTCAGATACTACCATTCTCTCCGACTCTTCGATTGTGACAGATCCTGACATCAAAGGATCTTGATCCTCGGGATGCTCAACCACTGCATCTGACTCATCGATTGTTTCCGTACGCTCTTTGATCCAACTGTGGTCCGGCTTGAATTTGGCTGCTTGCTGAGATAAATTTTTTTCTGACTGACCATAAAGATTGTCTGTATCTGTCTCTCCGATATCCATGTCCTCGTCGGACAAACATGAAGAGTCTGTGTCTGGACCATCTCCAGGTGACAACTTGTTACTCTCAATAACATACACACCATGCACAGATGACTTGACGATAGCATCTACCTTGGGTGATGGAAGATCGAGGGACTCTTCTGTGGAATCAGCACTTCGTGAACTGCTCTCAGGGTCAAACATGATGTCCTTGTCCTTCTCTACAATGTCAAGAAAGAGATTGATTTACTAATTACGTAGAAATATATTACAGACTTTTACTTAGGACACTCGGAGAGGTTAAGGCTGTATGTTATATGTATGATTTATTGATTACTTAGGACACTCGGAGAGGTTAAGGCTGTATGTTATAAGGTATGATTTATTGATCAAAGTAGCCAGGGAAAGCAGGTTTATTGAAGATAATTCACTGAAACTTTTCTAATTATTTTTCTGGTTCCCTAGCAACTGTGAGAAAAGGTATTAACAAGAGATTTAATACCAATCCACCTTACCCTGGAGGAAAACACTGTTGTGGAGTTCCTCGTGTGATGGTAGGAATGGGAGGGAGAGGTCATCCTTAAGGAGGTGACCTTCCTTTATCATGACTTCCTCCTCCTTCTCCATTACAGGTGGATTGTTGATCAGATTCTGCTCCGACTTACTCTTGAATAGTGCCCTCTGTTTACTGTAAGGCAAATATTGTAATGAAGTTCAGGATGAATGAGTTGTAATGATGAAGTTCAGGATGAACGAGTTGTAATGATGAAGTTAAGGATGAACGAGTTGTAATGATGAAGTTCAGGATGAACAAGTTGTAATGATAAAGTTAAGTATGAACGAGTTGTAATAATGAAGTTAAGTATGAACGAGTTGTAATGATGTAGTTAAGGATGAATGAGTTGTAATGATGAAGTTCAGGATGAATGAGTTGTAATGATGAAGTTCAGGATGAACAAGTTGTAATGATGAAGTTATGGATGAACAAGTTGTAATGATAAAGTTAAGGATGAACAAGTTGTAATGATGAAGTTCAGGATGAATGAGTTGTAATGATGAAGTTAAGGATGAACAAGTTGTAATGATGAAGTTCAAGATGAATGAGTTGTAATGATGAAGTTAAGGATGAACAAGTTGTAATGATGAAGTTCAGGATGAACGAGTTGTAATGATGAAGTTCAGGATGAACAAGTTGTAATGGTGAAGTTCAAGATGAATGAGTTGTAATGATGAAGTTAAGGATGAACAAGTTGTAATGATGAAGTTCAGGATGAATGAGTTGTAATGATGAAGTTCAGGATGAACAAGTTGTAATGATGAAGTTAAGGATGAACAAGTTGTAATGATGAAGTTCAGGATGAACGAGTTGTAATGATGAAGTTCAGGATGAACGAGTTGTAATGATGAAGTTCAGGATGAACAAGTTGTAATGATGAAGTTCAGGATGAACAAGTTGTAATGATGAAGTTCAGGATGAATGAGTTGTAATGATGAAGTTCAGGATGAACAAGTTGTAATGATGAAGTTCAGGATGAACAAGTTGTAATGATGAAGTTCAGGATGAATGAGTTGTAATGATGAAGTTCGGGATGAATGAGTTGTAATGATGAAGTTCAGGATGAACATGTTGTAATTGCGTTTCATTATATAACAGAATTGAATTGCTATGAACAGGTAATATTAGGCTGCAAGGTCTAGGTGAGTAAATGAATGGTGGGTTTAACTTTGCAGTCAATGTAGGATCTCCTGTGAAGAAATCTAAAATGAACAGAAATTTTGTTTCATATGTATACAAAATAGACATTTTGGCCTTCCTTGGTCAGGAATCTCATTTTTAAGTTCTTAGTAAATGGTAAGCTTAAAAGAATATTGAAAATATTTACATATAGTGTATGAAACCTACTTTGCATTGAGTATCCCTTCATATATCAGCAGCTGGGCCCAGAAAGCCTGGTTAGGCATGACACAGGCCCTTTTGGCCTTTACAAAATCAAAAGCTTCCTTTCTAGACATATCATACTCCTTCATCAGGAATGCCATCACCTGAAAATCAATCACATAAAGTAATAATCTTACACCCCTGTAAACCTCTTTGGACTTGTCCATATCAATGAAAAGAATAATCTACACCAGGTAAGTAGGGAAAACAGGTAGCATTTTACCCCTGTAAACCTCTTTAGACTTGCCCATATCAATAGATAGAAAAGTCTGATAAGTAGGGCAATGTCTTTCTTGTACAAGGTAATCTCATACCCTACACAGATCTGTATGCCCCCTTTACAAAACATCTGATAAAATATGATTATAGTTCAAATGATATCTAGTTTTTTTCTGACCAATAATCCACAAGGAAGCTATATGGTTTTGTCAAAATCAAAATTTGGGAATACCAACTGGTCATACTGTTTTGATGCAGTTTAAATACAATTATATGAAAAGAATCTGTCTTGGACTGATATTCAGTAGCATATCATTGTCAACTTCACCTAAAGCAAGATTTTTTTTAGGAATACCAATCCTCGAATAATTGATCATATACGAGTAACAGAACTTGTTATCCAGGACCTACTGGAGGTTGATGTCTATTTCTGTTTTATTCCTTTTCAGTAAAATCAATATAGTTAAATTTCCTGTGATGTCACCAATAAGTTAAATTTCCTGTGATGTCACCAATAAGTTAAATTTCCTGTGATGTCACCAATAAGTTAAATTTCCTGTAGTGTCACCAATAAGTTTAACTTCCTGTGATGTCACCAATAAGTTAAATTTCCTGTGATGTCATCAATAAAGTTAAATTTCTTGTGATGTCATCAATTAAGTTAAATTTCCTGTGATGTCATCAATAAACTTAAATTTCCTGTGATGTCATCAATAAAGTTTAATTTCCTGTGATGTCATCAATGAAGTTAAATTTCCTGTGATGTCATCAATAAGTTAAATTTCCTGTGATGTCACCAATAAGTTTAATTTCCTGTTATGTCATCAATAAAGTTTAATTCCGTGTGATGTCATCAATAAGTTTAATTTCCTGTGATGTCATTAATTAAGTTAAATTTCCTCTGATGCCATCCATATATGGTGTTATGCAGTGGCTAACACCATGACCTTTGTATGAACTTACAGTAGAGGCTGATCGACTAATCCCCATCTTACAATGGACCAGGACTTTGGCATTCTCCCTCCTGAAACAGAAAACAATAATATAACCCAGAAAACAAAAGATATCAATCTTAGTTAGTAGGGAAAAGTCTACAACCCATTCTACCTGTTAAACATGGACTGTACTTACTTTGCCTTAGCGATGAACTTGTTAGTGTTGTCCCAATGTTTACACAAGTCTGCCTCCTCATTGTCCCATTCCTTGATGTTCATATAGGTCAGAATCTCGGGGAAGAAGTTGTCCACCTCACGACTTATATTAAGTATATGGTCCACCCTAAGTATAACGAAAGGTTCAACATTAGTATTGTATCAAGTTAGTGTCCCAGACCTCAACATTAGTATTGTATCAAGGTAGAGTGTCCCAGACCTCAACATTAGTATTGTATCAAGGTAGAGTGTCCCAGACCTCAACATTAATATTGTATCAAGGTAGAGCGTCCCAGACCTCAACATTAGTATTGTATCAAGGTAGAGTGTCCCAGACCTCAACATTAACATTGTATCAAGGTAGAGTGTCCCATACCTCAACATTAGTATTGTATCAAGGTAGAGTGTCCCAGACCTCAACATTAATATTGTATCAAGGTAGAGTGTCTCAGACCTCAACATTAGTATTGTATCAAGGTAGAGCGTCCCAGACCTCAACATTAGTATTGTATCAAGGTAGAGCGTCCCAGACCTCAACATTAGTATCGTATCAAGGTAGAGTGTCCCAGACCTCAACATTAATATTGTATCAAGCTAGAGTGTCCCAGACCGCAACATTAATATCGTATCAAGGTAGAGTGTCCCAGACCTCAACATTAATATTGTATCAAGGTAGAGCGTCCCAGACCTCAACATTAATATTGTATCAAGGTAGAGTGTCCCAGACCTCAACATTAGTATTGTATCAAGGTAGAGTGTCCCAGACCTCAACATTAGTATTGTATCAATGTAGAGTGTCCCAGACCTCAACATTAGTATTGTATCAAGGTAGAGTGTCCCATACCTCAACATTAATATTGTATCAAGGTAGAGTGTCCCAGACCTCAACATTAGTATTGTATCAAGGTAGATAGTCCCAGACCTCAACATTAGTATCGTATCAAGGTAGAGCGTCCCAGACCTCAACATTAGTATTGTATCAAGGTAGAGTGTCCCAGACCTCAACATTAGTATTGTATCAAGGTAGAGCGTCCCAGACCTCAACATTAGTATTGTATCAAGTTAGAGTGTCCCAGACCTCAACATTAGTATTGTAACAAGGTAGTGTCCCAGACCTCAACATTAGTATTGTATCAAGGTAGAGCGTCCCAGACCTCAACATTAGTATTGTATCAAGGTAGAGTGTCCCAGACCTCAACATTAGTATTGTATCAAGGTAGAGTGTCCCAGACCTCAACATTAATATTGTATCAAGGTAGAGTGTCCCAGACCTCAACATTAGTATTGTATCAAGGTAGAGCGTCCCAGACCTCAACATTAGTATTGTATCAAGGTAGAGCGTCCCAGACCTCAACATTAGTATTGTATCAAGGTAGAGTGTCCCAGACCTCAACATTAGTATTGTATCAAGGTAGAGTGTCCCAGACCTCAACATTAGTATTGTATCAAGGTAGAGTGTCCCATACCTCAACATTAGTATTGTATCAAGGTAGGGTGTCCCAGACCTCAATATTAGTATTGTATCAAGGTAGAGCGTCCCAGACCTCAACATTAATATTGTATCAAGGTAGAGTGTCCCAGACCTCAACATTAATATTGTATCAAGGTAGAGTGTCCCAGACCTCAACATTAGTATTGTATCAAGGTAGAGTGTCCCAGACCTCAACATTAGTATTGTATCAAGGTAGTGTGTCCCAGACCTCAACATTAATATTGTATCAAGGTAGAGTGTCCCAGACCACAACATTAATATTGTATCAAGGTAGAGCGTCCCAGACCTCAACATTAGTATTGTATCAAGGTAGAGTGTCCCAGACCTCAACATTAGTATTGTAACAAGGTAGAGTGTCCCAGACCTCAACATTAGTATTGTATCAAGGTAGAGTGTCCCAGACCTCAACATTAATATTGTAACAAGGTAGAGTGTCCCAGACCACAACATTAATATTGTATCAAGGTAGAGCGTCCCAGACCTCAACATTAGTATTGTATCAAGGTAGAGTGTCCCAGACCTCAACATTAGTATTGTAACAAGGTAGAGTGTCCCAGACCTCAACATTAATATTGTATCAAGTTAGTGTGTCCCAGACCTCAACATTAGTATTGTATCAAGGTAGTGTGTCCCAGACCTCAACATTAATATTGTATCAAGGTAGAGTGTCCCAGACCTCAACATTAGTATTGTATCAAGGTAGAGTGTCCCAGACCTCAACATTAATATTGTATCAAGGTAGAGTGTCCCAGACCTCAACATTAGTATTGTATCAAGATAGAGTGTCCCAGACCTCAACATTAATATTGTATCAAGGTAAAGTGTCCCAGACCTCAACATTAATATTGTATCAAGGTAGAGTGTCCCAGACCTCAACATTAATATTGTATCAAGGTAAAGTGTCCCAGACCTCAACATTAATATTGTATCAAGGTAGAGTGTCCCAGACCTCAACATTAATATTGTATCAAGGTAGAGTGTCCCAGACCTCAACATTAGTATTGTATCAAGGTAGAGTGTCCCAGACCTCAACATTAGTATTGTATCAAGGTAGAGTGTCCCAGACCTCAACATTAGTATTGTATCAAGGTAGAGTGTCCCAGACCTCAACATTAGTATTGTATCAAGGTAGAGTGTCCCAGACCTCCACATTAGTATTGTATCAAGGTAGAGTGTCCCAGACCTCAACATTAGTATTGTAACAAGGTAGAGTGTCCCAGACCTCAACATTAGTATTGTATCAAGGTAGAGAGTCCCAGACCTCAACATTAATATTGTATCAAGGTAGAGTGTCCCAGACCTCAACATTAATATTGTATCAAGGTAGAGCGTCCCAGACCTCAACATTAATATTGTATCAAGGTAGAGCGTCCCAGACCTCAACATCAGTATTGTATCAAGGTAGAGTGTCCCAGACCTCAACATAAATATTGTATCAAGGTAGAGTGTCCCAGACTTCAACATTAGTATTGTATCAAGCTAGAGTGTCCTAGACCTCAACATTAGTATTGTATCAAGGTAGAGTGTCCCAGACCTCAACATTAGTATTGTATCAAGGTAGAGTGTCCCAGACCTCAACATTAATATTGTATCAAGGTAGAGTGTCCCAGACCTCAACATTAGTATTGTATCAAGCTAGAGTGTCCTAGACCTCAACATTAGTATTGTATCAAGGTAGAGTGTCCCAGACCTCAACATTAGTATTGTATCAAGGTAGAGTGTCCCAGACCTCAACATTAATATTGTATCAAGGTAGAGTGTCCCAGACCTCAACATTAATATCGTATCAAGGTAGAGTGTCCCAGACGTCAACATTAGTATTGTATCAAGGTAGAGTGTCCCAGACCTCAACATTAATATTGTATCTAGGTAGAGTGTCCCAGATCTCAACATTAATATTGTATCAAGGTAGAGTGTCCCAGACCTCAACATTAATATTGTATCAAGGTAGAGTGTCCCAGACCTCAACATTAGTATTGTATCAAGGTAGAGCGTCCCAGACCTCAACATTAGTATCGTATCAAGGTAGAGTGTCCCAGACCTCAACATTAATATTGTATCAAGGTAGAGTGTCCCAGACCTCAACATTAGTATTGTATCAAGGTAGAGCGTCCCAGACCTCGACATTAGTATTGTATCAAGGTAGAGTGTCCCAGACCTCAACATTAGTATTGTAACAAGGTAGAGTGTCCCATACCTCAACATTAGTATTGTATCAAGGTAGAGTGTCCCAGACCTCAACATTAATATTGTATCAAGGTAGAGTGTCCCAGACTTCAACATTAGTATTGTATCAAGGTAGAGTGTCCCATACCTCAACATTAATATTGTATCAAGGTAGAGTGTCCCAGACCTTAACATTAGTATTGTATCAAGGTAGAGTGTCCCAGACCTCAACATTAATATTGTATCAAGGTAGAGTGTCCCAGACCTCAACATTAATATTGTATCAAGGTAGAGTGTCCCAGACCTCAACATTAGTATTGTATCAAGGTAGAGCGTCCCAGACCTCAACATTAGTATTGTATCAAGGTAGAGTGTCCCAGGCCTCAACATTAATATTGTATCAAGGTAGAGTGTCCCATACCTCAACATTAATATTGTATCAAGGTAGAGCGTCCCAGACCTCAACATTAATATTGTATCAAGGTAGAGCGTCCCAGACCTCAACATTAATATCGTATCAAGGTAGAGTGTCCCATACCTCAACATTAATATTGTATCAAGGTAGAGCGTCCCAGACCTCAACATTAATATTGTATCAAGGTAGAGTGTCCCAGACCTCAACATTAGTATTGTATCAAGGTAGTGTCCCAGACCTCAACATTAGTATTGTATCAAGGTAGAGTGTCCCAGACCTCAACATTAGTATTGTATCAAGGTAGAGTGTCCCAGACCTCAACATTAGTATTGTATCAAGGTAGAGTGTCCCAGACCTCAACATTAGTATTGTATCAAGGTAGAGCGTCCCAGACCTCAACATTAGTATTGTATCAAGGTAGAGTGTCCCAGACCTCAACATTAATATTGTATCAAGGTAGAGTGTCCCAGACCTCAACATTAGTATTGTATCAAGGTAGAGTGTCCCAGACCTCAACATTAGTATTGTATCAAGGTAGAGTGTCCCAGACCTCAACATTAATATTGTATCAAGGTAGAGTGTCCCAGACCTCAACATTAGTATTGTATCAAGGTAGAGTGCCCCTAGACCTCAACATTAATATTGTATCAAGGTAGAGTGTCCCAGACCTCAACATTAGTATTGTATCAAGGTAGAGTGTCCCAGACCTCAACATTAATATTGTATCAAGGTAGAGTGTCCCAGATCTCAACATTAGTATTGTATCAAGGTAGAGTGTCCCAGACCTCAACATTAATATTGTATCAAGGTAGAGCGTCCCAGACCTCAACATTAGTATTGTATCAAGGTAGAGTGTCCCAGACCTCAACATTAATATTGTATCAAGGTAGAGTGTCCCAGACCTCAACATTAGTATTGTATCAAGGTAGAGTGTCCCAGACTTCAACATTAATATTGTATCAAGGTAGAGTGTCCCAGACCTCAACATTAGTATTGTATCAAGGTAGAGTGTCCCAGACCTCAACATTAATATTGTATCAAGGTAGAGTGTCCCAGACCTCAACATTAATATTGTATCAAGGTAGAGTGTCCCAGACCTCAAGGTTGTACATGTATTTCTAAAATCAATGAAGTTGTACATCAATTGTCACTTTCCTGTTTAAGTCAAATTTACTTTAATCCTCATATGCCAATGTAAATTGATATAGAAATATGTGTATAGTCTATGGCTGAAGTAATGGATTATATTATATATTGTAATGAAACTATAATCATATTTAATTCAAATGTGAAAGGGAGGTGACTCATTCATAACACAAAATACAAATACACTACAGCTGTAAGTATTAAGATCATTTGACATAAACTAACATGTCAGTTATTGAGAAGCAGTGACCTAAAGTCCACATAGGCACAAGTCATAGCTGTCAATGCTGTGGAGGTGTTGTAAGTTTAGATAAAACAGAGTGTTAGTTTATATATATATATGTACTTGAAAAAATAGACTGTTTATAGTAACACAAGACTGACAGATCAAAATCTACATCAAACAAACTCAAATTTAATCTCCTATGTCCTTGTAAGAATAAAATTTACAGCAAAAAAATGTTCCATACCCATTCTCTGTAAGTTCCTCCAGGTTTGAGGCGTTGAACTCTGACCCAAGGTAGAGATAATCTTTAATCATGGTTGGAGAGTCCATCTGTCCCATAATGGTGATCATTTCCTGGTCCACAAACTTCTTGTGGCTCTTCAGGGAACGCTTCAGCTTCTCCTCCAGAGCCTCTCGTAACTAAAAACATAAATGGTCAAGTATTATTAATATCTAAATTAAATCTATCCTTTGATCAGTCTGTAGAGGCCTCCTTCAGAGTGACTTGTAACTGGGTACAGAGTAATAAAGGTATCAGTTCTGTGTTGGTTCCTTCCAGAGCCTCTGGTAACTACATAGTTTTGTGACGGTTCCTTCTACAGCCTCTGGTAACTACATAGTTTTGTGACGGTTCCTTCCAGAGCCTCTGGTAACTACATTGTTTTGTGACGGCTCCTTCTACAGCCTCTGGTAACTACATAGTTTTGTGACTGTCCCTTCTACAGCCTCTGGTAACTATAGACAATAGCCAATTAGTGGAACAGTCTATTAACTGACATACATTGAACTCAAATACATTGAAATCTCGGTTAGTATGAACAAATACACATTCCCCAGCCACATTCCTACATAATCTCTGTATCTATTTCCTGGTTACATTGAATTGGCTATTATGAAAATCTGTCTAGTAGTATGAAAGTCATTTATCAACTAATTTTACCCGGATATTATATAAACACTGGCTGGTCAGTACCGCTTGGTCAAGCATGACAGGTATGAATGCAGTTACTTGACTGTGAAATAACTGTAATATGTGTTCACAAGTGAGGTTTTATTGTGTGAGTAAATGACAAAACAATAAAATAAACTAGTCTTTGTCAGTTCTTTGTTAACTATGGATTAGAATGTTGGACAGTAAATTCTCGAGACAGAAGCAAAACATTCTCCTATTTGTTGACAATTTCCCCGACCTATCCGCGTATCGATGCATTGAAATTCATAAAACGTGTGTTCTTTCACCCAACACTTCTTCTAAATTACAGCCGATGGATCAGGACAAGATTAATGTTGTAAAGATAAACTACAGAAAATATCTAGTAGAAAAAAAATTCCATCATTTGGACAATTCAACAGAGTTGTGTGTGAACGTGAGAGTAGGGACTGACTGGGTTCACAAAGCCTGGCATAATATCACCTCCTCAGCGATGATTATGTACCGTTAGCCGAATAATTATTAAATAGATCCATTTTCCCAACAGGGAGTTCATTGACAGCAAAAAACAGTCACTAATTAGCAATAATTTATTTTAAATAACGGTACTAAATTTGGGTAAGATCGAAGTACATAGACCTACATGTCGGTAGGTTAACCTGGAAAAAATACATAATGATGAAATGAAATTTATTTATTAATGTATTCCATACAATTTATTACGCTGTATGCAGTATCGTAAATTATTGCATGGACATGATTGCATTTATAATAATGAACAATGTTGTTATCGTTACAAGCAAGGGGAGTAACACTGTAAGCCAAAACACGGCTATTATGAACAAATTCTCAGAGTCCTCATGGTTTCATTATATCTGGGTAAGACTGTATTTGTGATCAGCAGTACATCTTTACACTGAACATTACCACTATAACCTGCTATGACGTACAAATATGGATGTGACCTCGTCCAAGTCTACTGTCATCATGATATTCTTTAGCTCCGTCTTGATCTGTTTCTGTAGGATGTCATCAGGACTGTCACCTCTGTGGAAGTAAAACACGGGCATTTCACAACAACAATAGTAACCAATATAAACATTTGTACGACAAAGACTGACCAGGACTGTCACCTAAGGAGAGATAATATTATTAGTTTCAAACATTTTCAAGACCAAGACTTGTTATATAATACGATCTTTGAAATGTTTGCAAGTCTGATAAAAGGTAGTACAGTGGTATATCGACTGAGGACAACTTGAGGACATCAAACTGCCTGATAATGCTAGGTTAGTGTGTGCCTTTTAAACTAGTTATTTGTACAAAGGTATCAAACACTACATATAAACTCTTATCAAATTTTCGAACAAGTAAAGGCTACTGAAATCAAACATGACTGTGAAACTGGACATTAGTACTTAAACTTCTAAACTAAAACAATGTGCACTTAGTAATCTTTATATAGATAAAATTATATCAAATCTAAGGCAGCTTGAGCATCCAAATTACCCATTATGATAAACTATTTCTCTGTAGATATTCAGATATTAATAATTAAAGCATCAGTCTAAAGATGTACTCACGGATCCATAAATAAGACATTCAAGGACCGCCAGTCCAGGAGTTCTTCGGAGGTAAACCTTTCAAAATTAAATTTCACAAATTTCACAATTACATTTAACAAAATTTAAAAGTAATAGCAGCAAACTTTATTGATATTTCAGTATTATGGACACTTTGCAGTTTATTCAGCAACATTTTCATATTTGTTCTCCTCAATATAAATAAAATAGTCCATTAAAAATTCCACACAGATATATATCACATACATGTAAGTTATGGTTTATATCTGAAATTTCATTCAATATGGTACCTGAATGGAATTTTATCAATCGAATAGATCTACGGATGATGATAATTGTAAGTTGCTACAGAACTGCATCCCTTAGCAAAGACATATTTAGTACATGTAACACCATTAAGGAGTTGAGACTTACCACTCAGATATACAAGCGCGGTCCGAGTTTATACGTGAGTTATAGTAACCGACCCAGGTGTGAGTCAGGCCACGAGGAATGTACATGTTGTCCCTGGAGATCTTTACCACTTTGTTTAGACTTTGTAGTGCCGACCTAAACACAAAATAAATGTATTTATTAATGTAGTGCCGACCTAAACACAAAATAAATGTATTTATTAATGTAGTGCCGACCTAAACACAAAATAAATGTATTTATTAATGTAGTGCCGACCTAAACACAAAATAAATGTATTTATCAATGTAGTGCTGACCTAAACACAAAATAAATGTATTTATTAATAAGATATTTCAACGGTAGGTGAAAAGATTTGATGGCTTTGATAAGGTGATGAACAGACAGATTGACTGACCTAAGGAATAACATATAAACCTGGAGAGTATATAGGTCACATTAAATGCTCAAGCTATGGTAAACAGCTCGGAGAGTGAGAAGCTCTAGTTTGAGCCCAAGCATAGGACGGGAGCTCTGTCATTATTCCTTCCTATTACAGATTTGGTGCCATTGACCACTCCAAGCATAAGCTATAGGAGATTGAACAGCTAGCTTCCTTGATGCCAAAGAAGCTGTGTTTACGTTTATTTCAAACAACTCTGGTCTAATATGTCAAACCATTTGTACCACAGTGACCCTGGACTCAATATTTAGTGACTCCTGAACTCACCACATGGCCTGGACTGACACAGGTTTGAAGATGTGCTGCTTCCCTTCTGAGCTCACCATAAAACCTCTGGAAGGCAAGAAAATCTATTAGTGGACAGTTCACACACTATATGGAATGTAGATTCTGGTTTACATATAAAGATACACAGCAATGTCAAGGAGATAAATAGTGTACAACTGGATATCACGGAGGATTTGTATATGTAAACCAGAATCTACATTGTACAGCTTATCTATTGTGTTATACTGTAAACATACTTATTTTAGCGCAATCAAGTTTAAGCGCATTTGCAGATTTTAGCCAGTTAGCGCAATGATGAATTAGCGCATCCACAGAACTTTCTATAGAAATGGAACGTACAAAAAGTAATTAGCGCAATCATAATATAGCGCAAGGCTTCCAGCGCGAAAAGCGCTAAAATAAAATTACCGCTAAAATATGTTCGTTTACAGTAACCCCAACTAAATCAACATTCCCCAATTGTTTTCAACTAATCAACACTTAAATAACATCAGCTTAACCTGAGAAATTTAGTCAAAAACTGGGAAGCTGGAGCACATTTTCATTCATAGTTGACTATGGTCAACAATGGTAGTGAAAGAGTTAAGGAAATTCCTTCAATTCAAACTTTACCATAGGAAAGCATAATAGGATTTAATTAAAACATTTTAGTTAACGAGCATTCCTTAATTTCTGTCATGCTTTCCTGGCAAAATTTCAGGTTAAGGAAAACACCAATCTAATTAAAATCAGAAGCTCATTATTGACTCCGTAAACTCTGTATGAACATCTAACAACATCTCATCGGGAATCACGTCAGGGTGACCTTTCCTCCAGCCAATCGGTAAATACGGAGTTAAGGAGTTGATAATGAGCATCTGATTTTAATTAGATTGGGAAAACACATGCATTGAATAGAAAACTGTTTTTCTTCAATTCCATTTTTGATCGTATTTACTGGTGTACAAATTTTAGTGTTCTAACACTAACAATAGTAATATATAAACTGACCCGTCGCCATTAATAATAGTAATATATAAACTGACCCGTCGCCATTTAGTTTAACACTGGTATCGGCCCAGATCGGGAGGACAAGACCTATCGTAGCCTCGTTGTTACAGTCAATGCCAAGGATGACCGACTCCTCAGTGTCCTGTTTACCGAAGCACGACACTACGGCCATGTAGCGGTTGTGGCCCTCATGTAGACTCTCCAGTTTCACCGCCTGTTCAATCAGACAAAATAGTGTTAAACATTATACATGATATATTTTCTGATTCAATTTTGTTTTAATGTATACAGAGGACAAAAAATAGCAATATTAACGATATATATATATATATATATAATTCTGCAGAGTTAGGTATATGTACCTTTAACAAAAACTGTCTGATAATCATCTAATTGAACATTTACAGCTACTGTATGATATCCAGTATGAATGTATATTATGTAAGCATAGGTAATGTACTCTAAGTGAGGCTGCATGACCAGAAGTTATCCTCAGATAGTGTCATGTGACAGGAGGAGGTAGAGCCTTGAATGTAGACGGTGCACACTTCATACTCATAGTCTATACTTACCACTTTGATGGTGTCATGTGACCGGAGGAGGTAGAACATTGACTGTAGGTGGCTCTGTATGTCCCCTGTGACTGTAAAATAAAGCGTATAAAGAAGGATGAGAACACAATCATACCAAATAACAAATTGATAGTATCACATACTAGATCACACAATATATCTTTGTTTGTTTGCTGGTTTTATCACCCCGTGAATAACCAGGGTCATTTTGAGGTAGGGCCCCATTGTAGTAGTTGGTGACTAACTCACTGAAAAACATATGGGAGACCTGTAGCATGCCATCCAGAGCAATTAGGGTAAAATGTCTTGTCCAACAATGACAGCACAGATATGTGTGATTTACCTGTACCGACACCTGCATGTCTCTCCCGTACTAACTTCTGTGTACATGTGTGTGATTTACCTGTACCAACACCTGCATGTCTCTCCCGTACTTACTTCTTTGTACATGTGTGTGATTTACCTGTACCGACACCTGCATGTCTCTCCCGTACTAACTTCTGTGTACATGTGTGTGATTTACCTGTACCGACACCTGCATGTCTCTCCCGTACGATCTTCTGTGTACATGTGTGTGATTTACCTGTACCGACACCTGCATGTCTCTCCCGTACGATCTTCTGTGTACATGTGTGTGATTTACCTGTACCGACACCTGCATGTCTCTCCCGTACGATCTGTGTACATGTGTGTGATTTACCTGTAACGACACCTGCATGTCTCTCCCGTACTAACTTCTGTGTATATGTGTGTGATTTACCTGTACCGACACCTGCATGTCTCTCCTGTACTGACTACTGTGTACATGTGTGTGATTTACCTGTACCGACACCTGCATGTCTCTCCCGTACGATCTTCTGTGTACATGTGTGTGATTTACCTGTACCGACACCTGCATGTCTCTCCTGTACGATCTTCTGTGTACATGTGTGTGATTTACCTCTACCGACACCTGCATGTCTCTCCCGTACTAACTTCTGTGTACATGTGTGTGATTTACCTGTACCGACACCTGCATGTCTCTCCCGTACAATCTTCTGTGTACATGTTTGTGATTTACCTGTACCGACACCTGCATGTCTCTCCCGTACGATCTTCTGTGTACATGTGTGTGATTTACCTCTACCGACACCTGCATGTCTCTCCCGTACTAACTTCTGTGTACATGTGTGTGATTTACCTGTACCGACACCTGCATGTCTCTCCCGTACTGACTTCTGTGTACATGTGTGTGATTTACCTGTACCGACACCTGCATGTCTCTCCCGTACTAACTTCTGTGTACATGTGTGTGGTTTACCTGTACCGACCCCTGCATGTCTCTCCCGTACGATCTTCTGTGTACATGTGTGTGATTTACCTGTACCGACACCTGCATGTCTCTCCCGTACTAACTTCTGTGTATATGTGTGTGATTTACCTGTACCGACACCTGCATGTCTCTCCCGTACGATCTTCTGTGTATATGTATGATCTGTAACATCACTCTGGGGAAGGATGAGCACCGCTCCTTTTACAGCGAAGTAACTCTCACTGAAACTATAAACATGGTTTACAGGTTACTCACAGTGGATATATTACAGAAACTCACTCTATTTACTGTGTTACAGTTTACAGCCAGTGTCACTCTCTACTGTACAGTTTACAGCCAGTGTCACTTTTACTGTAGTTTACAGCCAGTATGTGTCACTCTCTAACACTGTACAGTTTACAGCCAGTGTCATTCTCTAGTACTGTACAGTTTACAGCCAGTGTCACTCTCTATTACTGTACAGTTTACAGCCAGTGTCACTCTCTAGTACTGTACAGTTTAGTCAGTGTCACTCTCTATTACTGTACAGTTTACAGCCAGTGTCACTCTCTAGTACTGTACAGTTTACAGCCAGTGTCACTCTCTAGTACTGTACAGTTTACAGCCAGTGTCACTCTCTAGTGTACAGTTTACAGCCAGTGTCACTCTCTAGTACTGTACAGTTTACAGCCAGTGTCACTCTCTAACACTGTACAGTTTACAGCCAGTGTCTCTCTAGTACTGTACAGTTTACAGCCAGTGTCACTCTCTAGTACTGTACAGTTTACAGCCAGTGTCACTCTCTACTGTACAGTTTACAGCCAGTGTCACTCTCTAGTACTGTACAGTTTACAGCCAGTGTCACTCTAGTACTGTACAGTTTACAGCCAGTGTCACTCTCTGATACTGTACAGTTTGAATTTACAGCCAGTGTCACTCTCTAGTACTGTACAGTTTACAGCCAGTGTCACTCTCTAGATCTAGTCCCCCACAGTTTACAGCCAGTGTCACTCTCTGATACTGTACAGTTTAAATTTACAGCCAGTGTCACTCTCTACTGTACAGTTTACAGCCAGTGTCACTCTCTACTGTACAGTTTACAGCCAGTGTCACTCTCTACTGTACAGTTTACAGCCAGTGTCACTCTCTAGATCTAGTCCTCCACAGTTTACAGCCAGTGTCACTCTCTACTGTACAGTTTACAGCCAGTGTCACTCTCTCTACTGTACAGTTTACAGCCAGTGTCACTCTCTACTGTACAGTTTACAGCCAGTGTCACTCTCTACTGTACAGTTTACAGCCAGTGTCACTCTCTACTGTACAGTTTACAGCCAGTGTCACTCTCTACTGTACAGTTTACAGCCAGTGTCACTCTCTACTGTACAGTTTACAGCCAGTGTCACTCTCTACTGTACAGTTTACAGCCAGTGTCACTCTCTAGATCTAGTCCCCCACAGTTTACAGCCAGTGTCACTCTCTAGTACTGTACAGTTTGAATTTACAGCCAGTGTCACTCTCTAGTACTGTACAGTTTACAGCCAGTGTCACTCTCTAGTACTGTACAGTCTACAGCCAGTGTCACTCTCTAGATCTAGTCCCCCACAGTTTACAGCCAGTGTCACTCTCTAGATCTAGTCCTCCACAGTTGATTGTCAGTGTCACTCTCTACTGTACAGTTTACAGCCAGTGTCACTCTCTACTGTACAGTTTACAGCCAGTGTCACTCTCTAGATCTAGTCCCCCACAGTTTACAGCCAGTGTCACTCTCTAGATCTAGTCCCCCACAGTTTACAGCCAGTGTCACTCTCTAGATCTAGTCCCCCACAGTTTACAGCCAGTGTCACTCTCTAGATCTAGTCCCCCACAGTTTACAGCCAGTGTCACTCTCTAGATCTAGTCCCCCACAGTTTACAGCCAGTGTCACTCTCTAGATCTAGTCCTCCACAGTTGATTGTCAGTGTCACTCTCTACTGTACAGTTTACAGCCAGTGTCACTCTCTAGATCTAGTCCTCCACAGTTGATTGTCAGTGTCACTCTCTACTGTACAGTTTACAGCCAGTGTCACTCTCTAGTACTGTACAGTTTACAGCCAGTGTCACTCTCTACTGTACAGTTTACAGCCAGTGTCACTCTCTACTGTACAGTTTACAGCCAGTGTCACTCTCTACTGTACAGTTTACAGCCAGTGTCACTCTCTACTGTACAGTTTACAGCCAGTGTCACTCTCTACTGTACAGTTTACAGCCAGTGTCACTCTCTAGATCTAGTCCCCCACAGTTTACAGGCAGTGTCACTCTCTAGTACTGTACAGTTTGAATTTACAGCCAGTGTCACTCTCTAGTACTGTACAGTTTACAGCCAGTGTCACTCTCTAGTACTGTACAGTCTACAGCCAGTGTCACTCTCTAGATCTAGTCCCCCACAGTTTACAGCCAGTGTCACTCTCTACTGTACAGTTTGAATTTACAGCCAGTGTCACTCTCTAGTACTGTACAGTTTACAGCCAGTGTCACTCTCTAGATCTAGTCCCCCACAGTTTACAGCCAGTGTCACTCTCTAGATCTAGTCCTCCACAGTTGATTGTCAGTGTCACTCTCTACTGTACAGTTTACAGCCAGTGTCACTCTCTACTGTACAGTTTACAGCCAGTGTCACTCTCTACTGTACAGTTTACAGCCAGTGTCACTCTCTAGATCTAGTCCTCCACAGTTGATTGTCAGTGTCACTCTCTATTACTGTACAGTTTACAGCCAGTGTCACTCTCTAGTACTGTACAGTTTACAGCCAGTGTCACTCTCTAGATCTAGTCCTCCACAGTTTATAGCCAGTGTCACTCTCTACTGTACAGTTTACAGCCAGTGTCACTCTCTAGATCTAGTCCTCCACAGTTTAAAGCCAGTGTCACTCTCTATTACTGTACAGTTTACAGCCAGTGTCACTCTCTAGTACTGTACAGTTTACAGCCAGTGTCACTCTCTAGATCTAGTCCTCCACAGTTGATTGTCAGTGTCACTCTCTACTGTACAGTTTACAGCCAGTGTCACTCTCTAGTACTGTACAGTTTACAGCCAGTGTCACTCTCTACTGTACAGTTTACAGCCAGTGTCACTCTCTATTGTACATTTTACAGCCAGTGTCACTCTCTAGTACTGTACAGTTTACAGCCAGTGTCACTCTCTAGATCTAGTCCCCCACAATTTACAGCCAGTGTCACTCTCTACTGTACAGTTTACAGCCAGTGTCACTCTCTAGATCTAGTCCCCCACAATTTACAGCCAGTGTCACTCTCTACTGTACAGTTTACAGCCAGTGTCACTCTCTAGATCTAGTCCCCCACAGTTTACAGCCAGTGTCACTCTCTAGTACTGTACAGTTTACAGCCAGTGTCACTCTAGTACTGTACAGTTTACAGCCAGTGTCACTCTCTACTGTACAGTTTACAGCCAGTGTCACTCTCTACTGTACAGTTTACAGCCAGTGTCACTCTAGTACTGTACAGTTTACAGCCAGTGTCACTCTCTAGTACTGTACAGTTTACAGCCAGTGTCACTCTCTACTGTCCACAGTTTACAGCCAGTGTCACTCTCTACTGTACAGTTTACAGCCAGTGTCACTCTCTACTGTACAGTTTATAGCCAGTGTCACTCTCTAGATATAGTCCTCCACAGTTTATTGTCAGTGTCATTAGTATTTATGTGTTTGGGTTTCAGGAGTCACCAGGGAGATAGTGATGGCTGTCATTAAGATAAATGAAGATGATTATCTACCATAAAAATCTCACATGATGATTGTTATTCAGGAAACAAAATAAATAATGTATCATCTCCTACTGTAATTACTGGTAGTCTCAAATCAACTCTCACCTAAACTTAGACATAAAGACAAGAGATGAAGACAGTTATAGGTCACATTAGTAATACCATGATACCCTCCATTTTTACACATAAATCGGCACGGGTTTTCCTGATATATGTGCTATTAATTTAAGTTCCTGTATTCTATCTGAAGTTCTAGCTGTGTTACCCAGGGTATATGTGACCACGTTTGTCCATTATTTTGTCATTATGTGTTAATTTGACTAATTTGATTCCCTTGAGAGTTTTGATAAAAGACTTATATTACATTCATACACATTCTTGTTATATGCCCTGTATGTCTTAAGTGATAAGCTGGTAGTTGTAGGGTATTTTAAGGAAGATGAAGTAGTCACACAAATGGACTTCAATGTCAGTATAGTGACAAGCCAGAGACATTTTGGTTGGAGTCAAAATTATTTTGTTTATAAAGTTAAACATTTTAAAATTCAAACCCGCTTTTGATAAAATCAGAGTCTGGCTCTAATGATTCAGGAATCATATAATGACATTTATATATATATAATCATGTAATATTAAATTTCTTGAAATACAATATATCTTTTTCACTTTCAAACAATTTTTTTCATGATATGAATCAAGCAACAAGAGCCATCCAGTCAGAAAACCCAATACTAAATATGACACGTTGATATACTATCCTCAGAATTCCAGGGGTCGTATTCCTGTATAATCTGAAGATGATCGAGAATGTAAGGCTCTGAAGATGTAGATAGGTCAGTGATATACCTGTCACACCTGAGGGATATTGTTAGTGGCTATAACCTCTTCCTAATTAACATACTAACAAGTCTGTAATTACTGTTCATCATTATAAACAACAACCTGACAAAGTAAATATACCCATCAGTCATTACAGTGAGTAATGTTAATGAGAGAACAGGTCGTACTCTCCATTAATATTGTGTATACATAATGTCAGATTGTGATAAACATCATCATACAATCCTATAAGGTTCTCCAGCAGACAGCCTAACATCGGTAAAACATTTTTATATGTCCTGCTCAAATTATTATAAAATAAAAATTCTTAAAAAATATATAGTAATACATGTACTGCAAAATATTCTGACAATTTAATTTGACACTAACAACGTACAACACTTTAATACGAATTTACGTAATGTAAGAAAACAAAAAATTCTGTGTAATCATGACTACATTTTCAATTACATGCATAAAATTTTCAATTTTAAGATGAATACTCAGCTATCATTCTGTAATAGTATGGCAGTTCAGTTTTGAACTAATGCATGCAGCGTCAGACTGTCAGCCACAAATCGCGACGGGGGAAAAAAGTGAAAACATCAGGAATCATTACATCTCCGTGCTAATTATCGCTGTATTAAAGTTAATGGTCCAGTGGTGGTATATTACCGATGATACACATCACTGACTTCGTTCAAATCATATACAATGTACATCACCTGATGTTGGGCGTCAAAATGCAATGACAACTATGCACTACACGATTCCCTTTGAAGACTATGAAATTACAGTATTTACACATTTTAAAAACATGTTTACAAAACAGCACATCGTTTGGAAATGATAGATACACCCTACCATTATAAGTAGTTTTCTCACTACGGTGTTATAACCTCTATCACTATACATGTATATATATACAGTGAGTGTATACTACACGATCCATTCTATAACTATACCAACTATATAACATTACTAATTAATTATATAGACGAGACCATTACTTATACTCCCTTCATTGGGGTATGTCAGGAAGTCATCAGTTCACGAATTTGTTTATCATTTCTTATTTTTGTCTTTAAACATTTGTTTTAAATGTACCAACATACCAGTAAACCAACAGAGTACCATTGGTATTTGTAGTTTTTACTATATTATAGGTTTCATGGCCACACGGTTAGATATGTACTGAATGCTGTTTACTATATTATAGGTTTCATGGCCACACGGATATAACGTCCTGAATGCAGCTATCTGTAGACCTGATCTACTGAATAATTAATGTCACTATACTTACAAAACTTATACCGTTAAAATGGACATTTACAGTGAACACCTTTAAAATGCTTCTCAATGCATAATGTATGATAGCTATATCGGTAATGGTGTGATCTGACTGTTGAAGCCTTGATATGATGTAAATTGTGATCACTAGTCGTTACCTGTTCCATTACTGACAACTTATACCGACAATATGAGTACATTTTTGTAAGTATTTGAGCAATTCTGTTCTTGTGAAAGAGTCAATATTAATGGGGACAATTTGTAACCATACACTAATTTGATTGCCAATGATTATATTATTAAACACAACCTGCATCTAGTTGTATGATTGGAAATTAGTCTACTTTCAACTTTCTGCCCTTATTTTATCAATTTTTTCAATGTCAGTAACTTGAGTTGGATATAACGGTTTCGTTTCAATGTCCGTATTTTCTGTTGTTTTTTTTAACATTCAAGATGTACCTACCTACTGTCTGCCCTGCTGCAGGAAACGGTCAGTTTGTATCGACCCAGTGACCAGTCCACTCGAGCCACTGAACTGGACACCATTATTGATATTTCCACTTAAGTTCACAAATGGTCTACAAAAACATATTTCTGGTAAAAACACAAGGTTGTCCTCCTGATTATCAGTGACTCAGTCACAATTAGAATTTCAAACATGTTGTGTGTTTTGAAGTTAATCACTTTAAATAGCCGTGGCACAAGTCTGAAGATTCCGATAAAGTCCAAAACAATTGAATGTCTTCAATACTAATCACGTGCACGTGTTGTATGGGAAAGCATTTCCAAGACAGACAGGTCACCCTCGTCTGAATTATCTAATTATATTGCTGAACTTGCTGACTAGGAAGATTCTTGACATTGACAGGATGTGCGGAAGCCTGCCCACAGACACTTGTGGTGATTGGAGACCTTCTAGGCGGTTCCTGTGATGATGTTTGGTCCGTTATATATGGTTATATCCTCTATATAGCCTGATCATCAATTCTGCTTTTGTCTGGTCATCACATACAGCGACTTGCGTGAAATACTAAATATATGTAAATGTTTCAGCAGATATACAAACATCTACATTACGTAACATCTCAGGATTATACACAATCCACACAAGAAAGAAACTATTTCTCCAAATTGATTTTGGCTTTGCATCAAAAAGTAATAACTAAAAGGAATTTTCAAAAATTGATTTTGAATTCTTGATGTCTGTGTGTGGTAGATGTTCTTGATGTCTGGTTTTCAGGCAATCTGTACAAGTATGTTCAACATATACAGCTATATATAGAGCCTGGAAGTAATACAGACTGGTGGCACATATATCATTACAAATAAACTTATCATTAAGTTGTCAGCATTTCCACTTTTAATTTCACATAAATTTGATGACACTGCAAATGACTCACCGATTACACAGGGTAATAACACTGACAAATTCATCTGTGGTTAACATCAGCTACCAAAGTAGTGGAAACAAATAAGATGTGAAAAAATTAGTTTAAAAATTCTTCACAGTAGCCTTGACTTGTGACGTCATTACAGTATGAATCCCTCCAATATGATACAGCCTCCTTCGTATATGATACAGCCTCCTTCGTATCTGTATGACTGGTAATGTAATCTATCAGTATCCAGAAATTAAAGGTTCCAAACCAAAACTGTCTTGTCCAGTAAAATCAAATTAAAGAACAAAAGTTCAATTCCGTTTTCAACGGTCACATGATTTGGACAAAATTGGATGAACCACCTTTATAGCATCAGTTTCCTTGCCAGATGAAATGTTTACTGTAGAGATCAGAATTAAAAACGTACACCCCAAGTCTGCACGTTTTTCAAGCTTCTCCAATGTAGACTTCCATGTACAGTCCAGCTATACTAACACAATCCAACTGACAAGCCAGCTAAACAAGTAACATGTCAGCTAGGATTTCAAACAACGAATATCCTAGAACTAAATGATCCATGCAGGTATATATGTACTTCAATGAAATTCCAGGTGAGTACAGGTGATGTTAATATCCATCAGATATAGAGATCATGTGTGTGAGATGAGGCCTATACAGGTGTCACAGATGGTATATCCCTGCATAATTAAACTGATCATAAAGATCTGTATCAGTACAGACGGGGATACCTGTAATGATCGCACACCTGTATACCAAACTAAGGTTTACATGTCTGTGTACCTCATATAGCCTCGGACAGCTAATAAATATATGTCATTCCCACAACAGTTTTAATATTCCCTGACAAGGAAATATTTACATTATACAGATACAGGAAACTATTCTATCTGTATTGTCATTTCAACCATTAAATGTTTGTCAAATTCAACTTTTTCATCTGTATAATGTTCCTTCCAATACAATATCAAATAATACTGAATCTTCCTTCCAATACAATACTAAATGTTACTGAATGTTCCTTCCAATACAATATCAAATGTTACTGAATGTTCCTTCCAATACAATATCAAATGTTACTGAATGTTCCTTCCAATACAATATCAAATGTTACTGAATGTTCCTTCCAATACAATATCAAATGTTACTGAATGTTCCTTCCAATATAATATCAAATGTTACTGAATGTTCCTTCCAATACAATATCAAATGTTACTGAATGTTCCTTCCAATACAATATCAAATGTTACTGAATGTTCCTTCCAATACAATATCAAATGTGACTGAATGTTCCTTCCAATACAATATCAAATGTGACTGAATGTTCCTTCCAATACAATATCAAATGTTATTGAATCTTCCTTCCAATACAATATCAAATGTTACTGAATGTTCCTTCCAATACAATATCAAATGTTACTGAATCTTCCTTCCAATACAATATCAAATGTTACTGAATCTTCCTTCCAATACAATACTAAATGTTACTGAATGTTCCTTCCAATACAATATCAAATGTTACTGAATGTTCCTTCCAATACAATATCAAATGTTACTGAATGTTCCTTCCATTACAATATCAAATGTTACTGAATGTTCCTTCCAATACAATATCAAATGTTACTGAATATTCCTTCCAATACAATATCAAATGTTACTGAATATTCCTTCTAATACAATATCAAATGTTACTGAATGTTCCTTCCAATACAATATCAAATGTGACTGAATGTTCCTTCCATTACAATATCAAATGTTACTGAATGTTCCTTCCAATACAATATCAAATGTTACTGAATCTTCCTTCTAATACAATATCAAATGTTACTGAATCTTCCTTCCAAAAGTTCCAATACAATATCAAATGTTACTGAACTGCTCAGTAAATGATTCACTGTGTACACTTTCATTTTCAGGTGAAATCGTTGGTCTGAGTGGTTAAGTTATTGAGGTGTACAGTGGTAAAGCTGATTCCTCCACATGTACTGTCTATGTGGCAATGCTGATGGCTACGGAGTAATTTCAATCTCCCCAATATCCCTTGTGGAAAACATGGACTAGTAGGTTTATAATTTTAATGACATTGCATTAGTTATATACCCACACAACAGAACTTGTTGTCCGTGTAGTAATTACAATCTTTCCAACCATCGTTTGTCCATTAGAAATCCTTCCTCCAATGTTTATCTTATTGTTGTGCGTTCCGACAACATGAAGACTTCCTTAAGAGCTATATCATTCATGAAGGATGTATTCGTCATCACTTTTAACAGACACAAACGTAGAAACAAACTTCAGGTCTGGATCTGTTCAATGAATAAAAACAATTCTGCAGCAGATTAGAAATTCATGGAGGCACAGAAATGGCTCAACTTCGTGTCACTAATCTGATTGGTCCAGAACAACCTTTATATGTCGATTTCTTCATGTTGTTTTTACCACATTCTAAACAAGTTATCTATTAGATAATAAATATTGATGACCTTTACTTTCCACCAACAATTGTCCATTACGTTGTATGGTACACTTTGTCTGTTCCCATATTCTCGTAACAGGATAATCCTTTCCAAGTCACCACATCATTATAGAGCCATCCTCAAAAGTCACACACTACACTCCCCGCGCGACTAGAATCAAACTGACAACTGAACTCTAATGCAGCTTACTGAATGTTCCTCACACTTGTCAAAACATACTGAATTAAAATAGATTTTCATTGTGTAAATAAGAGAACATTATATAAGAACGACAGGTTGTCAAATCTTGTCAGTCACGACTCGGTGACAGATGTTTCCGTCTAGATATACGTGTATCACGTCTGCCAGTTTCCTGAGTATAAGTACCAATGTATCTTACCAATGTATCTGCGTGTGCTCTGACTGACCACCGGTAATATTAAGTTTGTCGGATTCACCACATCAATGGCTGGATTGTTTTCGTAAGATTCCTGGCTCAGCTGTTCCAAAATCCTCACGTTTTTATACATGAGTTAAGCCTGTTGTGTTCTTTGTGTATATTTGTTGTGATGTAAACATCTCGGTACATGTGACCTTTCCCCTCATCCTATTAGGACAATCCTGAGTCCCACTGGTCACAATCCTTTGTGGTCTAGACGTTGACCCGGAGACCATTGTCTTACGTTGATGTAAATTAGATTTAAAAATTCAAAATCCGGTTTGTTTTGGTGGTAGTATACGATAACTACACAGGTAAACTGTCCTTATATACACCTGTAGTGATATAAAACCATCCATCTGTGTCGCTATATATATAGTAACATCTATCCAATACCTTCTCATCTATCTACCATATCAAGTCTCGGGGGGATAAAACCTGGAATTAGAATCTACCACTACATGTAAATACAGAACAGGGGTCATTAACATTTCAGTACCTTCGCTAGGGATCGAACCCGTGACCCCACGTTTATGTAATGGTCTGAGGCTCTACCAAAAGAGCTAAATAGAAATCTTCTAAGCCCAGTAGTTCTAACTTGTATTAGTATCTTAGGGAACACTAACTCTATTTACCAAAACACTAGAACTAACTTTTAAGATTTTGTTTTCTTTAATTTTTCAAAAGACTTTAAAACAGCTTTGATTATATATCACATGTTTATATTGAATTTGGTGTTCCCAAATTAAATGTCAGCATATCCAGGTAAAATGAAGCTAAATTTAGCCATCATATCGGAGGTTATACTACAGGCCCAAATGATCAAACAAATGACAATTATCTGTAGATCTACATGGCCATTTCTTGTCACTACTATATATATCAACTTGAAGACCGTCAATCATTGTCTATTTATATATGTAACAATGAATCAGCTAGTGTAACAGTTCAAATGATGTCAGCTAGCTTTACAAACACCAGTATCTATATATAGACCCATAATACCTGCTCATGCATTCCAAATCTCTGGTTATAAACATAGGAAGTAACTACGGAATGCCCCCCCCCCCCCCCCCCCCCCCCCCCCCCCCACAAAAAAAAAAAAAACCCACAGCAAACAATCCTACCCCATACCAGGGCAAGACACTTTACATGTTAGTGTAATATGCTCTGGATACCATTGTGACATCATCCCATACGATGGAAGCCACAAGCTACTACAGGGAGAGACCCTGTCTCAAAATTAAATCCAGTAATCAAACAAAAATATACCACAATATCTATATATACTAATGCTGGTACTGATACTTAATGAAAAGAAGTTTTTCAATTTAAGCAAACGATCCATCGCATGACCATTAAGATATGTAATAACTTTAACCCTAGGTATCTAATAGAGCAATAATGTCGGAAATAAACATCTACATAGAACAGTGAAATCTGTTGTCAATGAAAATATAATTATTGAGCTACCTTATAGTGGTATTTATAGTCAGTATGAACGCAATCAGAAGGCAGTTCAATGAGAAGTTAAATAGCATCAAATATATAAACTGGAGACATGGCACATGACGTGCATTCGATGACACCTAGTATACTGCACCTGTAGCTTATGTGAATCAGGCCCAGATTAAATGAATCATATTAATAAAACAGTCTGTATCATAGGTGTTTAACACTCTTTACTTGTAGATAGTATTACCGGGTAATTAATGGTTAAGCCACTTGTAGATAGTATTACCGGGTAACAGATTTAATGTTTAAGTCACTTGTAGATAGTATTACAGGTAACAGATTTAATGGTTAAGTCACTTGTAGATAGTATGACCGGGTAATTAATGGTTAAGTCACTTGTAGATAGTATTACCGGGTAATTAATGGTTAAGTCACTTGTAGATAGTATTACCGGGTAATTAATGGTTAAGTCACTTGTAGATAGTATTACAGGGTAATTAATGGTTAAGTCACTTGTAGATAGTATTACAGGGTAACAGATTTAATGGTTAAGTCACTTGTAGATAGAATTACCAGGTAACAGATTTAATGGTTAAGTCACTTGTAGATAGTATTACAGGGTAATTAATGGTTAAGTCACTTGTAGATAGTATTACAAGTAACAGATTTAATGGTTAAGTCACTTGTAGATAGTATTACCAGGTAACAGATTTAATGGTTAAGTCACTTGTAGATAGTATTACAGGGTAATTAATGGTTAAGTCACTTGTAGATAGTATTACAGGTAACAGATTTAATGGTTAAGTCACTTGTAGATAGTATTACAGGTAACAGATTTAATGGTTAAGTCACTTGTAGATAGTATTACAGGTAACAGATTTAATGGTTAAGTCACTTATAGATAGTATTACCGGGTAACAGATTTAATGGTTAAGTCACTTGTAGATAGTATTACCAGGTAACAGATTTAATGGTTAAGTCACTTGTAGATAGTATTACCGGGTAACAGATTTAATGGTTAAGTCACTTGTAGATAGTATTACCGGGTAACAGATTTAATGGTTAAGTCACTTGTAGATAGTATTACAGGGTAACAGATTTAATGGTTAAGTCACTTGTAGATAGTATTACAGGTAACAGATTGAATGGTTAAGTCACTTGTAGATAGTATTACAGGGTAATTAATGGTTAAGTCACTTGTAGATAGTATTACCGGGTAATTAATGGTTAAGTCACTTGTAGATAGTATTACAGGGTAACAGATTTAATGGTTAAGTCACTTGTAGATAGTATTACAGGTAACAGATTTAATGGTTAAGTCACTTGTAGATAGTATTACCGGGTAACAGATTTAATGGTTAAGTCACTTGTAGATAGTATTACAGGTAACAGATTTAATGGTTAAGTCACTTGTAGATAGTATTACCAGGTAACAGATTTAATGTTTAAGTCACTTGTAGATAGTATTACCGGGTAATTAATGGTTAAGTCACTTGTAGATAGTATTACAGGTAACAGATTTAATGGTTAAGTCACTTGTAGATAGTATTACCGGGTAACAGATTTAATGGTTAAGTCACTTGTAGATAGTATTACCGGGTAATTAATGGTTAAGTCACTTGTAGATAGTATTACCGGGTAACAGATTTAATGGTTAAGTCACTTGTAGATAGTATTACCGGGTAATTAATGGTTAAGTCACTTGTAGATAGTATTACAGGTAACAGATTTAATGGTTAAGTCACTTGTAGATAGTATTACCGGGTAACAGATTTAATGGTTAAGTCACTTGTAGATAGTATTACAGGTAACAGATTTAATGGTTAAGTCACTTGTAGATAGTATTACAGGTAACAGATTTAATGGTTAAGTCACTTGTAGATAGTATTACCGGGTAACAGATTTAATGGTTAAGTCACTTGTAGATAGTATTACAGGTAACAGATTTAATGGTTAAGTCACTTGTAGATAGAATTACAGGTAACAGATTTAATGGTTAAGTCACTTGTAGATAGAATTACCGGGTAACAGATTTAATGGTTAAGTCACTTGTAGATAGTATTACAGGGTAATTAATGGTTAAGTCACTTGTAGATAGTATTACTGGGTAATTAATGGTTAAGTCACTTGTAGATAGTATTACAGGTAACAGATTTAATGGTTAAGTCACTTGTAGATAGTATTACCGGGTAACAGATTTAATGGTTAAGTCACTTGTAGATAGTATTACAGGTAACAGATTTAATGGTTAAGTCACTTGTAGATAGTATTACCGGGTAATTAATGGTTAAGTCACTTGTAGATAGTATTACCGGGTAATTAATGGTTAAGTCACTTGTAGATAGTATTACCGGGTAACAGATTTAATGGTTAAGTCACTTGTAGATAGTATTACAGGGTAACAGATTTAATGGTTAAGTCACTTGTAGATAGAATTACAGGGTAACAGATTTAATGGTTAAGTCACTTGTAGATAGTATTACCGGGTAACAGATTTAATAGTTAAGTCACTTGTAGATAGTATTACAGGTAACAGATTTAATGGTTAAGTCACTTGTAGATAGTATTACCGGGTAACAGATTTAATGGTTAAGTCACTTGTAGATAGTATTACAGGGTAATTAATGGTTAAGTCACTTGTAGATAGTATTACAGGTAACATATTTAATGGTTAAGTCACTTGTAGATAGTATTACAGGTAACAGATTTAATGGTTAAGTCACTTGTAGATAGTATTACAGGTAACAGATTTAATGGTTAAGTCACTTGTAGATAGTATTACAGGGTAATTAATGGTTAAGTCACTTGTAGATAGTATTACAGGTAACAGATTTAATGGTTAAGTCACTTGTAGATAGTATTACCGGGTAACAGATTTAATGGTTAAGTCACTTGTAGATAGTATTACAGGTAACAGATTTAATGGTTAAGTCACTTGTAGATAGTATTACCGGGTAACAGATTTAATGGTTAAGTCACTTGTAGATAGTATTACAGGTAACAGATTTAATGGTTAAGTCACTTGTAGATAGTATTACCGGGTAACAGATTTAATGGTTAAGTCACTTGTAGATAGTATTACAGGGTAACAGATTTAATGGTTAAGTCACTTGTAGATAGAATTACAGGGTAACAGATTTAATGGTTAAGTCACTTGTAGATAGTATTACCGGGTAACAGATTTAATAGGTTAAGTCATTTGTGATAGTATTAAGGAAAAATTTTAAGGGTTAACCCCTTTAGTAGTATTCCCGGGAAACCCGTTTTAAATGGTTAAGTACTTGTAAGTTTCCCGGAAATAATTTTAAATCCTTTAAATTTTCGGTCCCAATTTAATTTAACACTTTAAAGTATTACAAAAAAATTTTATCCTTGTAAATATTAACCGGGTACAGTTTTAAATGGTTAAGTCATTTGTAGATGTTTTACGGGGGTAACGTTTTAAGGGTTAAGTCACTTGAAATAGTTACAGGGAAACAGTTTAAATGGTTAAGTCATTTGTAGATAGTTTTCCCGGGAAAGATTAATTTAAAGTCATTTGTAGATATTTACAGAAACGATTTAATGGTTAAGTCCTTGTAATTTTCCCCGGAAACAGATTAAGGGTTAAGCCTTGTAGATAGATTCCCTTTTTTAAGGGTTAAGTATTTGGGTAGATGATTACGGGAAATTTAAATGGTTAAGTCACTTGTAGATAGTATTACCGGGTAACAGATTTAATGGTTAAGTCACTTGTAGATAGTATTACAGGTAACAGATTTAATGGTTAAGTCACTTGTAGATAGTATTACCGGGTAACAGATTTAATGGTTAAGTCACTTGTAGATAGTATTACAGGGTAATTAATGGTTAAGTCACTTGTAGATAGTATTACTGGGTAATTAATGGTTAAGTCACTTGTAGATAGTATTACAGGTAACAGATTTAATGGTTAAGTCACTTGTAGATAGTATTACCGGGTAACAGATTTAATGGTTAAGTCACTTGTAGATAGTATTACAGGGTAATTAATGGTTAAGTCACTTGTAGATAGTATTACTGGGTAATTAATGGTTAAGTCACTTGTAGATAGTATTACAGGTAACAGATTTAATGGTTAAGTCACTTGTAGATAGTATTACCGGGTAACAGATTTAATGGTTAAGTCACTTGTAGATAGTATTACAGGTAACAGATTTAATGGTTAAGTCACTTGTAGATAGTATTACCGGGTAATTAATGGTTAAGTCACTTGTGATAGTTAACCACGGTTTTTAAGGTTTAAAGTCCTTGTGTAGTTTTAAAGGGGGTAACAATTTAAGGGTTAAGCACTTGTAGTAGTTTACAGGGGTAACAAAAAGGTTTTAAGCCCTTTGTAGAAAATTACAGAAAACAATTTAAGGGTTAACATTTGTAGTAGTTTTACCGGGTAATTAAATGGTTAAGTCACTTGTAGATAGTATTACCAGGAAACAGATTTAAGGGTTTAATCATTGTGATAGTTTTGGGGTACAGATTTAATGGTTGCATTTAAATAGTATTCCCGGGAAAAATTTTAATTTAAGATTTAATGTATTCCGGGTAAAAATTTTAAGGGTTAAGGTCCTTGAATAGTTTAAGGTAACGATTTAAAGGTTAAGTCACTTTAATAAATTACCAGGAAACAGTTTTAAGGGGTTAAGTATTGTAGATATATTCGGGAAATTAATGGTTAAGTCCCTTTGATGTTTTCCCGGGGTAACGTTTTAATATTAATCACTTGTAGATAGTATTACAGGTAACTAATTTAATGGTTAAGTCACTTGTAGATAGTATTACCGGGTAATTAATGGTTAAGTCACTTGTAGATAGTATTACCGGGTAACAGATTTAATGGTAAGTCACTGTAGATAGTATTACAGGGTAAACAGATTTAATGGTTAAGTCACTTGTAGATAGTATTACCGGGTAATTAATGGTAAGTCACTTGTAGATAGTATTACGTGTAATTAATGGTTAAGTCACTTGTAGATAGTATTACCGGGTAACAGATTTAATGGTTAAGTCACTTGTAGATAGTATTACAGGGTACAGATTTAATGGTTAAGTCACTTGTAGATAGTATTACCGGGTAATTAATGGTTAAGTCACTTGTAGATAGTATTACCGGGTAACAGATTTAATGGTTAAGTCACTTGTAGATAGTATTACCGGGTAACAGATTTAATGGTTAAGTCACTTGTAGATAGTATTAGAGGGTAATTAATGGTTAAGTCACTTGTAGATAGAATTACCGGGTAACATATTTAATGGTTAAGTCACTTGTAGATAGTATTACCGGGTAACAGATTTAATGGTTAAGTCACTTGTAGATAGTATTACCGGGTAACAGATTTAATGGTTAAGTCACTTGTAGATAGTATTACAGGTAACAGATTTAATGGTTAAGTCACTTGTAGATAGTATTACAGGTAACAGATTTAATGGTTAAGTCACTTGTAGATAGAATTACAGGGTAATTAATGGTTAAGTCACTTGTAGATAGTATTACAAGTAACAGATTTAATGGTTAAGTCACTTGTAGATAGTATTACAGGTAACAGATTTAATGGTTAAGTCACTTGTAGATAGTATTACAGGTAACAGATTTAATGGTTAAGTCACTTGTAGATAGAATTACAGGGTAATTAATGGTTAAGTCACTTGTAGATAGTATTACAAGTAACAGATTTAATGGTTAAGTCACTTGTAGATAGTATTACAGGTAACAGATTTAATGGTTAAGTCACTTGTAGATAGTATTACAGGTAACAGATTTAATGGTTAAGTCACTTGTAGATAGAATTACAGGGTAATTAATGGTTAAGTCACTTGTAGATAGTATTACAAGTAACAGATTTAATGGTTAAGTCACTTGTAGATAGTATTACAGGTAACAGATTTAATGGTTAAGTCACTTGTAGATAGTATTACAGGGTAATTAATGGTTAAGTCACTTGTAGATAGTATTACAGGGTATCAGATTTAATGGTTAAGTCACTTGTAGATAGTATTACAGGTAACAGATTTAATGGTTAAGTCACTTGTAGATAGTATTACAGGGTAACAGATTTAATGGTTAAGTCACTTGTAGATAGTATTACCGGGTAACAGATTTAATGGTTAAGTCACTTGTAGATAGTATTACAGGGTAATTAATGGTTAAGTCACTTGTAGATAGTATTACAGGTAACAGATTTAATGGTTAAGTCACTTGTAGATAGTATTACAGGGTAACAGATTTAATGGTTAAGTCACTTGTAGATAGTATTACTGGGTAACAGATTTAATGGTTAAGTCACTTGTAGATAGTATTACAGGGTAATTAATGGTTAAGTCACTTGTAGATAGTATTACAGGTAACAGATTTAATGGTTAAGTCACTTGTAGATAGTATTACAGGTAACAGATTTAATGGTTAAGTCACTTGTAGATAGAATTACAGGGTAATTAATGGTTAAGTCACTTGTAGATAGTATTACAGGTAACAGATTTAATGGTTAAGTCACTTGTAGATAGTATTACAGGTAACAGATTTAATGGTTAAGTCACTTGTAGATAGTATTACAGGGTAATTAATGGTTAAGTCACTTGTAGATAGTATTACAGGTAACAGATTTAATGGTTAAGTCACTTGTAGATAGTATTACCGGGTAACAGATTTAATGGTTAAGTCACTTGTAGATAGTATTACCAGGTAACAGATTTAATGGTTAAGTCACTTGTAGATAGTATTACTGGGTAACAGATTTAATGGTTAAGTCACTTGTAGATAGTATTACAAGTAACAGATTTAATGGTTAAGTCACTTGTAGATAGTATTACCGGGTAACAGATTTAATGGTTAAGTCACTTGTAGATAGTATTACAGGGTAATTAATGGTTAAGTCACTTGTAGATAGTATTACCGGGTATCAGATTTAATGGTTAAGTCACTTGTAGATAGTATTACAGGTAACAGATTTAATGGTTAAGTCACTTGTAGATAGTATTACCGGGTAACAGATTTAATGGTTAAGTCACTTGTAGATAGTATTACAGGGTAATTAATGGTTAAGTCACTTGTAGATAGTATTACCAGGTAACAGATTTAATGGTTAAGTCACTTGTAGATAGTATTACAGGGTAATTAATGGTTAAGTCACTTGTAGATAGTATTACCGGGTAACAGATTTAATGGTTAAGTCACTTGTAGATAGTATTACAGGTAACAGATTTAATGGTTAAGTCACTTGTAGATAGTATTACAGGTAACAGATTTAATAGTTAAGTCACTTGTAGATAGTATTACCGGGTAACAGATTTAATGGTTAAGTCACTTGTAGATAGTATTACCGGGTAACAGATTTAATGGTTAAGTCACTTGTAGATAGTATTACCGGGTAATTAATGGTTAAGTCACTTGTAGATAGTATTACAGGTAACAGATTGAATGGTTAAGTCACTTGTAGATAGTATTACAGGGTAATTAATGGTTAAGTCACTTGTAGATAGTATTACCGGGTAACAGATTTAATGGTTAAGTCACTTATAGATAGTATTACCGGGTAACAGATTTAATGGTTAAGTCACTTGTAGATAGTATTACCGGGTAACAGATTTAATGGTTAAGTCACTTGTAGATAGTATTACCGGGTAACAGATTTAATGGTTAAGTCACTTGTAGATAGTATTACAGGGTAATTAATGGTTAAGTCACTTGTAGATAGTATTACCGGGTAACAGATTTAATGGTTAAGTCACTTGTAGATAGTATTACAGGTAACAGATTTAATGGTTAAGTCACTTGTAGATAGAATTACAGGTAACAGATTTAATGGTTAAGTCACTTGTAGATAGTATTACCGGGTAACAGATTTAATGGTTAAGTCACTTGTAGATAGTATTACTGGGTAATTAATGGTTAAGTCACTTGTAGATAGTATTACCGGGTAACAGATTTAATGGTTAAGTCACTTGTAGATAGTATTACCGGGTAATTAATGGTTAAGTCACTTGTAGATAGTATTACCGGGTAACAGATTAATGGTTAAGTCACTTGTAGATAGTATTACAGGTAACAGATTTAATGGTTAAGTCACTTGTAGATAGTATTACAGGGTAATTAATGGTTAAGTCACTTGTAGATAGTATTACCGGGTAACAGATTTAATGGTTAAGTCACTTGTAGATAGTATGACCGGGTAACAGATTTAATGGTTAAGTCACTTGTAGATAGTATTACAGGGTAACAGATTTAATGGTTAAGTCACTTGTAGATAGTATTACCGGGTAACAGATTTAATGGTTAAGTCACTTGTAGATAGAATTACAGGGTAACAGATTTAATGGTTAAGTCACTTGTAGATAGTATTACAGGTAACAGATTTAATGGTTAAGTCACTTGTAGATAGTATTACCGGGTAACAGATTTAATGGTTAAGTCACTTGTAGATAGTATTACAGGTAACAGATTTAATGGTTAAGTCACTTGTAGATAGTATTACAGGGTAATTAATGGTTAAGTCACTTGTAGATAGTATTACCGGGTAATTAATGGTTAAGTCACTTGTAGATAGTATTACCGGGTAACAGATTTAATGGTTAAGTCACTTGTAGATAGTATTACAGGTAACAGATTAATGGTTAAGTCACTTGTAGATAGTATTACAGGTAACAGATTTAATGGTTAAGTCACTTGTAGATAGTATTACAGGTAACAGATTTAATGGTTAAGTCACTTGTAGATAGTATTACAGGGTAGATTTAATGGTTAAGTCACTTGTAGATAGTATTACCGGGTAACAGATTTAATGGTTAAGTCACTTGTAGATAGTATTACAGGGTAACAGATTTAATGGTTAAGTCACTTGTAGATAGTATTACTGGGTAACAGATTTAATAGTTAAGTCACTTGTAGATAGTATTACCGGGTAACAGATTTAATGGTTAAGTCACTTGTAGATAGTATTACAGGTAACAGATTTAATGGTTAAGTCACTTGTAGATAGTATTACCGGGTAACAGATTTAATGGTTAAGTCACTTGTAGATAGTATACAGGGTGATAATGGTTAAGTCACTTGTAGATAGTATTACAGGTAACAGATTTAATGGTTTAAGTCACTTGTAGATAGTATTACCGGGTAACAGATTTAATGGTTAAGTCACTTGTAGATAGTATTACATGGTACGATTAATGGTAAGTCACTTGTAGATAGGATTACAGGGTAATTAATGGTTAAGTCACTTGTAGATAGTATTACAGGGTAATTAATGGTTAAGTCACTTGTAGATAGTATTACCGGGTAACAGATTTAATGGTTAAGTCACTTGTAGATAGTATTACAGGTAACAGATTTAATGGTTAAGTCACTTGTAGATAGTATTACAGGTAACAGATTTAATGGTTAAGTCACTTGTAGATAGTATTACAGGTAACAGATTTAATGGTTAAGTCACTTGTAGATAGTATTACAGGGTAACAGATTTAATGGTTAAGTCACTTGTAGATAGTATTACAGGTAACAGATTTAATGGTTAAGTCACTTGTAGATAGTATTACCGGGTAACAGATTTAATGGTTAAGTCACTTGTAGATAGTATTACTGGGTAACAGATTTAATAGTTAAGTCACTTGTAGATAGTATTACCGGGTAACAGATTTAATGGTTAAGTCACTTGTAGATAGTATTACAGGTAACAGATTTAATGGTTAAGTCACTTGTAGATAGTATTACCGGGTAACAGATTTAATGGTTAAGTCACTTGTAGATAGTATTACAGGGTAATTAATGGTTAAGTCACTTGTAGATAGTATTACCGGGTAACAGATTTAATGGTTAAGTCACTTGTAGATAGTATTACCGGGTAACAGATTTAATGGTTAAGTCACTTGTAGATAGTATTACAGGGTAATTAATGGTTAAGTCACTTGTAGATAGTATTACAGGTAACAGATTTAATGGTTAAGTCACTTGTAGATAGTATTACAGGTAACAGATTTAATGGTTAAGTCACTTGTAGATAGTATTACAGGGTAACAGATTTAATGGTTAAGTCACTTGTAGATAGTATTACCGGGTAACAGATTTAATGGTTAAGTCACTTGTAGATAGTATTACCGGTAACAGATTTAATGGTTAAGTCACTTGTAGATAGTATTACCGGGTAACAGATTTAATGGTTAAGTCACTTGTAGATAGTATTACAGGTAACAGATTTAATGGTTAAGTCACTTGTAGATAGTATTACCGGGTAACAGATTTAATGGTTAAGTCACTTGTAGATAGTATTACAGGGTAACAGATTTAATGGTTAAGTCACTTGTAGATAGTATTACCGGGTAACAGATTTAATGGTTAAGTCACTTGTAGATAGTATTACCGGTAACAGATTTAATGGTTAAGTCACTTGTAGATAGTATTACCGGGTAACAGATTTAATGGTTAAGTCACTTGTAGATAGTATTACAGGGTAACAGATTTAATGGTTAAGTCACTTGTAGATAGTATTACCGGGTAACAGATTTAATGGTTAAGTCACTTGTAGATAGTATTACCGGGTAATTAATGGTTAAGTCACTTGTAGATAGTATTACCGGGTAACAGATTTAATGGTTAAGTCACTTGTAGGTAGTATTACAGGGTAACAGATTTAATGGTTAAGTCACTTGTAGATAGTATTACCGGGTAACAGATTTAATGGTTAAGTCACTTGTAGATAGTATTACCGGGTAACAGATTTAATGGTTAAGTCACTTGTAGATAGTATTACCGGGTAATTAATGGTTAAGTCACTTGTAGATAGTATTACAGGTAACAGATTTAATGGTTAAGTCACTTGTAGATAGTATTACAGGGTAACAGATTTAATGGTTAAGTCACTTGTAGATAGTATTACCGGGTAATTAATGGTTAAGTCACTTGTAGATAGTATTACCGGGTAATTAATGGTTAAGTCACTTGTAGATAGTATTACTGGGTAACAGATTTAATGGTTAAGTCACTTGTAGATAGTATTACAGGTAACAGATTTAATGGTTAAGTCACTTGTAGATAGTATTACAGGGTAACAGATTTAATGGTTAAGTCACTTGTAGATAGTATTACAGGGTAACAGATTTAATGGTTAAGTCACTTGTAGATAGTATTACAGGTAACAGATTTAATGGTTAAGTCACTTGTAGATAGTATTACAGGGTAACAGATTTAATGGTTAAGTCACTTGTAGATAGTATTACAGGGTAACAGATTTAATGGTTAAGTCACTTGTAGATAGTATTACCGGGTAACAGATTTAATGGTTAAGTCACTTGTAGATAGTATTACAGGGTAATTAATGGTTAAGTCACTTGTAGATAGTATTACAGGGTAACAGATTTAATGGTTAAGTCACTTGTAGATAGTATTACAGGGTAATTAATGGTTAAGTCACTTGTAGATAGTATTACAGGTAACAGATTTAATGGTTAAGTCACTTGTAGATAGTATTACCGGGTAACAGATTTAATGGTTAAGTCACTTGTAGATAGTATTACAGGGTAATTAATGGTTAAGTCACTTGTAGATAGTATTACAGGGTAACAGATTTAATGGTTAAGTCACTTGTAGATAGTATTACAGGGTAATTAATGGTTAAGTCACTTGTAGATAGTATTACAGGTAACAGATTTAATGGTTAAGTCACTTGTAGATAGTATTACAGGGTAACAGATTTAATGGTTAAGTCACTTGTAGATAGTATTACAGGGTAATTAATGGTTAAGTCACTTGTAGATAGTATTACAGGGTAACAGATTAATGGTTAAGTCACTTGTAGATAGTATTACAGGTAACAGATTTAATGGTTAAGTCACTTGTAGATAGTATTACAGGGTAACAGATTTAATGGTTAAGTCACTTGTAGATAGTATTACAGGGTAATTAATGGTTAAGTCACTTGTAGATAGTATTACAGGGTAACAGATTTAATGGTTAAGTCACTTGTAGATAGTATTACAGGTAACAGATTTAATGGTTAAGTCACTTGTAGATAGTATTACAGGGTAACAGATTTAATGGTTAAGTCACTTGTAGATAGTATTACCGGGTAACAGATTTAATGGTTAAGTCACTTGTAGATAGTATTACCGGGTAACAGATTTAATGGTTAAGTCACTTGTAGATAGTATTACCGGGTAACAGATTAATGGTTAAGTCACTTGTAGATAGTATTACCGGGTAATTAATGGTTAAGTCACTTGTAGATAGTATTACAGGGTAACAGATTTAATGGTTAAGTCACTTGTAGATAGTATTACCAGGGTAACAGATTTAATGGTTAAGTCACTTGTAGATAGTATTACCGGGTAATTAATGGTTAAGTCACTTGTAGATAGTATTACCGGGTAACAGATTTAATGGTTAAGTCACTTGTAGATAGTATTACAGGTAACAGATTTAATGGTTAAGTCACTTGTAGATAGTATTACCGGGTAACAGATTTAATGGTTAAGTCACTTGTAGATAGTATTACCGGGTAATTAATGGTTAAGTCACTTGTAGATAGTATTACCTGGTAACAGATTTAATGGTTAAGTCACTTGTAGATAGTATTACCGGGTAACAGATTTAATGGTTAAGTCACTTGTAGATAGTATTACCGGGTAACAGATTTAATGGTTAAGTCACTTGTAGATAGTATTACCAGGTAACAGATTTAATGGTTAAGTCACTTGTAGATAGTATTACAGGTAACAGATTTAATGGTTAAGTCACTTGTAGATAGTATTACCGGGTAATTAATGGTTAAGTCACTTGTAGATAGTATTACCAGGGTAACAGATTTAATGGTTAAGTCACTTGTAGATAGTATTACAGGGTAATTAATGGTTAAGTCACTTGTAGATAGTATTACCGGGTAACAGATTTAATGGTTAAGTCACTTGTAGATAGTATTACAGGTAACAGATTTAATGGTTAAGTCACTTGTAGATAGTATTACCGGGTAACAGATTTAATGGTTAAGTCACTTGTAGATAGAATTACTGGGTAATTAATGGTTAAGTCACTTGTAGATAGTATTACAGGTAACAGATTTAATGGTTAAGTCACTTGTAGATAGTATTACAGGGTAACAGATTTAATGGTTAAGTCACTTGTAGATAGTATTACTGGGTAATTAATGGTTAAGTCACTTGTAGATAGTATTACAGGTAACAGATTTAATGGTTAAGTCACTTGTAGATAGTATTACAGGGTAATTAATGGTTAAGTCACTTGTAGATAGTATTACCGGGTAACGGATTTAATGGTTAAGTCACTTGTAGATAGTATTACCGGGTAACAGATTTAATGGTTAAGTCACTTGTAGATAGTATTACCGGGTAACAGATTTAATGGTTAAGTCACTTGTAGATAGTATTACAGGTAACAGATTTAATGGTTAAGTCACTTGTAGATAGTATTACCGGGTAACAGATTAATGGTTAAGTCACTTGTAGATAGTATTACAGGTAACAGATTTAATGGTTAAGTCACTTGTAGATAGTATTACCGGGTAACAGATTTAATGGTTAAGTCACTTGTAGATAGTATTACCGGGTAACAGATTTAATGGTAAGTCACTTGTAGATAGTATTACAGGGTAACAGATTTAATGGTTAAGTCACTTGTAGATAGTATTACAGGTAACAGATTTAATGGTTAAGTCACTTGTAGATAGTATTACAGGTAACAGATTTAATGGTTAAGTCACTTGTAGATAGTATTACCGGGTAATTAATGGTTAAGTCACTTGTAGATAGTATTACAGGTAACAGATTTAATGGTTAAGTCACTTGTAGATAGTATTACCGGGTAACAGATTTAATGGTTAAGTCACTTGTAGATAGTATTACCGGGTAACAGATTTAATGGTTAAGTCACTTGTAGATAGTATTACAGGTAACAGATTTAATGGTTAAGTCACTTGTAGATAGTATTACAGGTAACAGATTTAATGGTTAAGTCACTTGTAGATAGTATTACCGGGTAACAGATTTAATGGTTAAGTCACTTGTAGATAGTATTACCGGGTAATTAATGGTTAAGTCACTTGTAGATAGTATTACCAGGTAATTAATGGTTAAGTCACTTGTAGATAGTATTACCGGGTAACAGATTTAATGGTTAAGTCACTTGTAGATAGTATTACCGGGTAACAGATTTAATGGTTAAGTCACTTGTAGATAGTATTACCGGGTAACAGATTTAATGGTTAAGTCACTTGTAGATAGTATTACCGGGTAACAGATTTAATGGTTAAGTCACTTGTAGATAGTATTACCGGGTAATTAATAGTTAAGTCACTTGTAGATAGAATTACCGGGTAATTAATGGTTAAGTCACTTGTAGATAGTATTACCGGGTAATTAATGGTTAAGTCACTTGTAGATAGTATTACCGGGTAATTAATGGTTAAGTCACTTGTAGATAGTATTACCGGGTAACAGATTTAATGGTTAAGTCACTTGTAGATAGTATTACAGGGTAATTAATGGTTAAGTCACTTGTAGATAGTATTACCGGGTAACAGATTTAATGGTTAAGTCACTTGTAGATAGTATTACCGGGTAACAGATTTAATGGTTAAGTCACTTGTAGATAGTATTACCGGGTAACAGATTTAATGGTTAAGTCACTTGTAGATAGTATTACCGGGTAACAGATTTAATGGTTAAGTCACTTGTAGATAGTATTACAGGGTAATTAATAGTTAAGTCACTTGTAGATAGAATTACCGGGTAACAGATTTAATGGTTAAGTCACTTGTAGATAGAATTACAGGGTAATTAATGGTTAAGTCACTTGTAGATAGTATTACAGGGTAATTAATGGTTAAGTCACTTGTAGATAGTATTACAGGTAACAGATTTAATGGTTAAGTCACTTGTAGATAGTATTACCGGGTAACAGATTTAATGGTTAAGTCACTTGTAGATAGTATTACCGGGTAATTAATGGTTAAGTCACTTGTAGATAGTATTACAGGTAACAGATTTAATGGTTAAGTCACTTGTAGATAGTATTACAGGTAACAGATTTAATGGTTAAGTCACTTGTAGATAGTATTACCGGGTAACAGATTTAATGGTTAAGTCACTTGTAGATAGTATTACCGGGTAATTAATGGTTAAGTCACTTGTAGATAGTATTACAGGTAACAGATTTAATGGTTAAGTCACTTGTAGGTAGTATTACCGGGTAACAGATTTAATGGTTAAGTCACTTGTAGATAGTATTACCGGGTAACAGATTTAATGGTTAAGTCACTTGTAGATAGTATTACAGGTAACAGATTTAATGGTTAAGTCACTTGTAGATAGTATTACAGGTAACAGATTTAATGGTTAAGTCACTTGTAGATAGTATTACCGGGTAACAGATTTAATGGTTAAGTCACTTGTAGATAGAATTACAGGGTAACAGATTTAATGGTTAAGTCACTTGTAGATAGAATTACTGGGTAATTAATGGTTAAGTCACTTGTAGATAGTATTACCGGGTAACAGATTTAATGGTTAAGTCACTTGTAGATAGTATTACAGGTAACAGATTTAATGGTTAAGTCACTTGTAGATAGTATTACCGGGTAATTAATGGTTAAGTCACCTGACAAAGTCTAAAGTCAAAGCTGACTGAATACTATATTGATACACATCTATAAAGAGTTATAGTTCCATCTTATACCATTCTTAACATGTAATTAAAAATAATCACGCGATAAATCAAAATGGAATTTTTTAATGAAAATTATGAAAAATTATGACTTATCATTTAAAACTGATCCAAGTAATCTATCAATGTCAGGTGTTGATGAAATACAGCAATATACCTACAAATGACTGATTGATAGTTTGAAAATGATCATGAATTGTAGATGTGTTCAGAAATATATGTGTACCTCTTACGACAGACTGATTTAAAGGTTGTCAAGGACCCAGTAACATAGCAATCCTCATACCACCATCAAAGACATTTTCAACCTAGATATCTTTTTCACAAGAGCTGGAGCTATGATTGATATCAACAGGGAGGAAAAATTGTAAAAATTGATTACGAAATTAATATAAACTTGTTAAATGTAATACTTCAAACTTGGGCTGTGGGAGTTCAAAAGTAACAAGCGAAATTCTGGTGAGATGCAGTCAACATATTACAGGAGAGATACTAATGGCTTACTTATCATCCAATACTGAATGGCTACAGTCTATATTATAGTGACCTCACATCCAATATTGAATGGCTACAGTCTATATTATAGTGACCTCACATCCAATATTGAATGGCTACAGTCTATATTATAGTGATGGACATCCAATATTGAATGGCTACAGTCTATATTATAGTGACCTCACATCCAATATTGAATGGCTACAGTCTATATTATAGTGACCTCACATCCAATATTGAATGGCTACAGTCTATATTATAGTGACCTCACATCCAATATTGAATGGCTACAGTCTATATTATAGTGACCTCACATCCAATATTGAATGGCTATGTCTATATTATAGTGACCTAGCTCACATCCAATATTGAATGGCTACAGTCTATATTATAGTGATGGACATCCAATATTGAATGGCTACAGTCTATATTATAGTGACCTCACATCCAATATTGAATGGCTACAGTCTATATTATAGTGATGGACATCCAATATTGAATGGCTACAGTCTATATTATAGTGATGGACATCCAATATTGAATGGCTACAGTCTATATTATAGTGACCTCACATCCAATATTGAAGAGCTATAATTTCAATACTTTTCACTGATAGAAAGCCTCTACAGGGGTTATTTTCCTATGTTCTGTGTCTACACATGCGGTCATGACACTCCATATAGAACCTGAACTGTCGAACAGAGAAACTCATTGTACATGCATGGAATATTAAACGGAGTGCACAACCTCACAGCCTACAATGTATTTATAGCACAAGCAAAAATAAAGAAATATCAATAAAATGTATAACTAAAAAAACACAAATTGAAAAATTTAAAAGGACTGATAAATCTATGTAATAATAGCATATTCCTCTGTATAGCAGAAATTTATTGAAGTTTGGAACAATTTCATTGATTTTTCTTTTGTTTTATTTCCTCAAATATTCTGATTAATTAGAACAGAGATAATATAAACAACTCTATTCAAAATGCTTTCCTTGGAACCAATGATTAGGCTGTTTGTTGGGGCTTAACGTATCTTTTGTATGATTCCGACATAAATCAATTTACAAATGACGTATTCTCCTCTGTCACAGAATCTTACATAAGAAAATAATTCCTAAACTGTACAAAGGGAAGCTCTTTATATCGGTATGTTTTGTAGCGGCGATGTAATACAACTATCGAAACCTCTGTATGAGTCCCAAGACATCCACGACATGCATATATCAGGTGTTTAAAATCCTAAACCAACAAATCCTACACATGACTAGATGTCCTGGAGAAGCATTCTCTTCTAAGTTACTAACATGCTGCATTCTGTAATGGAACATATCCTTGTGGTTTAGTAGACGATGCTCATGCATTTCATTCCTACACAAAGATGTGTGCGCCGCGATCAATCAGGTGGAAGGCAATATGGATTTATTTATTGTGTAATATGCATTCCCCATGAAATCCATACAATTAGTCATGTCACTTTTTTTTGTGTCTGATTCAGCTGCCAACAAATGACTTATATTTTTGGATAATTAATTTTGCAATTCTTAAAAAGTTCTGATTTAATTCGCTTAAAATCAATTTTTTTTATTTTAATTAATCAAACACCATCATTATCTAAGAACGATTACAATTAAATTTACACAATGACAATGAACAGTCCATAAATTAAGTTCATTCTGCTGGCAGCAATTAACCATAAATCTCAATTTTCTTCATATTTTGTTTCCACATTCATATAAAAATGTCATTAAATAACAAGGAAAGTTTGAGAACAATGTAAATATCATCAATCAAGACAATAAGAAATATTGAAGTAATAAAGGTGTATCTAACGTCGAGTTCAAGGTTTACATTTATATTATAAGAATTTATAACAAGGACATTCTGTATGAGTTTAGCAGTATCACACATGGACAGAAATATGCAAAAAAGGTTTTGGTGCAGAAATCGTAACAGAATGGGTAATTCAAATATAAGTATAATAGATAAAAATATCAGAATTATATAGAAATATTAATGTTTTACAATAGAACAAAACAAATAGAAAAGACACTAAAATTAAATTTTACAAATAGTTTTTTTTTTTCGTTTTATTTTTTTCCTTAAGGAGAAATCATGACACAATATAATGTATTTACAGCAGAAGTATAATAAATGTATTGTATTTGTATAAAGTTGTTTATACAGGGACAAAACAAAAAGGCACTAGCCCGCTACCCACTGATATATATATATATATATATTACCACCACCATGTAGAGTATATAAACAGTAGTAAGATGCATGGATACAAAACATAGCTGAAGTTATATACAATATCTGATTAATTTTAGTGCTTCATTATATTTGATATCAATGTTATTTATGTCTAATTTCAGTTTTTTTCCAAAAACTTAAATATTTTTTTTTTTTTACATTAACAGAAAGAAAAGATAAAGAAAAAAGAATTTTGAGGAAAGTGGAAAATAAATATATAAAGAAGACATATAATTGTGAGGATTTTTTATACACATATCATTATGGTTAATGAAATACAAATCTGTATTTTATGTATGAAATACAAATATATATTTCATATACATATATAACAGTTAATTTATTTATATATGTGGTCTGGCATTATAGCTGTGTATTGAGATTAAAGTTTTATCAATATTTTTTTTGTAAATAATTCTTTACATTCAAAGAAAACAACCATGAAATAAGTTTTAAGTAATGGAGACTGAAACTGAATGAACCAATCATGAAGACCGACACATTCTGAAATTTGTCAAATACAATACTTTTCGGCATTGTAATGTAATTGGTTAGTTTTAAACTCCCAGCCTCTATCTGAAATCTTCCGATACCTCTGACGTATAAATAGACCAGGCTGGAATGTGGCTGATGTATTTTGTATGTTGTGACAGATACACAGACAGTCAAATTATTAGAGATTATAAGCAAGCTACAGATATGTTCCATCATTTGATTGGTTAATAACTGCACGTAGTCACATGCTGAAAGGGAGATAACTACGGTCTCACCTTGGCTGTAATTTGGAGATAAAACGAACAGTGTTGAAAAACTTTTTCAGCTTTTTCTTAGCTAACTCAGACCTGAAAGGAACATGTACAATTAAGCATTTGATGAGATGATCTGTGATGAGAGAAGCAGTGACGATGACAATCCATGGGAGGAAACACAATGAAGAAGTTTACTAAAGCATGATCATGGTCAATACATTGATATAGCATTAAATAGATGGAAATTTCCTGTCTCAAAAAAACAGTTCTGTGAACTGTATCAGTATTATTTATTTATCTCTATTGATTCTAATTTGACCATCAACAACCATCTTTATATAAATATATTATAAACTTTAATATTTATGTAAAAAGTCAATTTTTTAAAGACAGAAATTTTCATCTTTGATGATTATGGATTCTTAGCTGCATAGTAAACTTTTGATGATGATGATGATGATGATGATGATTATGATGATGACGACGACGACATAGACAATAATAACGACAAGAACAACATCATGGTATAAACAGCAATGACAAACATGTACATTAAAAGCCAGGACAATGGTAACCATGGGAATGAGTTCATACGTCCCGAAACTGACTCAATTAACACCTCCTTATGTATCCATATAACAGGGCCAAATCTGATAACAAGTCTGAAAATATCCACACAAAATAAACTGCCATCTGTACTAGTACACAATAATAATAACAATTTGTTGACATTTAAAAGATTCTACAATAAAATGAATAATAAATTGAAGTTTTGATATTCAGGTTCTCACTTTCAAGGATATTTTGATTATTCATCTACTATTCCAAATTTATAATCTGTCCTGCCCTCTCTCTCTATATGTGAATGCACCAGATACTACATCGAGTGTAATGAAATTCTACGGCCCAGTAATACGGGTTTTGTGACGGTGCTGTCAGAAATGTCTTCCGACAGGTGTGGCTGGCATGTATGTTTACCTAAACTGGGACAATTGTCAGCAACAAACTCCTTATAATATTACTGCACTTGTGTATCACCATTACGATCTAGTAATTTCTCAGACACAGGAATACAATCTATCGATTCAACATTCACAAACATGCTCTTTCACCTGCAGCTATCAGACATGAGAGTTCATGGATTTGTACAATGTAGAATCACAACAGCAAAGGTTTATGAACTTTTATCACAAATACTGATTTTCCTTATTGACAATGCCCCAATCGGCATGAAGGGGGACTGGGTAACTTGCCTAACCTTTTGGGTTTCCCCGAGTTCTCCGGTTTCCCCGAGTTCTCCGGTTTCCCCCCACAGTAAGAACCCTTGTGCACTTCAACTCGGGCCAACAAGCATGATCTATATAAGTTGTTACAAATCATTTCGCAATTGTTGTGAGTGTACAATGGTATGTCATATGATGGGTTACTTAGCCAGTGACTGATTTTGTGAGTATCAGTTTGTAACCAGTGATGGGTAAGATATCTGATGGGATGACGTTTAGCCAGTAAGCTTTCTGTTTTTTTTTGTAATATCAGTTTGAACACATTGATTTTAAATATAACTGGTATGTAGCGAGCATTTTCGTGAGTCACAGTTTGTACCCAGTGAACAGACAAATGGACAATGATGGATTGCTTTAAGAAACTTCTTTCTGTATGAAATCAAGTATTCTACAAACACTATGATGGATACACAAACACCCCAATAATTACCACCGTCGTATTTCATCATCACATTTTGTCATTTCTCCTGAATTTAAACTTCCTTTATGTGTAAATTACAGTATTAAGGAGATCATAGCTAAGTACTGCCTACCTCTGAACCAAACACAACAGGTGAGAAAATTAGAGACATTCCGATATAATACAACCTCTGTCACCAATCACAGGAAGTATGAAACCTAAGCTTTCTGTTCTTCACTCTTTGTACAGTTAACTTAAGAATGGTGTTGATAATAGGACAGGTTTTATTTTATATCACTGGTCTACGGACAGTAGAACATCAGAAAGAAAGTTTGAGGTAAGGAAGATATCTGCCTCCCTTTAACTTTTTATATATAACACCAGTTTGGACATTATACAGGAATCAGCTTCCTTATTAGAGACATTACAGAGACATTATTACAGAACACCAGTTTGGATATTACAGAAATCAGCTTCTTTATTAGAACACCAGTTTGGACATTACAGAAATCTAATTACAATTGTATTAGGAAAAAATCTCCTTACCATTCTGATATTCTATAACATTATAGCCAGGTATAATCCTCCCTTAGTTATACATAATATCGGCTGTACATTTGATACACTTTTATCAAATAATACCAAAGTATCCACTTTATTCTGAAAGGAAATTTGAACTTCCAGTCTAAATATAGCTTGTTAATATATTGTAGTAGATGTGGGAGAGTACAGATATTTATGAAATCCAACTCAGTATATAGTACAATGATGTCCACCCCAATCTGTCAGGGGTATTAGGGCCTCTATATTGTACCTACAGTTTCCTGTATTACGGTAAATGTTCGTCATTTTGAGAAGGTCTCATTATACATTCCTACTAATTCCTACATGTATATATTGTACCTCCAGTTTCCTGTAGTACGGTAAATACTATTCATTTTGAAAAGCTTTTGTTATATAGCCCTACCAATTCCTACATGTATATAGTCTTTTTCCAGGTTTAAAAAAGGAAAAGTAATGAAAAACAAAATCATTAATGAATTAATGATGTAAAATCAGCCGTCAATACATCGTATATTTGACATAATGCTTAAATAACAATTTGTTGTTGTAATATACTTTTTTTAAATTAACTTTTTTCATTTTACGAAACTGGAAGATATATATAATGTTGTGTATATTTGAGAAGGGGAGAATATGTCATTACAGGGTGTCATGTGACCTGAAAGATAGAAGTGAAGAATATGTCATTACAGGGTGTCATGTGACCTGAAGGATATATATAAATGTTGTGTATATTACAGGGTGTCATGTGACCTGAAGGATATATATAAATGTTGGAAGAAGTGAAGAATATGTCATTACAGGGTGTCATGTGACCATTGTTTACAGTCACCTCCTACATCTGAGATAAAACCTTTACGACTTTAATTTAGATCAATAGTTCTAATAGAACAGTAAACATTTAACTATAAATTACAGTCATAAAGGTAGGAATTCTGTGTTTCCCACTGGGTAGCCTGGTAGGAATTCTGTGTATCCCACTGGGTAACCTGGTGGAAATTCTGTGTATCCCACTGGGTAACCTGGTGGAAATTCTGTGTATCCCACTGGGTAACCTGGTGGAAATTCTGTGTATCCCACTGGGTAACCTGGTGGAAATTCTGTGTATCCCACTGGGTAACCTGGTGGAAATTCTGTGTTTCCCACTGGGTAACCTGGTAGGAATTCTGTGTATCCCACTGGGTAACCTGGTGGAAATTCTGTGTATCCCACTGGGTAACCTGGTGGAAATTCTGTGTATCCCACTGGGTAACCTGGTAGGAATTCTGTGTATCCCACTGGGTAACCTGGTGGAAATCTTCTACACAGCATCTCCTATAAGGCATGTAACTTTGAATATGTATATATACTGATAAAGTATCTGTGGTAGGTGAATTAATTATACATTCAATATGATTGTTATAATGATCAATGTACAGTACACCTGTATGTACCTGTACAGGACACAGAATATATCAACCGAAAACATTGAAACATGATAAAATACATAAAAACTGTCATTAGAGGGAATTCAGTATCAGCTGTACCTTATCAGACGTCGATCAGGAAATATTCCAGATTTATAAAATTTGTCAGATCATATTCATAATTAGTATCCTATATGCCATATTATCCATCAAGATATGAAAAAAACAAATAAAGTAGATTTATTGAGGATTAAATGCTAATACACCAATATTTGCTGTGAGACCCTAAGATTGATTGCTGTTGGGTTACAGATTGAACGTCTCGGAGACTGTATGAGTTGACATGTCTATTTGTATCTGAGTAATACACAAACACTGTCTGAGTAATACACAAACACATTTGAGAGGATTCTATCATGATCCACTAGACAAACTTTCAGTGACAAACACAGCTTTTCTCTAATCTGAACTCTGACCTTAAGCTTTGTATGACCCATTTACCCAAGGTCAAACATATTTGTGTATGTATAAGTCCCAGTTCCAGTGGAATTCCGTAAATACACAACATATTGTAATCTACTTCACACATTAACACTTCATTTTAGAACCCTTGGTGGCTATCAGAACCCTTGGTGGCTATCAGAACCCTTGGTGGCTATCAAAACCCTTGGTGGCTATCAGAACCCTTGGTGGCTATCAAAACCCTTGGTGGCTATCAAAACCCTTGGTCTCTATTTGAGCCCTTGTGGCTATATATCAGGACCTTTGGTCTGGGGACATGTTTATTTTTCAGAATTGCTTCATGTTGTTTTTTCTTTTTGCAGAAGTGCATGTAATTGTTTAATTTTAAAGAATTGTTCCATTTTTATTTTTACAGAATTGTTCCATATCATTCACAAATGAAATGCAAAAACAAAATTCTATATTTTTTTCTAAAAAATTAGACAAAACTATTTGAAAGTGATCATGATATGTCAATGTAATATTCATCTTATATACATATTTATTGTATAATCACACCATCCCCTTATTTAACCTAGCCATCATATTCAGAGACCTTAAAAATTAATATGAAAATAGCCTATCCCCAAATGTTGATCCGATATTTCAGAGTCACTCCCACATTTTAGAATTCTTGTATCATTAATGTATAGATATATCTTAATATGTACTTCGATCATGTGTACAATGAAAAGAGCATGGGCATATCTCTACATTCCTACAATTTTTTTTTTAATAAATAATGATGTATTTTAAAACGAGAACTGATATACAGTGTATAATATATATATATATATATATACACATGTACATGCATAAAAAGCAAAATTTAATTCCACTAACTCATTAACTGTACTTAATTCACATCATTAAAGCCATGTATCCTGATTCTGCCATGATGGTCATGCTATCTGTGATAATCTAGTGTCAATATAATGACAAGAGGAAATGAGGCTGTAAAACCTCCACAGTTACACTATATACAGCGACCTAATTACTGTACAACAGGTCTATATGTATGTAGGCCACCACTCAATTGTACTTTCATTTTCCATAGGGGATTTATTGACAATTTATACAGCCTTATAAACACTGCCTTGTACTAGTACACCTAACAACTGAGGTTTCAAGTTGTTCATTTCCTGTCTATTACAGTGTCCATTAATTTCCTGTTGAGGTAAATAAATATGTACAGATTGTCCGACTAACATTTACCAAGACAGATACAATTTGTATCAGCTTTCAACACCTTTATCTCATAGATTGTCATTTAATCGTGCTGTCAATCTGCCAATCATAGCTAAAAACTGTTGTCAAAGTTGTCTACTTTTAAAAGAACTTGAACCATTATGATTATTTTGCAATGATGAAGGTCTACAGCTGTGGTGTCTCCCCACCGACTGATTGTTATAAAACAGATCTACAGCTGTGGTGTCTCCCCACCGACTGATAGTTATAAAACAGGTCTACAGCTGTGGTGTCTCCTCACCGACTGATTGTTATAAAACAGATCTACAGCTGTGGTGTCTCCCCACCGACTGATTGTTATAAAACAGATCTACAGCTGTGGTGTCTCCTCACCGACTGATTGTTATAAAACAGATCTACAGCTGTGGTGTCTCCCCACCGACTGATTGTTATAAAACAGGTCTACAGCTGTGGTGTCTCCCCACCGACTAATTGTTATAAAACAGATCTACAGCTGTGGTGTCTCCCCACCGACTGATTGTTATAAAACATGTCTACAGCTGTGGTGTCTCCTCACCGACTGATAGTTATAAAACAGGTCTACAGCTGTGGTGTCTCCTCACCGACTGATTGTTATAAAACAGATCTACAGCTGTGGTGTCTCCTCACCAACTGATTGTTATAAAACAGGTCTACAGCTGTGGTGTCTCCCCACCCACTGATTGTTATAAAACAGGTCTACAGCTGTGGTGTCTCCCCACCCACTGATTGTTATAAAACAGGTCTACAGCTGTGGTGTCTCCCCACCCACTGATTGTTGTAAAACAGGTCTACAGCTGTGGTGTCTCCCCACCGACTGATTGTTATAAAACAGGTCTACAGCTGTGGTGTCTCCCCACTGACCGATTGTTATAAAACAGGTCTACAGCTGTGGTGTCTCCTCACCGACTGATTGTTATAAAACAGGTCTACAGCTGTGGTGTCTCCTCACCGACTGATTGTTATAAAACAGGTCTACAGCTGTGGTGTCTCCCCACCGACTGATTGTTATAAAACAGGTCTACAGCTGTGGTGTCTCCCCACCGACTGATTGTTATAAAACAGGTCTACAGCTGTGGTGTCTCCCCACCGACTGATTGTTATAAAACAGATCTACAGCTGTGGTGTCTCCTCATCGACTGATTGTTATAAAACAGGTCTACAGCTGTGGTGTCCTCACTGACTGATTGTTATAAAACAGGTCTACAGCTGTGGTGTCTCCTCACCGACTGATTGTTATAAAACAGGTCTACAGCTGTGGTGTCTCCTCACCGACTGATTGTTATAAAACAGGTCTACAGCTGTGGTGTCTCCTCACCGACTAATTGTTATAAAACAGGTCTACAGCTGTGGTGTCTCCCCACCGACTGATTGTTATATAACAGGTCTACAGCTGTGGTGTCTCCCCACCGACTGATTGTTATAAAACAGATCTACAGCTGTGGTGTCTCCTCACCGACTGATTGTTATAAAACAGGTCTACAGCTGTGGTGTCTCCCCACCGACTGATTGTTATAAAACAGGTCTACAGCTGTGGTGTCTCCCCACCCACTGATTGTTATAAAACAGGTCTACAGCTGTGGTGTCTCCCCACCCACTGATTGTTATAAAACAGATCTACAGCTGTGGTGTCTCCCCACCGACTGATTGTTATAAAACTGGTCTACAGCTGTGGTGTCTCCCCACCGACTGATTGTTATAAAACAGGTCTACAGCTGTGGTGTCTCCTCACCGACTGATTGTTATAAAACAGGTCTACAGCTGTGGTGTCTCCCCACCGACTGATTGTTATATAACAGGTCTACAGCTGTGGTGTCTCCCCACCCACTGATTGTTATAAAACAGGTCTACAGCTGTGGTGTCTCCTCACCGACTGACACTTCGCTTCAAGAAGACATAATGTTGTTTGTTATATCTTTTCAAACTGAATGTATTATATTTTTTTGTATGGACAGCACATGTCAAAATTTTGATTGTTCTTAAAATATTAAATATTCTAATTTTTTTCTTGCAAAGATTTCCAAACCAGTACATACCCGGTATCAATTTCAGAATTTAATCTGAGATGAAATAGTTTTATCCTAGATTAAAGATTTTTTCATATTGCAAGTTAACCATGCAGAAATATATTTCTGTTCTGTTAAATCAGAACAAGATCAAAGTCCCCACCTACTACTTATATCCCTATAACTTGGTAATGAATTTTCTAACTAGATTTCCCCTATTCTATGATCGCCTAGATGGAGGTAAGGGATTATGTCTCTGATCTTCACAGCTAGACACAAGGAGGGTCAGGTACCGTGGCTGTACAGGAAATGAGATTTTATTATCTGTATGGGAAGGTCCCGGTGCAGATATACAATTTACCTGTACATATAAAAAGTATACAGGTTTTAAAGTCACGTTGAAAACCATTCAACCTATAGTTATGTACAAAGAAATTGGCTGTATGGGTGTTTGTGCATCATGAATATTAGACATCGACTACACCCGTTACCTATCCTTCTCGTACACAGGTTTTAAGGATGGTCGGCTACAAAACTTCACCATCTAATACATCAGTCATTAGATTATAAATCCATTAATTACAGATTAAACATCTCAAAATACATTATGTAATCTAAGTGTATTTTTTGTCTGCAATCTGCAATCTGAAAATGTCAACAACAACAAAAAAGACATGTAAGTTTTCTGGGCTTTCAAGAATTCTTGTCAATTAGTTTCATTGTGTCTAGACAGTTTTAGGGTGATGTACCTGATAACATTGTGATGAGAACATGTCCACTAAGTGGTGTTTAGTGTTACAGGTTTTTACCATATATAACCTTTAGTTCTACCTAGTGTAGTGTGCCAGTCCACACGGATTCTCTGAATGTCAACAGAGACTAATAGTCCTATGATAGTAGCATCTCAAAGGACGGACTCCTCATCCCTTTATCACCTTTTTTTCTGTCCCGAGAGTCATTTTCATAGAGTATACCAGATAGAAAAGTCTTCATGTTGTTTTTATTACCTTATATGCACGTCCTCACATAACTTCTATTACCTTATATGCACGCCCTCACATAACTTCTATTACCTTATATGCACGCCCTCACATAACTTTTATTACCGTATATGTACGTCCTAACATAACTTCTATTACCTTATATGTACATCCTAACATAACTTCTATTACCTTATATGTACATCCTAACATAGCTTCTATTACCTTATATGTACATCCTAACATAACTTCTATTACCTTATATGTACATCCTAACATAACTTCTATTACCTTATATGTACATCCTAACATAACTTCTATTACCTTATATGCACGTCCTAACATAACTTCTATTACCTTATATGTACGTCCTAACATAACTTCTATTACCTTATATGTACATCTTAACATAACTTCTATTACCTTATATGTACATCTTAACATAACTTCTATTACCTTATATGTACATCTTAACATAACTTCTATTACCTTATATGTACATCTTAACATAACTTCTATTACCTTATATGTACATCCTAACATAACTTCTATTACCTTATATGTACGTCCTAACATAACTTCTATTACCTTATATGTACATCCTAACATAACTTCTATTACCTTATATGCACGTCCTAACATAACTTCTATTACCTTATATGTACGTCCTAACATAACTTCTATTACCTTATATGTACATCCTAACATAACTTCTATTACCTTATATGTACATCCTAACATAACTTTTATTACCTTATATGTATGTCATCATATAACTTAATAACTGTATATAAGATACATGCATGTCAAAAAAATATTTTGTCCATCAAGACAGTCTAGTATGTAAATCGACACCTGTATTACCTAATATGTGAATCCTTGTATCACCTGTATTACCTAATATGTACGTCCTCATGTCACCTGTATTACCTAATATGTACGTCCTCACATCACCTGTATTACCTAATATGTACGTCCACACATCACCTGTATTACCTAATATGTACGTCCTCATGTCACATGTATTACCTAATATGTACGTCCTCACATCACCTGTATTACCTAATATGTACGTCCTCATGTCACCTGTACATGTATTACCTTATATGTACGTCCACACATCACCTGTATTACCTAATATGTACGTCCACACATCACCTGTATTACCTAATATGTACGTCCTCATGTCACATGTATTACCTAATATGTACGTCCTCACATCACCTGTATTACCTAATATGTACGTCCTCATGTCACCTGTACATGTATTACCTTATATGTACGTCCACACATCACCTGTATTACCTAATATGTACGTCCTCATGTCACAGGTATTACCTAATATGTACGTCCTCACATCACCTGTAATACCTAATATGTACGTCCTCACATCACCTAGCTGTATTACCTAATATGTACGTCCTCACATCACCTGTATTACCTAATATGTACGTCCTCATGTCACATGTATTACCTAATATGTACGTCCTCACATCACCTAGCTGTATTACCTAATATGTAAACCCTCACATCACCTGTATTACCTAATATGTACGTCCTCATGTCACCTGTATTACCTAATATGTCATCCTCATGTCACCTGTATTACCTAATATGTCATCCTCATGTCACCTGTAATACCTAATATGTACGTCCTCATGTCACCTGTATTACCTAATATGTACGTCCTCACATCACCTGTATTACCTAATACAGTGGAACTTCGTTAACTCGAAGTCGACGGGACCACGAAAAAACTTCGAGTTATCCGAGTGTTCGAATTAAGCGAGTTATCGTTTTTGGTGAAAAGTTTGGTCAATATTTGTCAACATTATATAATCATTATAACTTCGCTCTGTCGCTCATCAGTTTCGTGTGAAGACTGGTCAATACATGTAAATATATATGTAATGTTTCGTTATGTCACTTGTAATTTGGTGCAGTTTTGCCGATATACTGTCACGATAAAGTTTCTTTCACTTAGTCACTTCAATAACGATCTGATGTGCAAGTCATGTTTGCAAAAGGTAAACGATAAAACGGAATTCGACAAAATAACAAGTTATTAATGTCAAAACAAATAACCGTTTAAGTTTAACACAGATTGCATACAAAACGTAACAGAACCATTACCTTTTATTGGACATATATAAAATACTGTTTGATCGGCCTACTTACTTTTTATTGATAACCACGCCATTTCCATGTGTATTAGCATCGGAAGTTGGGCTGCGCATGTGCGTATAAAATGTTACTGTAACTGAGTTGGCATTTTATCCGATTTAATAGACAGCACTGACCGTTACAGTTGTACTCTGAACACCTCGGCAGTAATTACGCTATTGTTTCAGCAGTTTAAAGATTTAATAGGCGCCGGTGACTGTGTCATTTCTACACCTGTAAAAACATCAGCCGGGTAGATCTACCGGTGTGTCAGAGATTAGTTCCGCTTGAGCGAACGGGTAGATGAGTTGTTGACTATCGTGTGTACTGATATCGGCGACCGCCTTGGGAAATTACCTGATGTAAGTAAAGCAGTACTTTTTATCACCAAGACTTGTTGTTATAAGATTCAACCGACAATTTCTTTTATGAATTTATGAAACACTTATAATAGCATGTAGGTTAGTAGTGCCGATATGTTCAGTATTACAAACGGAATTTAGCTCTTAAAAAATGTCGGCGTTTGCCACCGATCGACGAAAATTATACTTCGAGTTATTCGAACATTTCAAGTAGGATTTTTATTGTTGGGACCAAATTTATACTTCGTATTATCCGAGTTTTTCGAGTTATCCGAATTCGAATTTTCCGAGTTTTTTTTACTAAGATAAAGAGAGAATTCGGCCGGGACCGGCGAGGTACTTCAAGTTAAGCGGGGTATTCGAGTTATCCGAGTTCGAGTTAACGAAGTTCCACTGTATGTACGTCCTCACGTCACCTGTATTACCTAATATGTACGTCCTCATGTCACCTGTATTACCTAATATGTACGTCCTCACATCACCTGTATTACTATGTACGTCCTCACATCACCTGTATTACCTAATATGTACGTCCTCATGTCACCTGTAATACCTAATATGTACGTCCTCACATCACCTGTATTACCTAATATGTACGTCCTCACGTCACCTGTATTACCTAATATGTACGTCCTCATGTCACCTGTATTACCTAATATGTACGTCCTCATGTCACCTGTAATTAACCTAGCTCATATATGTTTATTCTCAGACATTTTAATAATTTGTTTTCAAAGATACTCACCCAGAATCATCAGGGTTTTGACATTTGATGACACAAAGATGAGCCTCCCGAAACATTCCTATATGTCACCACAACACAGCATGGCCGAGGTATCATCCACCCATACCTGTGTGCTAAATGATTATCTCCAGTATATTATCTCCTCATGTCTACAGGAACACTGCTGTCAAAAGGCTGTCAAGGAAATTCTCTTCCTCATCCTTGTACATTGTCACATACCTGGGGTGGCATATCCTACAGATTCGGGGTTATTGATTGTTTAAATGCTATGTATATACAGGTAACACTATCTATATTTATAACGTCCAGCACTGACAACAGACTAGTTATATCTGTGTGATAGTGGGAGGAACGGTGACATCTCCCCTTTGTGACTAAATAAATAAGTGTGTTCTGGCTGAAAATCAGCTGTATTTATTTGATTCTGTCAGAACGAGGTTTGATCCTTGCCATACACTGTACTCCTGATCTCACTGCCTCAGGCACGGTTGGATAATCACTTCAAATTCACTGATGATGCAACTAATCACACATCTTTTTGTGTTTAGCCCATGTTCTTTTTAACATTTTTAAAGCCTGATCGCCTGACTGAAATGTCTGTAATCCTGTTACTGAGGGGAATCCTTTAGTACAACATTATTCCACATTTACGATCACACACATATTTTTGATAGATTTCATGCCCTTAACTTTACAACTTGAAGGTCAAAGGTCACATACCTGTACACAAAATTTACTAAGCAAGTCAGGTGATTTTTCCTCGTTTTTGGCAAACACACATAAAGCTATGTTATTAACACGTAGCCTCTGTCTGCCCTTGACCAGGAAATGGACCATTTCTGAACAAATGATGCGTTAATAGCTACTTTGAGGGTGAATATTTAACCCCCTGGTATAACAAATTATGGGTTATTTGTGTACTTTGGAGGGTGAATTTCTAACCCTCTGTTATAACAAATTGTGAGATGTAAGTGTACCTTTAAGGAGTGAATTTCTAACCCTCTATTATAATAATTATGAGATGTAAGTGTACCTTCAAGGGCTGAATATTTAACCCCCTGGTATAACAAATTATGGGTTATTTGTGCACTTTGGAGGGTGAATTTCTAACCCTCTGTTATAACAAATTGTGAGATGTAAGTGTACCTTTAAGGAGTGAATTTCTAACCCTCTGGTATAACAAATGAAGAGCGTATTTTTGAGGGTGAATTTCTAACCCTCTGTTATAACAAATGATGTGTTAAGAGTGTACCTTTGAGGGTGAATATCTTATCCCGTTATATCGATGCTTTACACCTTTATCTCTTCACGACCTTTTGACCCCTAAATAGCTATGTCAAACAAAGACTAAGTACATTACAGATAAAGGACTATATATCTTTTAAAACCTACAGGTACATTAACACTAAAACTAATAATCAAGGTACATTTACAGGTATTTTAAACACATTTGTAGTGCTATCTTTTAAAACCTATAGGTAATAAATGTACAGAAATTTCAATCATGTGTGGTACGTTGCTATCTTTTAAATAACCAGGAATAGTGAACATATAAAGACAAGCTACACCTCAAGGTTACTTATAATTTTATCAAGGTCAATGCTCTTGAAATATACACACTGTACTGTGTATGTCCTTCCTAATAACAAACCTCTAAAGGCTGATACACAGAGATGTCTTCAAGTGGTCTAATTATAGACATCAAACTAACATCATCTCACACTACATCACCTCAAAGATTGTACGATCATCAAACTAACATTACATCACCACAAAGATTGTACGATCATCAAAATAAAACTTTATCACCTCAAAGATTGAACGATCATCAAACTAACACTTTATCACCTCAAAGATTGTACGATTATCAAACTAACACTTTATCACCACAAAGATTGTACGATTATCAAACTAACACATTATCACCACAAAGATTGTACGATTATCAAACTAACACTTTATCACCACAAAGATTGTAGGATCATCAAAATAAAACTTTATCACCTCAAAGATTGTACGATTATCAAACTAACATTACATCACCACAAAGATTGTAGGATCATCAAAATAAAACTTTATCACCTCAAAGATTGTACGATCATCAAACTAACACTTTATCACCTCAAAGATTGTACGACCATCAAACTAACATTACATCACCACAAAGATTGTACGATTATCAAACTAACACTTTAATTTATCACCTCAAAGATTGTACGATTATCAAACTAACATTACATCACCACAAAGATTGTACGATTATCAAACTAACACTACATCACCACAAAGATTGTACGATCATCAAACCAACACTTTATCACCACAAAGATTGTACGATTATCAAACTAACACTACATCACCACAAAGATTGGACGATTATCAAACTAACACTTTATCACCACAAAGATTGTACAACCATCAAACTAACACTACATCACCACAAAGATTGTACGATTATCAAACTAACACTTTATCACCTCAAAGATTGTACGATTATCAAACTAACACTTTATCACCTCAAAGATTGTACGATTATCAAACTAACACTTTATCACCACAAAGATTGTACGATTATCAAACTAACACTACATCACCTCAAAGATTGTACAACCATCAAACTAACACTTTATCACCACAAAGATTGTACGATTATCAAACTAACACTTTATCACCACAAAGATTGTACGATTATCAAACTAACACTTTATCACCACAAAGATTGTACGATTATCAAACTAACACTACATCACCTCAAAGATTGTACGACCATCAAACTAACACTTTATCACCACAAAGATTGTACGATTATCAAACTAACACTTTATCACCACAAAGATTGTACGATTATCAAACTAACACTACATCACCTCAAAGATTGTACGACCATCAAACTAACACTTTATCACCTCAAAGATTGTACGATTATCAAACTAACACTTTATCACCACAAAGATTGTACGATTATCAAACTAACATTACATCACCACAAAGATTGAACGATTATCAAACTAACATTACATCACCACAAAGATTGTATGATTATCAAACTAACACTTTATCACCTCAAAGATTGTACGATTATCAAACTAACACTACATCACCTCAAAGATTGTACGATTATCAAACTAACACTTTATCACCACAAAGATTGTACGATTATCAAACTAACACTACATCACCTCAAAGATTGTACGATTATCAAACTAACATTACATCACCACAAAGATTGTACGATTATCAAACTAACATTACATCACCTCAAAGATTGTACGATTATCAAACTAACATTACATCACCTCAAAGATTGTACGATTATCAAACTAACACTACATCACCTCAAAGATTGTACGATTATCAAACTAACACTACATCACCTCAAAGATTGTACGACCATCAAACTAACACTTTATCACCTCAAAGATTGTACGATTATCAAACTAACACTTTATCACCACAAAGATTGTACGATTATCAAACTAACATTACATCACCACAAAGATTGAACGATTATCAAACTAACATTACATCACCACAAAGATTGTATGATTATCAAACTAACACTTTATCACCTCAAAGATTGTACGATTATCAAACTAACACTACATCACCTCAAAGATTGTACGATTATCAAACTAACACTTTATCACCACAAAGATTGTACGATTATCAAACTAACACTACATCACCTCAAAGATTGTACGATTATCAAACTAACATTACATCACCACAAAGATTGTACGATTATCAAACTAACATTACATCACCTCAAAGATTGTACGATTATCAAACTAACATTACATCACCTCAAAGATTGTACGATTATCAAACTAACACTACATCACCTCAAAGATTGTACGATTATCAAACTAACACTACATCACCTCAAAGATTGTACGATTATCAAATTAACACTTTATCACCTCAAAGATTGTACGATTATCAAACTAACACTACATCACCTCAAAGATTGTACGATTATCAAACTAACATTCCATCACCACAAAGATTGTACGATTATCAAACTAACACTACATCACCTCAAAGATTGTACGATTATCAAACTAACACTACATCACCTCAAAGATTGTACGATTATCAAACTAACATTCCATCACCACAAAGATTGTACGATTATCAAACTAACACTACATCACCTCAAAGATTGTACGATTATCAAATTAACACTTTATCACCTCAAAGATTGTACGATTATCAAATTAACACTTTATCACCTCAAAGATTGTACGGTTATCAAATTAACACTTTATCACCTCAAAGATTGTATAATCATCAGAATTTCTCAATAGATTTAGTAATCGATTATAAACAGAGAAATGTGCATTTTGATCAGTTTATAATTTAAATATAGAGAAATGTGTACTGCAGTTTATAATAAAATATTTACATCTCTCCCTTCTTCAGCTAAGTAAACTCTGACTGCGAATAAATTAGCCTATACGCAGTGAGAAAAGCCTTAGCGGATTAATAAGTGCTGGAATCAGTACAATAATTATGATGTCGTCTAGCTATTTGTGATGTTACCAGAACGTCAACTAGACAGCGCCATTTTTAAAGGACTGATCAACGCAATTTTAGCGTTTTCTCCTGTTACTGATTATCTCTGCACAAAAATTAAAGCTAATGTCAAATGAGTATTTTGTCAAAAAAATGTAACTGAATATTGCAGAAATGAGTGCATATTTAACTTCTCCTTGAGGTAAGCTAGCAGCAGATGTCTGAAGTGTGCACTTCCAAGAGAACATTTGACCACGTCACTACTAAATCTGTGTCAATACACGCTGTGCTTGACAACCATAGTTAATCTGAGATAGAAATTGTGGATTGTAAATATATCAATTAATTAAAAACATTTAAGATATTAAACAAAAAATATTGAGTTGTAACTTTTAATTTTGTTAACAATTCTGGTGTCTTTACGTAAATTATCTTAGCAACAATAGCCGCATGCCGTAGTTACCAAGGTTGCAATACACTTTGGATTCTATTTTCTTTGTACTGTATTTAAAATGATTTGTTTGATATAAATATAAGGATTGTACCTCATTTTGACTGCGTGTACAGTAGTATGACCGCAGTTGGCAACGAACGTACTCTATGGAGTACTAACACGCTAACCGTTGCGACTGCGGGCATACTACCATATACAGTCAAAAAGGTACAATCCCTAATTACTTATTGAATCTGTTCTCAGACATTTGGGACTGATTTCCTTGTGTTAAATTAATAGTTGTGGTCGACTGAACTGGTTGTTACACCAAAACTATTGGATTTCATCAAGACACTTTGATTACAAAAATGTTTGTCTATAAGTTTAAAGTACTTCTTGTCTACAGTTTTAATGTCACTTTTTAATTCACTCATGTTTTAATTGCCATCCAATATTCAATAGATGCCAGGCCTTCTAGTAAAACTGATGTAATATCCATAAAACTCAAATTTCTGTTTTGAAAAATTCTTGATTTATCATCTAAAATTAGGCATCATAATTTCTGCTGAGATGCATCATTATATATGATTCATACAGAAATATCTGTGGAAAACTCAGAAAACTTTCCCACGACAAGACACGGTGAAGACACGTTAGTGAACTTTTCTCATATCCTGATCCAACATAAACATGCCACCAACACTAGAATAAAAGACTGACGCAGACTGAAAACCTTCACTGAGTCAGTAATATTGTCATAACTGTCGACCGCCCACATCTTTACCTGTAAAATGTTGATCCATGATGGTCCATGTAGTGTTTGCTCACACTACCAAAAACATGTTTTCTTCACTAATTTCATTGCTTTACCTGTGTATTCATGCTTTAAGAACTTTCATTAAATATCGGGTAATGCCATTTCCAACGGATGATATATGTTATAGTTACATGAAATAACTCTGTTAGCAGCACCTATACTAGTAATTGATTTATCTGGTCAAAAATGGAACTGATCATCAATAGGAATCAGGATACTGTCAGTCAAAGTCAAAGTCTTTAAGGTTATGTATTTGAAAAAGTTTTTTCACTATATCGAAATGTTATCTGTGGAGGCCTCCATTACTGCATATATAGTCTTACTGAAACTCCTAAGAAAGCAGTCTTCTTATTGGTTAAAATTCCTGAAGAAATATTGTGTGTAACAACGAAAAGTGAACCAATCATCAGCGGGGTACTGACGATGACTTGTACATGAGAAACTGGATAAATAACTAAATTTCTCTGTCACACACTTGTATATGAGAAGGGATAAATAACTAAATTTCTCTGTCACACACTTGTATATGAGAACCGATAAATAACTAAATTTCTCTGTCACACACATGTATATGAGAAGGGATAAATAACTAAATTTCTCTATCACACACTTGTATATGAGAAGGGATAAATAACTAAATTTCTCTGTCACACACATGTATATGAGAAGGGATAAATAACTAAATTTCTCTGTCACACACTTGTATATGAGAAGGGATATGAACAATATGTGATTATAATATAATAGCATTTAAAGATTCAATACAATCGAACGCAACACAGAAGACAACTTTAACTACCCTCGATCTTCACATCAACAGGTAACTTATACAGAATACCTGTACTTCAGGTACATTTGATGTCAGACCACCCTTCACAGTATGACATTCCACAAGTAAAATCTTCCTACAGGCGTCAGGTTACTGTCCTTATACCCTACTATAACAGCTAGCTACAGTAGTAGTATAAATTTATTCCTTTATACGTAAGACAGGCAAATTTATGTCTAAGTATGCATAGAAACTTTCCAGTTTATTTCTATCAAAGACAGGCAAACTTCAGCTCAGATGGTACCCTTCTACATCACAGATACATTGTCACATCATATTTGTGACATCACAATAGTATATAATATTACACGTATATTACGTATACATTATCTATGACATGGCTGTATGAATCGGTAGACCCGTTCTGTGACAGCTAGATAATCTACTCTAAACTCCGATCAGACACCATGCATAGTGCTACTGTTCATTACAGTGAATGACAAAACCATCTAAGGGTGTTAGTGAAGGTGACCTTGACCTAATTCCAGAGTTTTCCTATGAAGATGAACTCGCAGTATTTCATGAACAAATGCAACAACGGCAACAAAAACAGAACAACAACTTATGTACAACACAAGTGACAAATATCATGAATACATAAGTACAGTGAATAAAAAAAACATGAGTGATTTATGTGAATGATAACGATGGTGATGATGTGAAACAGTGAGCACAAACAATAATTGTACGTCAATGTGAACGTACCTCCTCTGTCGGCCTGGAGACTTGAGACTGGAATCATCTAATTCATCTGGCTCTTCCCCGTCCAAACCATCATCCTGTAAATGTCACCAAACAATAACATATAAAATTTCCCACTATTACAGAGACAAGAAGGTCCCAGTACATCACAATTAACATTGCTGTCATTTGGTGGGGAAATATAGACGCCATCCAACATGTTATACAAGTAAAACTGACCATAATCGTAGACTCCAAAATTCTGACCGGTCGCCTGCTTATGATCTTTTCAAAATCCAAGGCTTTGACCCCCAAATCTGTCTGACGGCTATTGAGTTAATTTGTATGTAATGCTGGAAGAACTACCTATTGATGCGTTCATTGTATCTTATATTGGTTTCTGTGGTTAATAATTGTTCGTAATTGTGCTGCTAATCATAATAGGTTCCACCTCTTGTCCCAACGGAAGTGTTCTGGGGCCACAGCCTACCCTCAAGTTTCCTCCTAATGATACAAGCTATATCATACTATGTACTATCTTTGTAGTCCACAACTTTCCCCAGGAAGACATCAGATACACCATACTTCCTGACCATGTCCGACCACATGGACAATGTTTAAGTATATTTATGGTACACCTCTAATATAATCATGCATTGTCAAAAAATGTCATATTCCTTATATATATAGTACATGTATTTTTGGATAATTTTGAATTTTGACCAGAAAATGCTTTTCAAATTGCTGTTTCTGTGTTATTTTTGATGACTTGACCTTGAAAAATAACATGCATCTTCATAAGAGCATTTTTATTCTATATATGATCAAAATAAACCGTTTATAAAAGAATTTTTGAGCATTTGACCCCGGCCCTGTGACCTTGAACAAAGGTCATGGTCAATGAAAAGTTAAAATGCACATGTTATCAGTATGTCAAATATCTAATTTGTAAAGATATCCTGGGGTAACAGAAAACAACACTCATTTTTTGGGGAGAATTTTGAATTTTGGCAGGAAAATGAACATTTTTCAAAGTGCCATTATACATTTTTGTGCCAATTTTTATTTTTCAAAATGCCATTATATATTTCTGCGCCAATTTTTATTGCACTATCATAAAATTAGCACATTTCATCCTAGTGAATCATGTTCTTTAGTATTCAATGAAACCAGGCAAATATGAGTGATAGCCATTGCTTGGTTTCAGAGAAGAAGTCATTTATATCAATAGCGCAAAAATGACCCCTTTTGGCCCCGTCCCAGAGGCCCCCAGGGGGTCAGCCCCATCATTTGTACAATTCTGAGTCCCCTACCCATAGGGATGCTTCTGACCAAATTTGGTCAAATTCTGATGTGTGGTTATGAAGAAGAAGTCAATTGTTGACGGACGGACGGACGGACGACAGACGGACGGACGGACGACAGACGGACGGACGCAAGGGTATGGCATAAGCTCACCTTGGTCCTTCGGACCAGGTGAGCTAAAAACTATTCATTTTTTATTTTTTTTTATTTTTGACCTTTATTTGATTTCATACTGGGACTTTGACCTTGACATTGACATATTTCCTGATAACATGTTACGGAGAAAAGTTCATGACCATGCACTAAACAATGCACTTATAGCTTTAAAGGAATAGAACGATCGGAAAAAGAACCAGATTTGGCAGATTTAAAAAAATATATATTATTTTATTATTTGACCCTTGTCGACCTTGAATGAAGGTCAAGGTCAATGAAAATTAACTTCTTTTGTAGCCACTCTTACATACTATTGTACATGTTGAGCAAAATATCAAGTCTGTATGTGTATAGATTAAGGAGCTGAAACATTCTAAGTGCATTTTCCCCCTGATTTTTTAAATTTTGGCAGGAAAAACTTGCTTGTTCATATATGATAGAAAAATCACTCAATTTGAGACTTTAATTTTTGACCTAAATTTGAACCCACAGTGAGAAAATTTAGCCCCGAGTATGAACTACATGACACACTGAGCGACGAATGTTGATAAATTTAGTTATTGTCGTTCAAAAAGCATTTTTTTAAATCTAATTTTAGATCGATGACCTTGACCTTTGAACTTATGATCCCCAAAATGTTAGTGTCAATAATCAGCTTAAATTATAGTTCTCTTTCATGTACTCTACTAAGAAATTATAACTTTTCAACTGTTTTCGTTTTTGAATGAAAGTGTTATCAAGAAGTGTTAAGAATAATAAGAAGAAAGAAGAGGAAGAAAAAAAAACCAGTGATAACAATAGGGATTTACATCCAAAATTGAAATCCCTAATTAAGTTCTGACACCTCCAGAATAGTCATATATCATACTATCATAATTATTGCTTACATTTGTAATATATTGTTACTCTGTTTATATAATATGTGTGTGAGTAATTAACTAATGAACAATCAATTGTTATAAATTTAATGAAGAAACAACTTCTAAAGTGTTTGGGAAATTCACAATAGTGAAAAAAACTTATCAATGTAATAAAGTGAAAAAATATCCTTAACATGTATTGTGTGATCAGAGTTATCTCCCTTCAACTGACCACTAAAGATGATTAGCTTGCATTTTGATATAGTTCTATTCATAAAATACATTTGTTCTACCCATTTTAGGGCTGTATATGGGCAAATAATATATCTTAATAACATTTATTAAGTTCCTCTCTATCCAGTATTTCAATACTAGCACAAATGGAAAATGTGGAATACTGTATGGTCATAATTATGTAATAAGATTGATTATATTGCATGTAAGCATATATTAAGTTCCAGATTAACGATATGTTTTCATTTGTAGTAGCATGTATTTTTTTTTTTTCTAATCTGTGTAAAAGTACAAAGTCAGTACACAGAAAACCAAACATAGCCAGACCAACAAGGTACGTTTTAGGCTTTGGTTTGGGTTTCCCTGGCCGATGACAAAAATAAACTGTAAATATATGCACAGAAGTTGAAACCATTTGTGAGACTTCTCATATTAATTAGTATTTTATGATGGAGTGCATCCTATATAAAACATTAAAATTTCATATTTTGGTATATTTTATTGAAAACCATACCTCTTTTATCTATTTGACAACTTTTGTTTGAATAGCTTTCATTTTTTTATGATTTTGTTTTTGTTTTATACCTTTCAAAATGCTATTTTTTAACACTCCAAATAAAAATCAAAAAAAAAATTTAAAAAAAGTTGTTTATAATGAGAGAAAGATGTGTGGATTTTAATAAAATATACTGATGTTTTATATTGGGCACACTCAATCACATATACATGGTCTTACAAAATCGAGACTCTCTTGACTCTCTGAGTGTCTGGGTGCATTTTTCCGCTCCTACTGTGACACATGTACAATTTCATAGAATACAATTCAAGTCAGCTCAGGTAGAGCAATCCATTGGCATATGACATTATAATATGAATCTATATAATATATATATAATATGATTAAATACAGTTAAATGCATTGTATGGATCAAACTACTAGTTACTATGGAAGTCATCAGAGTAGAACCTATATGGTGGTATGAAAACTGGCCCAGATTACTTAATTCTTTAACATTACCAGTTTATAGTAAATTGATAAACTCATAGACAGCAAGATTAACCCGATAATGTTGCTTTTTATATTTTATTCTAAGATCGTTAAAGGAGAGACATTTAAATCAAAAATGGTATTCATCTTCTACATTATTTTTACAGGAAGGACAAAATCTTAAATTATGAGGTATTTTCCAATGCCGTCCTGTTTCTATTAGCAGACTGGACTGGGTCGAACATGGGTGACCAGGTAGCTCAGTCAGTAGAGCATCCAGCTAGTGTTCAGAGGTCCCGGGTTCGAACCCAGCCCTGGCCGCTACATTTTCTCCTCTCCTGTTACAAAATTGGTGCCCAACTAAAAAACCTGCGGTGGTGGTATAAGGGTCTCATGTGTCTTCAAAGGCGTATACTTGAGAAAAAAAAAAGGAGGGAGGTGTGTAGCGGGACTGGACTGGGTCGATCATCGGTGACCAGGTAGCTCAATCGGAAGAGCATCCGGCTAGTGTTCGGAGGTCCCGGGTTCGAACCCCGACCTGGCCGCTACATTTTCTCCTCTCCTGTTACATATATATATAGCTAAGTTAACTTCCCATCATAACTCACCATTGTTGGTGTCATTGATTAGTCTTCAACTTTTACTGACACATCTACTCAATTGACTGGTATTGAAATTAATTAAGTGATACAATTATTATCAATTATAATATCCATGTTGAATTGATTTTAGAATCAATTGTTTAGCACATTTTCAATTCTGTCATGGAAGGCAACACACAGTGTGCAAAACTGAAGGCTAACAAGTTCTGATTGAAAACGAGAGTGCATCTAATAGAACTAACAAATACTAATTCATCCCTGAACAGGTTATGTGGTCCAAATTTAAGTCATCAACATGACAGCGACACATATGAAAACATTGCTGTTTAAGTAAACAAAAACCGTAATCTAGTTTATTCTCTTATATGTTTGTGCGATATAAATGTAGATAAATAGCTTAAATATTTAATTATCTCTTATCTACAGTTCAGTTACGAACCAGGTGTAGGCCTAGCAGAATTTGGATTCTCAGATAGGAACCAGACCACGGTATTTGTTTTACTTACCGAATCTGGCGAATTGCTTGGACTTGGCGATCGTTGTACGGTAACTAAAGCCATATTCCGCTGCAATCACACCATATTAAGAACACATTGCCAAATATACTTATATACGGCTATATAAGAAACCAAGAACAACGTCAAACACTTCCTTCCTCAAAAGATTTCCGCAACATGCGCATTATAAACCGGAAGTTTAAACGAAGCGTACAACTGACCAAGATTTCGTCTTAGCAACGAATGGCGGAATAGCAACATTTTCCTGATGTGAACGTCACAAACTGGATATTTGTCTCGTGATTTCCGTCAAATCAGGATAAATTGAAAGTTAACATAAAAGTAAGTCGGAAAGAATAAATCGTCGTGGCAATGATTTGCTATTTATTAACTTCGATTTTGACGTTTCATGACCTGTTATTTTGAGCAAGGTGCTTGCTGCCACACTCAGTAGCATGCATATACATATAAGTCTCTTTAGCCATGTCAATAGAACCTACCTATATTAGTTGTGCTTATCACGGACTGTCATATTGTTATCGGTCGTTACATATACTATCGACCTATCATAACTTTATAGATTGCAACATTGATGATCAGTTTCATTGGCACTATAAACAGACCAACGGATACATGATTGTAAATATATGACATATAATATGTATTGTCAATCTTTGGCTTTAATTACTTTATCATTGTCAATGCCATTATGTGTAAACAATTACTGATGGGTGACCAATTAGTTTTACAATAATAAAATGTAATAACATGTAGTTAGATCCGCTAAACACAACGTCTGAAATTACCTAAATCAGTGCTCGTTGCATGATCAGGAAATTAATCAGGGATGAATTTTATGCATGTAAAATGTATGTAACTTTAACTGAGAGAAATAATAGTAAAATGCAAATAAGGATACGGAGCACATTAGATTTAGTTCCTCATTTCGAATTAAGATTTGGATCTCTCATCCAAAAATGTCCTTATTTTCAACGTCACGTAAAATGCATCAGGTTCTCATGAAATAATGTATGTACTTATTTTCTCATTCAGTTTGAAACATGGCGGACACCTTAGCTGTGAAGCCGAGCACTCCAAGCAGTCCAAAAAAGAGAGTGACTTTATCAGCAGGGAAGGATAATCAGAATCGCAATGGGAGTGCTACAGGGAGAAAAACACCAGGCACACCAAACTCTGGGGATTACTCAAAACCTGTTGTCAGAAGTGCTGTCAGAAGGTGGAAGAGACTTCACGAACAGAACATGATGGAAAAATTAGTGGTTATACGGAACGAAAAGAAACAGAATGTTAGACTCTCAAGAGATGATGCTAAGAAAGTTGCCAGAAAAATCCCCATTGAAGTTCTTGCTAAAGAATGGCTTAATAACAATGAGGCAACATTAGAAGTTAGGGCATACTTGGTAGATAAAGTGTTACCAACCCTGATTCTGGGAGTGGAGAAATTACTTAACGAGGCAGACAATAGAGGACTAGCAGAAGAGCAAGATATGGCACCAAATTTTAATCCCATTAACTTCTTAGCTCAGTACCTGATGAGGAATAATCCTAGATATTGTAACCTCTCAGAGGCATCACCATATGTAAGAGGCCTGAGGGAGGTGGCTGATGATCTCAAGAAACAGCTGTTTAACATTGAGGACAACAGGTATGTAGTGCACATGTAGCTATTCAACATTGAAAGCTGTTCATGGCTATCTGGGGAGGGGGGTTCCTACATCTGTTTATCTTTCCACAATATTAATTGTTTGTTCGGGGTTTAATGTTCTCACAAACAACCAGTGTCATATAATGGCAATTCATCTTTTGTAAAGGCCAGAGATACAGGCATACATGTACCACAGAGACAACATTAGGTCAAGAAAAACAGTTTTATTCCTATGATTCTGATTTTAAAGCACCTTTGTCAATATGGTTACTCTGAGCAGATACGGACATTAGCAGCATTTCCTAGACCAAAATCATTAACTAATGATGTTTATGTTTCCTCATTGAATCATATTACATATATTCATGAAATCTGGCTGATTTAATAAGAAATTTTGGGTTTAACACCAAAATCAAAATGTTTTTAATGTCTTATGACGAGTCAGGTTTTTGTTTTCAAAAACTCTACTTAATAATTCCTTTTCTTTGCTGTCCCAGAAAAAAAATGTTGTATCCTATTATATCTTACAAAAATCTAAATGGAAGGAAATGTGATCATAGTTTGTGGAAATAAATTTAAAATAAAAAAATTGGGAAAAAATTGTCATGAAACAATTGACATTGACTTTTAAGATTGGCAAGAATTAAGGCTGAGGCAAAGAGGAGGAGAGAAGAGAGAGACCGACTGGAACTTCTCAAACAACAAGAAAGGGAGCGAAGGGAAGGAGCTTTCATGGAACAGTTCTGCAGCTGGAATATCCAACCGGATGGCCGAGTAGAACTGTCTATCGTAAGTCATTTAACTCAAGTTGGCTTTTTCTGACTCTATATTGTCCCGAGGAAGTGATATAAGTTAAGATATTTGAGGACTGTTATAACCCAAGTTTATACTCTACACCAGGTAAGTTGTTTTCAAGGGGTTATATGAACCATTTAGTTAAGTTCAAGGAGAACTGGAAAAACTAAAAACAAAATAAAAACACTTTTAAAAAAATGGAAGTAACATCCATTTCAAAATTTCTGTAAAAAATGTACCATTTGTCCTTTTTGTTTGCAATATTTGGCAAAACTACAAAAAAAATGAACCATTAAGAATTAAACTTAAAGATAAAAGATTTAGCAAATGTACCTTAATAATATGCGATTATTTTTTTGTCCATATCAATGTTCATTTTCAATTATAAATTCTACAATACATGTTCTCACAAACTTCTAGACACATTGCTATCCTCATTTTCCTACATTGCTATCCTCATTTTCCTACATTGCTATCCTCATTTTCCTTATATTTTGATCAGGTCCAGAATGCTTTACGGTCCTTTGTTGAAATTGCTGAAACTTTCCCAGAAGAGTTACAAAATGCTGCCAAGTTGAGCCATGCACTAGAGCCAACAGATGAGACTGGGAAGTCACTGACTGTTAAGGAGTTCGCTAGAGTATGTGTCCTTATAGACAAACCTTTAATTGTTGAAAACTTAATCATAAAATTCAGTGTATTCATTAGTTATTGTCTTTGTAAGATATGACATTGGTATGTATGCTTTATATATGAAAATATGTGTATGCCTGGTAATAAGCCCACCCATATATAGGTGTAATATTTTTGTTGTTCATAGTATTAAACCAAAGAATATTTCTGTGTAGATCATATGATATGGCATAGAAGAAAAAATACACCATAAAATGAAATATTTGTAGGTTTTTTATTTAAATATTTTTTTTGCATTATTCAAAACAATTTGTTTGTATTACAAACTTTTGATGATACTTCATATCAAATAAAGAGTTTTTTCATTACATAAATTGACCTAATTTTGCTGTATTTTTTATGGACCCAAAGCAATAACATTAAAAAAAACTACTGTAACAATTCTTTTTATACAATGAACATTTGCTAGCTGTTATATGGCATATTATATATTGTTTACATACATTGCCATCTATTTATATATATATACACACTGTATATATTTATATAGGACTGAGAGAGTATAAGCCAGTATAAAGGGTTTTGATATGATATATATCAGTGTATTACCCAGAGTAGTGTATATACATGTATATAGGACTGAGAGAGTATAAGCCAGTATAAAGGGTTTTGATATGATATATATCAGTGTATTACCCAGATTAATGTATATATATAGGACTCCCTGCGTTTCCTTTTGATTCAAGCCGATATTATTGTGGTAGAAACAGGTCACACGACTCGAAATTGTTGGATATGGAATTTATTTCACACTCGTAAGTTATTTTTTAAAAGTTGCAAAAAACACTCTCTAAAGCTCGTGTCCTTTGTAACTTTTAGAAAATAACTTACTCGTGTGAAATAAATTCCATATCCAACAACCACTCGTTGTGTAACCTCTATGTATTACCCAAAGTAGTTTATCCAGGACTTATACCAGTACTTATCTCTTTACAGTACATGGGGATGTTTGTAGAAGAGCTGAGTAAAGACATTTTTGATGAATTCATGACACATCTATCCAAGTGTGCAACTTCTCATAGAGCGGCTGCTAGTCGTGAGGCACGACGTATACTTCTTACCAACCTCTTCATCACATGTGACCACAGTGGAGTAAGTACAGACTTTACCAGTGACCAGTCCGAAAGTAAATAGCCAGTGGTCACTGTTATGTTACTATGACCAATAAATACTTAAGTTAAATAACCAATGGTATCTGTTATTTTACTTTGACCAAATAGATATCTGGAATCTGCATTACAACACTTGACCAGGAAACATAAAGAACATCACTCAGTGAATATACTGTGACTACTGAACCCCACTTTTGATAATCATCAGTTGATATTATTAAAATCCATAGTAGAATCAAACAAAACCAGCATCATAACAAGCCTACTTCGCTGGGAACAACCAAGAAAAGTAGATGTATGACTGAATGAAGTGCTATATCTTTTTTCTTTTCTTTTTTTTTTTTTCATTTTTCTTTCTTTTTTTTCATGACTTTGAATTCATGTTTGGAGGTGAAAATGTAGACACACTAAGGTTTTATGAACCAATCAGATTACATGTTTATATAATAGTCACATGGTTAACTTGACACTCTAGTTTTATTCCTCAAAAAGATCAATACAGTTACAGTTTTATAGAATTTGTTGATACACACATACACTAATATGTAATACTGATTTTATTGTTGTAGATCGGACTACTGGACAGACACAGAATTCTGAGTCTGTTTGAATCCTATTGGGACACTCTGAAGGAGGATATAAAGAGGAACCTGAGGAATCCGAGGAGATGTATGTTTATATGGATGTGTTGATTGTAATTATGTATGTTTTTATGACTATAAAGATGTGTTGATTGTAATGATGCCATACTCTGGACTACACCTAACTGATTCTCAATACCATCTATCTTTGTAGTTTATTTTTATTATGTGAATTCTCACTACCTTGCCTTGATTCTATTCTAGTGTTTTATCTATACATCTAAGTCAGTAACTTTCTCAGTTATTTATCAATCTCCTCTGCTGTATTTA